>NC_054470.1:184190661-184504328 GCF_017639515.1 Carcharodon carcharias
CGATGTTGCTTAAATGACTTGTTCACCTGTATCCCAAATCCCACCCTATCAACATCCTGGGGGTTACCATTGACCAGAAACTGAACTGGACCAACCATATAAATACTGTGGTTACAAGAGCAGGTCAGAGGCTGGAAATTCTGCAGAGAGTAACTCACCTCCTGATTCCTCAGAGCCTGTGTACCATCTACAAGGCACAAGTCAGGAGTGTGGTGGAATACATTGACACTCAAGAAGCTCGATACCATCCAGGACAAATCAACCTGCTTGATTGGCAATCCATCCACCACCTTTAACATTCACTCCCCCACCAGCGATGCACAGTAGCAGCGGTGTGTACCATCTACAAAATTCACTGCAGCAACTCAGCAAGGCTCCTTTGACAGCACCTTCCAAATTCGCGACCTCCCCCACCCAAAAGGACAAGGGCAGCAGATACATGGGAACACCACCTCCTGCAATTACCACTCCAAGCCACATACCATCCTGACTTGGAACTATATCCTCACTTCTTCATTGTCACTGGGTCAAAACCCTGGAACCGCTGCCCTAACAACACTGTGCGTGTACCTACATCACATTGACTGCAGCAATTCAAGGAAATAGCTCTCCACCACCTTCTCAAAGGCAATTAGGGATGGGCAATAAATGAAGGAGAGATTTTATCTCCACTTGGAGAGGCAAGGTTTGATCAGGAATAGTCAGCATGGCTTTGTCAGGAGGTCAATCCTAACAAAACTGATTGAATCTTTTGAGGAGGTGACCAGATGTGTAGATGAGGGTAGTGCAGTTGATGTAGTCTATATGGGTTTCAGCAAAGCCTTTGACAAGGTCCCACATGGGAAACTTATAAAGAAGGCAAATGCACATGGGATAAAGGGTAATTTGATAAGGTGGATTCAAAATTGGCTTAGTTGTAGGAGACAGAAGGTGATGACAGAAGGATGCTTTAGTGACTGGAAGCCAGTGTCCAGTGGCATACCATAGCGGTCTGTGCTGGGTCCCCTATTATTCGTCATTTATATAAACAACATAGATGACTATGTGGGGGGTAGGATTAGTAAGTTTGCAGATGACACAAAGATTGGCCGGGTGGTTAATAGTGAGGTTGAGTGTCTTGGGCTACAGGAAGATATAGACGGGATGGTCAAATGGGCAGATAAGTGGCAGATGGAATTTAACCCTGAAAAGTGTGAGGTGATACACTTTGGAAGGAGTAATTTGATAAGAAAGTATTCAATGAACGGCATGACACTAGGAAGTTCTGAGGAACAAAGGGACCTTGGTATGTGTGTCCATAGATTTCTGCAGGCAGAGGGGCATGTTAGTGGGGTGGTGAAAAAGGCATATGGGACACTTGCCTTTATCAATCGAGACATAGATTACAAAAGTAGGGAGGTCATGTTGGAGTTGTATAGAACCTTGGTGAGGCCACAGCTGGAGTACTGTGTGCAGTTCTGGTTGCCACATTATAAGAAGGATGTGATTGCACTGGAGGGGGTGCAGAGGAGATTCACCAGGATGTTGCCTGGGATGAAACATTCAATTTATGAAGAGAGGTTGGATAGACTTGGGTTATTTTCGTTGGAGCAGAGAAGACTGAGGGGGTGACCTGATCGAGATGTACAAGATTATGAGGGGCATGGACAGGGTGGATAGGGAACAGCTGTTCCCCTTAGTTGAAGCGTCAGTCACAAGGAGACATAAGTTCAAAGTGAGGGGCAGGAAGTTTAGGGGGATGTGAGGAAAAACTTTTTTACCCAGAGGGTGGTGACGGTCTGGAATGCGCTGCCTGGGAGGGTGGTGGAGGGTGGTTGCTTCACATCCTTTAAAAAGTACCTGGATGAGCACATCATAACATTCAAGACTATGGGCCAAGTGCTGGTAAATGGGATTAGGTAGGTAGGTCAGGTATTTCTCACGTGTCGGTGCAGACTCGATGGGCCGATGGGCCTTTTCTGCACTGTGTGATTCTGTGATTCTGTGAATCATTTGCTTCTTTCAGGAGTCCAGGTGCTCAGGAAAATTTTCTACATCTGGGCAAATTGTGCTCAGCTAATTTGTTTGAGTTTTGCGCTGAAGCAACACAGGTGATTAATGAGGATAATATGGTTGGTGTGGTGTATATGGACATCCAAAAGGCATTTGATAAAGTGCCACAAAACAGGCTTGTCAGCAAAGACAAAGCACATGGTATAAAAGGGACAATGGCAGCATAGAAAACAGGAAGTATTGGTGATTGGTTATTTTTTGGACTTGAGGAAGGTGCATAGTAAGGTTCCCCAGGGGTCTTCTTATCAAGTTTTTGCATGGGATGTGAACATCACTGACATGGCCAGCATTTATTGTCTTGTTGAGGCAGTTCACCGTGCTTGATTGGTTAAGTCTGGGTGTGGACTCAGAGAAAAGTAAACAAGGTGCTGGAAGCTAGAACTAGAAGTGTACTCATTTTAAAAGCACTGTGAATAAAACCAGTCACACACGTAGAAACGGGTGTCATCTCTGCATAGATCCCAGATAGAAAATTTAAGTCAAATTGGCAATGAGAATGGTTGGGAAAAAACAACTTTACCAGCCCCAGCACCTTTTCTTCCTTCACCAGGAAATCCACCCTGGCATTGGGATTGACGGATTTTGGGGTTCAAGACCAATTTGCTCATTACAGGGATGTACAGACCGGATGGAGCCACTATCTGCAAGAAGTTAATACTCGTACATTGTCTTGGCACAGAAGGCCAGTGAGTACTCAAACAGCTCACAAAAGACACATCTACATTTGATACGGTGGTAAGAGCTCTTGAGTAATACTTCAGGCCAAAGGAAAATGTGGTGATAAATGATATACATGCCATCGGTAATCTCAGGGAAATGGTGAGCCCATTATATAATACTAGCAGAACTTTAACAATCGGCTTTTGCATATAAATTTGGTACACTAACCAATTAATTGGGGAGACTTCAGTTCCACAAATTAGGAAATGTTTCATCATAGAGGATGATGATTTAACCTTGGGGGAAAAAACCACATCCTTGGTAGTCCAACTTGAATCTGCCATATTTGATTCAATGAGGCCACACATAAATGCACCTCAAAGAGTCGCAGACGCATCTTGTCCAAGCAACTCAGGTGCAAGGGTTACGAACAAGGAGATCTCAACAAGCTCATCAAACATGCCCCATCATGGTCAGATATCTTCAAAACCATGCCTATATTGTGGATACGCTCATTGATTCACAATGTTATGTCCAGCTCAAGGGAATAAAGTGTAACTCATCAAGTGGAACCCCTTCACAAGGGTCTGTAGGAGAATGGAGAGGACTTCATCAGTTCGAATCATGTAGGAGTTTCTTGATTAAAGAGCATAATGGCTCAAAGCATAGATCGCCAAGGAAGATTAGCTCATGTGCGGCCAGTGCAATTGAGACAAAATCTTCTGGGAGACAAACTCAGGATTGATAGCCTGCTGAGGGGTGAGTTGGTTGCTGTCAAATAAGGCCCCTTGAGGTGTAATTCTCAGCTTGCCCTAAATCAGAGGGCATGCTGGACTTGTTTGCTGCTCAAACTGCAGTGGGGAATGAAAGTGTGACAATACTAGTTGACTTCAGGGAAGAAACTTGTTCATAAAGTGACAAAGGAAAGATAAACCCGATTGCTAACACTTAGTCACAGGGAGCGACAAAATTATAAAAGCAAAATACTGTGGATGCTGGAAATCTGAAACAAAAACAGAAAAAGCTGGAAAAAACTCAGCAGGTTTAACAGCATCTGTGGAGAGAAAAACAGAGTTAATGTTTTGAGTCCGTATGACTCTTCATCAGACTTTGTAACGATAAAATGGTATTTGCCTATTCTTGCCAACAACATCTTCAAGGACACAAAGAGAAAGAGAATGGTGTAAAACACCTAAGACTTAGGGAAATCAAGAGGAGTACTACAAGCAATACCCGAAGGAAAAGCACCACATTAATTCTCCCATGATAATTGATTTGATCACCCTTCATTCTGACTGACATTCCCAAGAGCCAGATTGCAATAATAGTTAATTGATCAAGCTGGGGAAGTAAACTATACCATTTGATTTTGCTATTCAAAGGAACAAGTTTGTTTGTAAACTAGTGATTCAGCGAAAGAATAATCGTGGTTTAATACTCTTCAGTATGTACTGGTGTTTCATAGTTCCTTTTAAATTCTTGAATGTATACTCATGTAGTTTAATCACATTTTTGAATCTATAGGCTATACAGTCAAATGATCCAAATGTAGAACTACCATCATTGTAATATTTTGTAACGTTTTTGTAAATACCATCCATCTTTTTCTGAAGTATGACCAGGAATATCACAGTTATAGACTACTGTTCAATGGGTCCATGGGTTGCTCTCCTGTCAGATAGAGCCTTTCATCCATTTGTCTTCTCATGCTTCCTCTTATATAGGAACACAGGAGCAGGAGTAGACCATTCAGCCCCTCGAGCCTGCTCTACCATTTAACTAGATAATAGCTGATCATCTACCTCAATCACATCTTCCCACACTATCCCCATAACCCTTAATATAATTGGCATCTAGAAATCTATTGACCTCTGCTTTGAACATACTTAATGACTGAGCCTCCACAGCCTCTGGGGTAGAGAATTCTAAAGGTTCACCATCCTCTGACTGAAGAAATTCCCTTCATCTCAGTCCTAAATGGCCTACCTCTTATTCTGAAACCTTCGGTTCTAGACTCCCCAGCTCCCCGCAGCCAGGGGAAACATCATTCCTGCATCTAGCCTGTTGAGCCATGTAAGAATTCTGCACACTTCAATAAGACCATCTCTCATTCTTCTAATTCTAGAGAATATAGGTTTTGTCTCCTCAACCTTTGTTCATTGGACAATCCTGTTAGCCCTGGGATAAATTTGGTGAATCTTTGTTACACTCCCTCCATGGCCAGTTAATCCTTCCTTAGGTAAGGAGGCCAAAACTGCACACAATATTCCAGGTTTGGTCTTAACAAGGCTCTCTACACAACGGCAGCAAGATTCCCTTATTCCTGTTCTCAAATCCTCTTGCAATAAAGACTAATATACCATTTGTCTTCCTAATTGCTTGTTGCATCTGCTTGTCAGACTTACCAAGGCTATTGTTCAACCCAGTGATGTAATCTACCCTTTTAACTTCATGGCCCTTAATCTTCTATGACAGCAGGATATGGAATTTCATCATACATTCTGGAATGCACTGCCTGGAAGGGCAGATTCCATATAAAACGTTCAAAAGGGAACTGGATAAATACTTGATAAAGAAGGATTTGCAGGGCTATGCAGAAAGAGCAGCGGGTTTGGGACAAATTGGACAGATCTTTCGGAGAGCCAACACAGTCTCCATGCCCCAAATGGCCTCCTTCTGTGCTGTATACAAATAAGGAGCAGGAGTAGGCCGAATCGAGCCTGCTTCGCCATTTAATAATTTCATGGTTGATCTGATAGTAACCTCAAATCTGCATCCCACCTATCCCCGATAACCCATCCCCTCCTTGCAGGGCCAAGAGTGTCACAGAGTGGCTGCAGGGCATTCCGTTGGAGGTGGATGAGTAGCCTGAGGCTGTGGTCCACATTGAGCCCAATGAAATAGGTAGGAAAAAGGATGAGCTCCTGAGGCAGATTTTAGGGAATCAGGAAGGGAATTAAAAAGCAGGACCTCAACAGCAGTAATCTCAGGATTACTCCCAGTGCCACGTTGCTGGTGAGCCTAACAATAGGAAGATTGAACAGTTCAACACATGACTGGAGAAATAGAGTAGGAGGGAAGGCTTTTATATTACTGAGGCATTGGGACTGATTCTGGGGCAGGCGAGACCTGTACAAGAAGGACGGGTTACAACTTAACAGCACTGAGACTAATGTCCTGGCGGGAAGGTTTGCGAGTGCTGTTGTGGAGGGATTAAACTAGATTGGCAGGGGGCAGAGTAACATGAAGGGAAATTCAGAGTGGACAGGAGAAAATCTGGCAGTGGGAAATAGAGAAGTATCAACTGATAACAAGGATATATCAGAGAGTAGTATCAAAATAGATAGAATACTTGGAGAGTTTGATAGAATTAGGATAGGCTATAGTCATATAGGGGGGAAGTAAAAAAAAGCCTAAATCAGGGTTTATGTGCATGTATGTGAATGCAGGAGTGGGGTTAATAAGATCTGTGAACTGCAGGCACAGTTTGACAAATAGAATTATGATATTATTGCTATAACAGAGGCCTGGCTCAAAGAAGGGCAGGACTGGACGTTAAATATTCCTGGATACAAGGAGTTTAGGAGAGAATGGAAAGGAAGAAAAGGCCGATGGGGTGGGGGGGGGGGGATGCGGTTGCGGGGTTTGGGGGGAGTGGCAACATTAATTAAAGATGGCATTACAGTACTGGAGAGAGGGGATGTTGTTCCAGAAGGGTCAAGGACGGAATCTCTCTGGCTAGAAGGAAGGAATGAAAAAGGTGCAATAACATTGATTGATGTAGTATATAGACCACCAGCTAGTGGAAGGGAAGCAAATTTGCAAAGAAATTACAGAGAGGTGCAAGAATTATGGAGTAATCATCTTGGGGGACTTCAATTATCCAAATATGGACTGGGATAGGAATAGTACAAAAGAACTGGAGGGGCGAGGGTTCATGGAATGGATAATTTTCTACAGCAGTATATTTCTGGTCCAACAAGAGGACTTACACTTTTGGGCCTGGTTCTGGGGAATGAGCTGGCCCAAGTGGATCAAATAACAGTTGGAGAGCATTTAGGGGACAGTGATCATTGTATCATAAGGTTTAGGATGGTCATAGGAAAAGGCAGGCACAGTCCAGAGCAGGGATAATTAATCAAAGGAAAGTCAACTTCAACGGGATGAGAATGCATCTGAGTCGAGTAAGTTGGAATCGAATGTTTGCAGAAAGGATGGTGGGTGAACAATGGGTCACCTTCAAAGAAAAAGCATTCCAGGCAACGTCAAGGTATATTCCATTGAAGGGGAAAGGTAGGACAAATAAATCCAGAGCACCCTGGATGACAAGAGAACTGGAGGTGAAGATGAAAAGGAAGGAGCGCACATACAACAGATGTCAGGTAGAAAGTAAAATGGAGAATCAGGCTGAATATAGAAGGACCAGAGAGGAAGTGGGGAAAGTAATAAAAAAAGCAAGGAGACAGCATGAAAAGAGGCTGGCAGCTAACATAAAAGGGGGTTCCAAGGTCTTCTTTAAGCATGTAAATAATAAAAGGGTGGTCAAAGAAAGAATAGGGCCGATGAGGGACAGAAAAGTGGACTTGAATGTGGAGGCTGGAGAAATAGCAAAGGTAATGAATGAATACTTTGCATCTGTCTTTACAAAAAAGAAGATACTACCCAGGCCAAGGTGAGAGGAGAGGTAACTGGTACATTGGAAGAATTTAGAATTGAAAAGGAGGAGGCATTATAAAAGTAACCTTTGCTTAGAATAGATAGGTTACCAGGGCAGGATGAGATGCATCCAAGGGTACTGAGGGAAGGGAGAGTGAAAATTATAGAGGCACCAGTGATAATCTTCCAGTTTTCCTCAGATACATGGGTGGTGCCAGAGGACTGGAGAATTGTGAATGTTACACCCTTTTTCAGAAAGGGTTGCAAGGATAAAGCCAGCAACTACAGACCAGTCAGTTTGACCTCAGTGGTAGGGAAAATCCTGGAAACTATACTTTGGGATAAAAGTAATATTCACTTAAACAAGTGCAGGATAATTAAGGAAAGCCAACATGGATTCATTAAGGGAAAATCATGTTTAATTAACTTGCTGGAGTTTTTTTGAGGAGGCAACAGAGAAGGCTGGTAAGGGAAACGCTGTTGATGTGGTGTATATGGATTTTCAAAAGGCATTTGATTGAGTGCCACACACCAGCCTTGTGAGCAAAATTCTGGGTCATGGAATAAAAAAGAAAGTAGGCACTTGGATAAGAAATTGGCTGAATGACAGGAAACAGACAGTAGTGATAAATGGTTGTTTTTCAGATTGGAGAAAGGTTTGCAGTGGAGTTCCCCAGGGGTCAGTGTTGAGACCCTTGCTCTTCCTGATATATATTAATGACCTAGACTGTGGTGTTCAGGGCATGATATCAATATTTGCAGATAATACAAAGATTGGAAATGTCAAATGTGATGAGGATATCCTTGTGCTTCAGCAGGATGTATACATGTTGGTGGAATGGGCAGACAAATGACAGATGAAGTTCAATGCAGAGATGTGTGAGGTGATTCATTTTGATGTGAAGAATGTGGAGAGACAGTATAAAATAAAGGGAGAAACTCTAAAGGAGGTGCAAGAACAGAGGGACCTTGGTATATATGTACATAAGACATTGCAGGTGGTAGGGCATGTTGAGAGAGCAGTTAATAAAGCATATGGTATCTTAGGCTTCATTAATAGGGCCATTGAGGACAAGAGTAAGGAGGTCATGTTGAACTTGTATAAGACATTAGTTAGGCCTCATCTGGAGTACCGCGTCCAGTTCTGGGCACCATTCTTGAGGAAGGGTGTTAAGGCATTGGAGAGAGTACAGAGGAGATTCACAAGAATGATTCCCGGGATAAAGAACTGTAGCTATGAGGATAGATTGGAGAGGTTGGGACTGTTTTCCTTGGAGTAAAGAGGCTGAGGGGAGACTTGATAGAGGTATTCAAGAACCTGAGGGGTATGGGCAGGGTTAATAGTGAAAAATAGTGTCAAGAGAGTATCAAGAACTAGAGGGCACAGATTCAAAATAATTGATGAAAGGAGTAAATGTGATGTGAGGAGATTTTTTTTCATCCAGAGGATGGTTGGAGCCTGGAACAAACTTCCTGAAAGGGCGGGGGAGGCAGGTTCGATTGAGGTATTCAAAATGGAATTGGATTGCTACCTGAAAAGAGAGAATGTGCAAGGTTACAGGGATAAAGGAGGGAAGTGGGACTAGGTGGAAAGCTCTTGCAGATAGCTAGTGCTGCCTCGCTGGGCTGAATGGTCTCCTTCTGCACCATAAATATTCTGTGATTCTGTGATTCAGCGATCCCAGTCACCTATCCATCTCAGTCCTAACACACCTTTGCTTCGAAATCCATGCTGGCACTTCTTTATAGCCTCCGCACTTTTTTTTAGTTAAATATTAATTGAATAACGTTAAAACATTCAAACCTTCTCCCCTATAGATGTTAGTCTAACCAATGGAAATGTGAAATCAATTGAGCTTTATATAGGCAACAAGGTCAAAAATAGAGGCTCAGTATTATCGCTTTTAAAGTGAAAGATCTTCAGGGAGTTAAATTGAAGGCAGCTGGCCCATAATAGGTTAGTCAGGAGACAGAACAGTGCCAGGATCAATAGTATAAATGCCTCAATGTTGTTCTGTGAAGAATAGAGTAAGGTTTTTATGCTCAGACACAATGTACCAATAGAGTTGGGGAATTTTGGCAGTCACATTATACCTTTAGAATCTTATTTCAGTTCTCTTCTTCCCGAATGATTCTGCTTCTTAAAAATAACGCTTGATTTTTATGACACTTTATTTTAAAACTTCTCATGGGAACCTATCAACAAAAGAAGGCCATTCAAATCCTGGGGCCTTTTCTGACATTTAATTAGATTATAGCTGATCTGTATCTTAACCCTTCATCTTAATGCATCTTAGTGTATTTGAACAGGCCTAACTAACACCTTTTTGGGGAAGAGTGCTAGGTTTCCATTTTTCTTTGTCTCAAAACTCAGCAGAATAATTCAATTTTGGAGTGCGGTGATTGTCTGCAAATGGCAAATGTCGATGCAAAAAGTAACTAGTTTTTTAAAAAATTGCCCTGTTTGCCGGTGGAATGTTACCAGGACACGAATGAATTCTTAGCTCCTCTCTCCCACAGTGTCTGGGATATTCTTTTACTTCCACCTGATCCATCGGAAGAGGCAAGCGGGACTTCAGTGTGACAACTCATCTGAAGGATAACATCACTGACAACAGCACACTCCCTCAGTGCTGTACCAGATTGTTAGACTGGAATAAACACTCGCGATTCACCCCATGTCCCTCAGTTGGAAGAAAAGCAGACTCCATCTCCCAGATGTCCCACATACTTTGTCAATGCCATCAATTAGCTGTTGGGGAAGGAACCCAGTAAAACAAAACGCTTCCGTTCCCTGATGTCCACACGAAACTTAGCTAACTGTTTTCGACTCTCTGTTTAACAGGTAATGTAATCCTTGGTCACTAAGACATTAGCATGCCATCTCACTGAAAATGAGAAAATAAAGGTAACAGCTGCAAGGCTGCTTGAGATGCAGCCCTGACTGTTGTGCTAAGGTCATGCCTGATAATATCTCTTACGGTTGAGGTTGTAAGCTACTGTGGGATCTCTTAAATGTTGCCCATGGTAACTTGGCTCATTCTTTGATCTGGAGTCAGGTGGCGTTGGTGTGGTGGGGAATGCAAGATATTTCAAAGGTCATACCCCTTGGTCCTGGTATTCTCTTTGCCTGGAGTGGTTGGGGGTTCTACCCCATGCAAGTCAAAATGGAATACCCCCAGAACTAGGCCTCCAACATTTCCCTAGTGTTTCCACCAGTCACTTGTCTGAGGAGCTGGCTTGAACTCAAGGAATTTAAGGCTCAAAATGGATGAACAGTTTTAGATTTTTTATTTCAAATCATGAGGGGCTCTGATAGAGTAAGCAAGTAGATTTTTCCCCCCCACCCCTGGCAGGAGAATGAGTAGGCAGAGGATCGAGGTTTAAGGTTATTGTCTAAAGAACCAAAGGTGAAGTGAGGAGAATTTTTTCACTCTGCATGTGAGAAAGAAAGAATGCGCATTCACATAGTGTCATTCACAATCACAGGATTCCAAAGCTCTTTCTAGCCACTGAAGTCATTTTTGAGAAGTAGTGAGTGTTAAACTGATTAAGAAAAAAGCTGCGATCCATTGTCTTTTTGTGAAAGTCTCTGGCAAACTCCATTTTGTAAACAACTTGTCGAAAATGTCAATGACCGAAGTGGTGATTATGGACTTTTTTGTTGTGATTTCTGGCTTTTAGCCGTGTAGAACGTGACCTGTCTAGAGTGATGTTTTTGCTGCCTACTGAAACTGTGATTGCTCCCAAAACTGGAATAATTGAGTCATGATAAGTTTAAAGAGTGTCTGTCACAGGGACAAAGTTGCTAAAAATACCTACGGTAAAGTTTGTCACTCAAAGATAGATAGCTTTGTGCAAACATCGATGAGAAGTGACATTGAGATGCCTTAAATCTCGATTGAGCAATCCTTAAAGCAAGCACTTTTGCTGCTTGTGATGATACATACATATCTATCTCACAGCTACCGTGGGAGCAGCACCATGATGGTACCCGCTCGATTGGCCCTTCTCAATTCCACTTCAGAACAATCACCAAAGTCTATACCACAAACCCAGCATCATTCAACATGTTGAATATGGCTCTTGCTGCTTGGCTAACTTATAGGATTGTGCTGATGATGCAAACCTCTTTTCATGATAAGAAACATAGAAAGATTAGGGGTAAAGAAATATTTACAGCACAGGAGGAGGCCATTCGGCCCATCATGTCTGTGCCTGATGGAAAAGAGCTACCCAGTCTAATCCCACCTTCCAGCTCTTAGTCTGTTGACATGTACAGAAACATAGGCAGGAGACAGTCATAGCTCTAGTGTGTTGTTGCACTAATGAGCCAATCTTTCTCAAGCCAGCTTTTTTCCTTTGGACCCAAGTCCATGTTTTCAGATCCTCAGTTCCATGAGAAAATTATAACATAAGAAACAGGAGCAGGAGGAGACAATTTGGCCACTTGACCTTGCGCCACTATTCAGTTGTGGCCCGAACCCCACTTGCATTAGCTCATAACCCATGACTCTCTTGTAGATCAAAAATCTGTCTTACTCAGCCTTGAATATATCCAATCGCCCAGCCTCCACTGCTCTGTGCAGTAGAGAATTCAAAAGATTAACGACATTGTAAGAGAAGAAATTCCTCTTCACCTCTGACTTAAATGGGAGACACTTTGTTCTGAAACGGTGCCCTGTGAGGGGAAACACCCTCTCAGCATCTACCCTGTCAAGGCCCCCCAGAATCTTATATGTTTCAATAGGATCTCCGCTTCTTGTAAACTCCAAGGAGTAGAGGACCAACTTGCTCAACCTTTCTTCATGAGACACCCCTTCCCCTAGGAATCAACCAAGTGAACCTTCTCTGAACTGCCTTCAATCCCTCCTTAAATAAGGAGATCAAAACTGTGCACCTATAGATGTGTGGTCTCAGAAATACCCTATGCAGGTGTAGCAAGTCATCCCTACTTTTATATTTCATTTCCATTGTTAAAGGTCAAATCTACAAAAAATATGCTCCTTCTCCTCCACTGATAACATGGATATATATATTTCTCTTCAACTCCAGAGGGCACAGCTAAATAAATCAATAGTTAATCAAGAGTTATCTACCGTTTCACTTCTATAATAATTAGATCTCAATTGATGGCCTGAAAGCTGAGTATCTACCAAAGCAATAAGCCACCACTCACAGCCAATGATATTTCGGCCTGGTAATGACAGAGAAACCATTATGGATGATGTAAAGAAAAATTAAGAATCTAGCTGGCCACCAATGGCTACGAATCACAATGCAAGAAGTCAAAGTAAATTAAAGGAAGGTATTTGAAACATAAAATGGAACACACTTTGAAATCTGGCCATCAATTTATAGCCTGTTCATTTTATTTACTAAAATAATAGCTTTAACATTTTATAGAAGTCAAATAAATGCTCCCTTGCATTAATTTTACAAGAAAGGTTGTGATTACAATCTGCCTGCTTCATTAAACTCAGTTGTGCTGTTTATCAAGATTCATAGTGTTGAAGATTTGGGTTCTCATTGCAGCAATAACTGTTTATTGGATTGCAGGCTGAAAAAAGCATTAATTATCCAAGGCTAATCACAATAATGAAGGAGATAAAGAAAAGCACATTTATTCGCATGAATTGCAGAAGTCATGAAATGAAAAGCCTGGTGCACAGCACCGCTTATGATTCAAAGATCATTGGCTTTAAATTGAGCAAAGCACTTATTAGTGGGTTAATAAACCGGAACTTTATAGCTGCATTGTCCTCGTAATGATCTTTGATCAACACTAAACATGATCCTGAATAGATGAATTGAAGAACGTAACGAGATAATTTTTCTGTCTGTGTGTCAGTGCGCAATGTTTCTAGCAACAATAATTGCACCTGCTTCATTAAGTCTAGATCAAATTATTATTAAGATGTTATGATGGTATCATGAACAGAAGAGTTACTTCCAGTTCAGTAATCCTCCTGTTGCACCATTTTATTTTTTATATGTACCTTCATGTGTAGATCCTGGTTTTAGTGAATCATGAGGCCAGGTTTGTCTTTGTTTGTTAATGATCCCATAGCACACAGAATATTGGTGAAAATGTAACTCTTATCTGTGATGTAATTTTCTTGCCGTCAAGCAAAAAAAAAACAACTTTGGGAAAGACAATAGCTCGATACGTTTTCATTTTGCGCAGAGTTCTATTAAAGGGAATGGTTCCAAAATCACAAGGCTGATTTGCTAGATTCCTGCCAAAGGTCTAGCAGGCCTCAACCAGAAATTCCTCAAAGTCTGTTTGGACCTGCCATGCCTTGGGTTCATGTTTATTGGAGGAAAGCCTCCACACTGACTTTACAAGGTCATTGACTTAAAGAACGTAAGGTAACAAATAGGAGCAGGTGTAGGCTGTATGGCCCCTTGAGCCTGCTCCGCCATTCTACAAAATCATGGCTGACCTTTGACCTCAACTCCACTTTCCCACTCTATTCCCAAAAATGTCTGATTCCCTTATCAATCTGTCTTGAATATACTCATTGACTGAGTGTCCGTACTCTTAAAGGCAGAAAGTTCCAAGGATTCACAACCCTCTGAGTGAAGACATTTCTCCTCATTTCAGTCCTTTCTTAAAAATTCTTTCATAAGATGTGGGCATCACAAGGGCCAGCATTTGCTGCCCATTCCTAATTGCCCTTGAGAGCAGTTAAGAATCAACCAGATTGCTGTGGGTTTGGACTCACATGTAGATCAGACTGGCTAAGGACAACACATTTCCTTCCCTAAAGGGTGTTAGTGAACCAGGTGGGTTTTAATGATAGTTTCCCATTACTAACTGGTCACCACTACCAATACTGGCTGCTAATTCCTGATTTCTTTTTCATTAATTATGAGAATTTATCAATTGAATTTAAATTCCAAAGCTGCCCTAGTGGGTTTTGAACCCGTGTTTGCAGAACATTACCCTAGACCTCTAGATTGCTAGTCTAGTGTCAGTACTACTATGCCACCATCTTCTCAAGTGGTCTTAAATTGTCACCCCCTTATTTGAAGCCTATGATCCTTAGTTTATGAATCTTAGCATGAGAACCAACCCTGCCAGTAACTTCCCTGTTAAATCCTCCATGAATCTTAAGGGGCAATAGAGTTGGATGCAGGGGGACATGATGGCAGGTGGGAGAAGCAGAGACTTCCAAAATTGGAAGATCCTGTACCTCCCCAGCCCTCAGTTGTCACTGAGTATTGGACCAGGGATACCTTCCTGGTTATAGACCACATGGGCCTTCTTGGGAGTTCAAAACAGGGTGAGAGGCAGGATCCAAAAAGAATACCACCACCCTCACCACCACTCGACCTGGTGGAGTTCTATGGCAGGCATGATCTTGACATTGCCGTCAGAAAAGTGTCTCCATTGATTGTCCAGGCCAGCTTCTGACATCTTCTTCCCTCACATGCAATGATGCAATGGATCCATGCAGAAAACCCCAAAATCTTGCCTGACCAGATAGGCAGACCTATATTCACAACTTAGATGAGGGGACTCGGTGTAATCATAAGACCATAAGACATAGGAGCAGAAATTAGGCCATTCAGCCCATCGAGTCTGCTCCGCCATTCAATCATGGCTGATAAGTTTCTCAACCCCATTCTCCCGCCTTCTCCCCATAACCTTTGATCCCCTTACCAATCAAGAACCTATCTAAATTGGTCTTAAATACACTCAATGATCTGGCCTCCACAGCCTTCTGTGGCAATGAATTCCATAGATTCACCACTCTCTGGCTGAAGAAGTTTTTCCTCATCTCTGTTCTAAAAGGTCTTCCCTTTAAGGCTGTGCCCTCGGGTCCTAGTCTGTCCTACTAATGGAAACATCTTCCTCACATTCACTCTTTCCAGGCCTTTCAGTATTCTGTAAGTTTCAATCAGATTCCCCCTCATCCTTCTAAACTCCATCGAGTATAAACCCAAAGTCCTCAAACGTTCCTCATATGTTAAGCCTTTCATTCCTGGGATCATTCTCATGAACCTCCTCTGGACCCTCTCCAGGGCCAGCACATCCTTCCTGAGATACGGGGCCCAAAATTGCTCACAATATTCTAAATGTGGTCTGACCAGAGCCTTATGAAGCCTCAGCAGCACATGCCTGCTTTTATATTCTAGTCCTCTCGAAATAAATGCCAACATTGCGTTTGCTTTCCTAACTACCAACTCAACCTGCAAATTAACCTTAAGAGAATCCTGGACTAGGACTCCCAAGTCCCTTTGCACTCCAGATGTATCCAGGTTTGTGACGTTACAGTTAGCTGGTAAAATAGACTGTGAGGAGGACACATAGAGTTTGAATAAGTGGCTAAGAATGAGGCAAATGGAAAACAATGTGGCGAAAATGTGATTATCCACTGTGGAAGGAAAAATAAAATAAACAGAATATTTTTTGAAAGGTGAGAGACTGGGAAACCTTTGTATTGAGAGGGATCTGGCTGTCCTTGTACGTGAATCACAGAACGTTAACATGAAGGTACAGTAAGCAATTAGGAAGGCAAATGGTATAAAACAGAAAGTGCTGGTTAAACTCAGCAGGTCTGGCAGCATCTGTGGATAGAGAAACAGAGTTAAGGTTTCGAGTCCCATGTGGCTCTCCTTCGGAACTGAAGAAGAAGTTGGGATATGAGATTCAAATTGTTAACTCTGTTTCTCTCTCCACAGGTACTGCCAGGACTCTAAGCTTTTCCAGCATTTTCTGTTTTTGATTCAGATCTCCAACAAATAACGTGTTAGCTTATGTTACGAAGGGATTTAGCATAAGAGTAAAGAAGTCATAGTACAATTATACACGGCATTGGTGAGACCACACCGGTATTGTTTGGTCTCCTTACCTAAGGAAAGATGTACTTTCCCTAGAGGGAGGGCAATGAGGGTTCACTTGGCCTTTCCTGGGATGAGGAGATTGTCTTAAGAGAAGGGATTGAGTAGGCTAGGCCTATATTCCCTGGAGTTTAGAAGAAGAAGTGAAACATTAAACATTTTTTAAGGGGCTTGCAGGTACATGCGGATAAAATGCTTCCCCCAGTTGGAGAACTTAGAACTCGGGGTCACAGTCTCAGAATTAGGGATCGGCCATTCAGGACTCAGCTTAGGAGAAATGTCTTCAGTATTGCTGAAAAAAGAAACATGTCTAAGCTTTTTGACTTGCACTCATCAGGACACTCACAAGAATACCAATATAAGGAGAAAACAACAATTTATACTGTATGTGAAGACAGTGCTGATTGTTGGCAAGTGCCGTTGCCATGGAGAATGCACCAGTGATTGGACAGTTAACTTCCAAGCATTGTTTGAAATTTAAACCAGGCAGCTTGACACTGATGGTCAAGGCATTGCCCTGAGGAATGAGTCAGTGAATGGCTGTGATTTATTTCGTTTAGCTGAAACAGGAGCATTGTGTGTAAATGTTCTTTCTGTCTGCAATGTCCTGTACATTAATATATGTAACTTCCAGTACACACAAATGCGCCACATTGCGAGCTTGACTGACAATCTTAAATTGGCTGTCAGCATCATTTTTAGCACACCGAGGATTATTTAGCAAATGTTGTCTGATTGGAGAGTCACATCTAATGTTGGACATTGTGTTTTGAGTTTTGCAAGCACTAGCTGGTTGGGTACGGTGTGTACCCTGTCCATTGCGAACAGCGGCTGGGGCATGCTGTTTGATACGATTTGCCAGTCTTTGGGACATACGGCCTACATCCTTCACTGAAAAGGTTTGGAATTCTGTACTCAAGAGCCCTGTGGATGCTTAGTCATTCGCATATCCAAGACAGAGGTTGATAGGATTTTGAATAATAGGGGCCTGAGTTTCATACTTGGCCTGCGTGCCAAGTTGGCAGGAGCGGAAGCGGGTGTGGAATCCGCTCCCGGCCCGGGTTGTGTTGCAAATGCAATTTCACTCTGGATGGCCAGCTAAGGTCTGCCCAGCGTGAAATTCGCCTTCTGAATTGTTGGGAAGGGCAGGGTGGGGGTGGGGGGGCTCTGTTAGCCGTCGGTTCCAATGGTGACCTGGCGGGCACTTTAAAACGGGCAAAGGCAGCTCCCTGAAGGCTGCCAGGGGAGAATCTTTAGAGTTGGGCCTGAGACTGGGGACAATGGCCTCACCAGCGGCAGAAAAGACCAGGCGGGAGGGCAAGTCAGGTGGGCACTCAGCTGCCCCATTTCTTGGACAAGAGCCTTGCAGTCCTCATGGAGGAGGTCGGTGCCAGGCGGGACACCCTCATACCCAGGGATGGCAGGAGGAGGCCACTGCACCAAAAAAGTCTGGAGGAGGCAGCAGCCAAGGTGAGGGGCCACAATGTTGTGCATCGCACATGGTTGCACTGCTGCAAAAGGTTCAATGGCCTGCTGTGCTCAGCAAGATTGAGTACCGTGTTGGCATGGATCAGTGTGGAGAAGTGTTAATGGCTGGCTGCACACCCCATGGAGCTCAGAGGTGTTAGAGTCTGAGTGCCAACTGTCAATGACACTTGAGCTGGCCGATGGGGTGAGCCCCGGCTGCTTGGACTGAGTGACTTGCGGGTCGAGGGCCACAACTTGCATATGCCCTGCAAGGTGTTCCTCAGGTGGGTTTGGCCAGGCTGCAATGGGGCTGCAGGTAGAGAGTGGGCTAATCAATGCTCCTCTGTCCTTTCAGGAGAAGAGGAGCCATAGCAACATCACGAGGTCAAGGACAGGCGAGGGGCCCCCCAAACCTTCTAATCTTGATTAGGTACGAACTGGATGCATTGGAGCTGGGGAGCTACCACCCACCTTGGTCAGTCGGTCGTAGAGAGGCTGGGGTCTCTGACAATGGTAGGAGTGCAGTGCACAGAGGTGAGCGTGTTGGATTGTGCAAACGTTCACGTATAGTCTCATCATTAATGGAAACCTCAAACCCAGAGTCCCCATTGATAATTGAAAGATGAGGGCACCATGATGCAGATCTCCATTGTCTCACCAGGGTGCCTGGCATGCACAGTGACAGACTGATGACTTAAACCAACGACAATGACTAATAAACTAATGACTTAAACAAATGACACACTGCTGGTGTGGCCATTAACACCAGATAAAGTTCTGTTCATTTGATGTGAGTGTCAAAATGATATGTTCTCCCTTAGATTCACCAGCACACACTCGAACGCAGGACCCTGAAGAGCCATCCTTAGCGCCAGAGGACCACAGGGCTTTAGCTGTGCCTGTGTCACAACCAATCTCTGGATCAGGCACCGGCGTAGAGACCAGGACCTCGGTGGACATTAGATCGTCAGCTAGAATGTCGGAGCACAGCAGTGAGGGCACTTCACACTTGCCTTAGTAGCAGGCAGAGGCAGAGAACTGCTGGAGATCAGGACTAAGCTTAACTGAAGGTAGATGATGAGACTCTTGAGTCATCCATTAGGCAGCAGATGCTGGATGTCGAGCAGGATGTGTGGGAGGAGCTGGCGGAGATTCTTGGGGGTAGACATGGCATGGTCTCTGTTGTGGAGGAGTCCATGCGGAGCCTGAGCACTGCATTGATCATCACGGCCGAACGCACTGCCTCCTTCATTGAGAAAATGGCGACTCTCATGGAGAGGCAGCTCCAGGGACAGAATCAGGGGTTCCTGTGGTTGCACTCGGACCTGCAAGCCCTCACACAGGCACTGACCTCAGATGGTCACTGATTCTGGGCGCATTCCAAACATACAAGTTCAGAGCCGATAAACATGTACACAGACTACCAGCCATCCCATCAGATTCGATGTCAGGAAGTTGGAAGGTATTATGGTCCTTCAAAAACCAATCCGTAAGACATTGTGCTGGATTCCATAGCCCTCTGCCGGGCATGTTTTTAGCAAAAAAGGGTGGGGGGTTTGAATGAGGTAAAACTGTGGATGAGGTGTATGTTCAATAGCCCACCCACCACCTTTCCGCCCACCCCAAACCCAGTTCCCATATTGCGGGGGTTGGTAAGGCACTCACTAGCCCCGCCCACCCTTGGGCCTATTGAGGATAGTATTCTTGATCTTGTTGTGCTAATACAGAAAATTACATTGTCCCCTGACGATAAATAGCACAAGTAATACAGTTTGATATAATCTCTTGCAACAGGTTAGAGAGACACAGAATGACCAATCTCTCATCATAGATTGTCTGAGAATGGGATAGTGTGGCATGTATTCTAGCTATTTTTTGACATAGTACTCTTTGACCTGAATACATTCTTCATCAGATTTCTGTGCATCTCTGGTTGCATTCATTCGCTGAGTTGTTGCTGGTAGGGTTTTGATTGTTGTCAATGCAAAATGTTTCTACCTCTTCAACAAGAACTACATCACCTTGTTCAGGTCTTGCCACTGGGATATGGGACAAAGCATCTGCTATAACCTGCTGCTTTCCCAGGAGGTACTCTGTCTTTGTATCAAACTTCGTCATCCTCAGTCTGAATCGCTGTACTCCTGGAGGTATTTTTGCTAACGCCTTGTAATTTAAGAATGTCAGTAAGGGTTTGGGCCTGATGCTATCTGAAGTGGATACCAAGAAGAAAATCTGCAAACATTTCACAAACTCATGTAGTAGCTAATGCTTCTTTCTCTCTCACTGCATATCTCTGTTCAGTCTCTGTCAGTGAATTGGATGTGTAGTAAACTGGTCTGCGCTTTCGATCCATCTGTATCAGAAAGATTACAGTGCCCAGTTCTGTGGAAGATGCATCTGCAGCAATGATAGTTGGTAATTCTGGGTCATAGTGAGCTAAAATATTGGGTGATATCAGCATCACTTTAATTTCCTCAAAAGATCTCTGTTGTGCTTCTTCCCAGCACCATGTATTGTCTTGTCATAACAGCCGACATAGTGGCTCATTGATGGCAGCCGGGTTGAACAATAACTTTCCAACTTGGTCTACCATACCCATGAATCACTGGAGGTTAGTAATGTTCTGAGAGGCTGGAAATTTTGTTTTTATTCATTCACGGGATATGAGCTTCACTGACTGGGCCAGCATTTATTGCCCATCCCTAGTTGCCCTTGAGAAGGTGGTGGTGAGCTGCCTTCTTAAACTGCTGCAGTCTATGTGGTGTAGGTACACCCACAGTGCTGTTAGGAAGAGAGTTGTAGGATTCTGATCCAGCGACAGTGAAGGAACGGCGATATATTTCCAAGACAGGATAGTGAGTGACTTGGACCAGTTGGTGGTGTTCCCATCTATCTTCTGCTCTTGTCCTTCTAAATGGTAGTGGTAATCAGTTTGGAAGGTGCTGTCTAAGGAGCCTTGGTGAGTTCCTGCAATGCATCTTGTAGATAGTACACACTGCTGCTACTGTGTGTTGGTGGTGGAGGGAGTGAATGTTTCTGGATGTGGTGCCAATCCAGTGGGTTGCTTTGTCCTGGATGGAGCAGCTTTGAGCTTCTTGAGTGTTATTGGAGCTGCACTTATCCAGGTAAGGGGAGAGTATTTCATCACACTCCTGACCTGTGCCTTGTAGATAGTGGATGGGCTTTGGGGAGTCTGGAGGCAAGTTACTCATTGCAGGATTCCTAAGCTTTGAACTGTTTTTGTAGCCATAGTATTTACATGGCTAGTCCAGTTCAGTTTCTGGGCAATGGTAACCCCCAGGGTGTTGCTAGTGGGGGATTCAGGGATGGAAATGCTATTGAATGTCAAGGGGCAATGTTTAGATTCTCTCCTGCTGCAGATGGTCATGGCCTGGCATTTGTGTGGTGTGAATGTTACTTGCCACTTGTCAGGCAATGCCTGGATATTGTCCAGGTCTTGCTGCATTTGGACATGGACTGCTTCAGTATCTGAGGAGTCACGAATGGTGCTGAACATTGTGCAATCATCAGCGAACATCCCCACTTCTGACCTTATGATGGAAGGGAGGTCACTGATGAAGCAGCTGAAGATGGTTGGGCCGAGGACACTACCCTGAGGAACTCCTGCAGTGATGTCCTGGAACTGAGAAGACTGACCTCCAACAACCACAACCATCTTCCTTTGTGCTAGGTATGACTCCAACCAGCAGAGAGTTTTCTCCCTGATTCCCATTGACTCCAGTTTTGCTAGGGCTCCTTGATGCCACACTCAGTCAAATGCTGCCTTGCTGTCAAGGGCAGTCACTCTCACAGCACCCCAAGGGTTCAGCTGTTTTGTCCATGTTTGAACTAAGGCTGTAATGAGCTCAGGAGCTGAGTGGCCCTAGCAGAATACAAACTGAGCATCAGTGAGCAGGCTATTGCTAAGCAAGTGCCACTTGATACCACTGTTGAATACCCCTTCCATTACTTTACTGATGATTGAGAGTAGACTGATGGGGTGATAATTGGCTGGGTTGGATTATTCCTGGTTTTTGTGTACAGGATGTACCTGGGCAATTTTCCACATTGCTGGGTAGATGCCAGTGTTGTAGCTGTACTGGAACAGCTTGGCTAGGACGCAGCAAGTTCTGGAGCACAAGTCTTTAGTGCTATTGCTGGAATATCCTCGGGGTCCATAGCCTTTGCAGTATCCAGTGCCTTATGCTGTTTATTGATATCATGTGGAGTGAATCAAGTTGGCTGAAGACTGGCATCTGTGATGCTGGGAACCTCAGGAGGTGGCCGAGATGGATCATCCACTCAGCACTTCTGGCTGAAGATTATAGGAAATGCTTCAGCCTTATCTTTTGCACTGGTGCTGGGCTCCTCCATCTTTGAGAATGGGGATATTTGTGGAACATCAACCCCCAATGATTTGTTTAATTGTCTACCACCATTCACGACTGGATGTGGGAGGACTGCAGAGCTTAGATCTGATCTGTTGGTTATGGGATTGCTTAGCTCTGTCTATCACTTGCTGCTTATGCTGTTTGAGACTCAAATAGTCCTGTGGCATAGCTTCACCAGGTTGACACCTCATCTTTAGGCATGCCTGGTGCTGCTCCTGGCATGCCCTCCTGCACTCTTCATTGAACCAGGCTTCACTCCCTGGCTTGATGGTAATGGTAGAGTGGGAAACATGCTGGGCCTTGAGGTTACAATTCTGTACAATTCTGCTGCTGCTGATGGCCCTCAGCGCCGCACGGATGCCCAGTCTTGAGTTGTTAGATGTGTTTGAAATCTATCTCATTTAGCACGGTGGTAGTGTCACACAACACAATGGAGGATATCTTCAATGTGAAGG
The DNA here is from genome assembly GCF_017639515.1 of Carcharodon carcharias. Taxonomy (NCBI): domain Eukaryota; kingdom Metazoa; phylum Chordata; class Chondrichthyes; order Lamniformes; family Lamnidae; genus Carcharodon; species Carcharodon carcharias. Next base: position 184,213,193 of record NC_054470.1, read on the forward strand.
CAGGACTTTGTCTCCACAACGGCAGTGTGGTGGTCACTCATACCGATACTGTCATGGACAGATGCATCTGATGCAGGCAGGTTGGTGAGGATGAGGTTAAATATGTTTTTCCCTCTTGTTGGTTCCCTCACTACCTGCTGCAGACTCAGCCTAACAGCTATGTCCTTTAGGACTCAGCCAGCTCGGTCAGTCGTGGTGCCAGTGAGCCACTCTTGGCGATGGGCATTGAAGTCCCCCACCCAGAGTACATTCTGCACCCAAACTCCTAGACTGCTTTTTCCTTCTGTGGAGCAACTCTGACACCAGATGATCCACAGTTTGCCTAAAGAACTTGACAGCCGGTTGCAAGAATTCACATTTGTTGCTGGGTGTCAGTCCTGCTTCCTGTAGGTTTTGCAGCACAGCTTGCAGTCTAGTGTCATGTTCTGTCTGAGTTGATCCAGGGATCAGGACATCATCCTTCTGACATATGACTCAATCCAGTCCTTCTAGGGTACTGGACATTGTCCTCTGGAAGATTTCTGATGCTGATATGATGCAATCTGGGACAATCTGTTGAAACAAAATCTCCCGAATGGTGTTATGAATGTTGTGAGCAACTTAGGCTCTTCGTCAAGGGGTAGTTGCCAAAAATCACTATCTGCATCTAGCTTTGAGAAGATTGAACTCTTTCCCAATTTTTGTAACACAGATGACACAGGATGAACATTGCGTTCAAATGCTTTGTTCAGCTGGGTAAGAGCTATGCAAATTCTGATAGATCTTCAGCATTTTGGCACTGGGACCATCCAGAAGCACCAGCTTGTTGGTTCTGTCACAGGTGAAATAACCCCCTGCTTCAACACAGTCAGTTTCCTTCTTCATCTTTGGCAAGAGTGGATGAGGAACTTTTCTGGGTGTAAACAGACAACTGGCTTTGTTTCAGGGTGTATAGTGATGTGGTATTCTGTCTTCAGCATTCCTAGTCCTGCGAACAGCTGTGGAAATTCAGCTCTGAAGGTTTTGGGTTGATCTTCTCAGCTTCCCAGTTCCTCTACTCTGCAAATCAGATGTAAGTGGGTACAGACTTCCCTTCTTAAGAGTGAACAGCTCTGTTTCAGGATCACATGTAAAGTTCCAGGAATCTTTCTCTCTCTATATTGAAGGGTTGAATTCAGTAGTCCTATGACATTGAGTTCCATACCTGTTGGTTGGTGTTGTTTTGTGTGCGATGGCTGAAGAGAACTTTTCCCTAACGATGGCTCAGCATCAGAAAGAACCAAAACTGCTGCACCTGTGTCTAAAATAAAGCATCTCTTCTTTCCCTCTACTCAAATGTCAGCACTCCAGTGCCTTCTGTTTGCTCCCTGGATCTCTCCAAGCAAAGGTATCTCAGTATCATTGATATCTTTTACTTCATGGATCTTCCTACCTTTTGCATTCACACCCCAGGTCATGTTCTATCCGAGTGAATCGATGGATCAGGACACCATCATTTTCTTTTTGCTTGTTCTGTGCAGGCTTCTTGCACACACAGCCCGGAAGTGACCCTTCTCTCTGAAAAATTGGTATTCAGCCTCTTTGGCCCGACAATATTTCTGCCTGTGCTTTCTCCTGTCACACTGATTACAATTAGCTGGGGCAGTTGATGGACACATTTCCTGTCTTTCCTACTTTTGTACGGCCATCTCTCTGGTTTTAAGTTTAACATCCTCCACTGAGTCAGTTGTTGTTGAGGCATGGTTCTCTCTGTCGCCCCGAATCACCGATTGATTTTGCTTCCCAACCTCAGCTTCTCTGCCCAGCTGAATTGTCTTTGTTCAAGTTAAATCATCTCTTGACTGCATGTGGTCAGACAACGTTTCATCAAAGACTCCGACAATAACTCCATCCATAATTAATTCATCTTTTAAGGCGCTATATCCATAGTTCCCTGCAAGTCTACATGGACTGTTGGTAAATGTATCAACGCTTTCCCCTTGTCTTTGGGGATGCTTGGTAAATTTAACCTGCTTGACAGTGGTATTCTTTCTTTCTCAGATTGAAGTGCTTTTATCACTTCATCATATGATTTTTTTCTTCATTGATCTCTTGCCTGATTAGTATATTGTTTGCACAGTGGCCCATCACATATAATAGCGTACTGACCTGCTCACTACTCTCTTTCGCTGTGAGGACCAATGAGGTGCAATACCTGGCAAATCCTTGGTGCTAAATCAGCCAGCTTCTGCTTGCCTGAGACCTACAACCTGCACAAAGCTTTCTGCTGATGGCAGAGACTTTTCCATACTTTTTCTCTCACTGTCACCATATAATATTATTGGTCTAGTTATGTCTGCTGAAGTAAGGGAAACACTAACTTTATAAGAGACATCTTATTGTGGCTTCAACTGCCATGATGTTCAACAAGAGAGAACAAGTTATGAGATGTTGCATCACTTCCTGAAATGATGTACACTGTGTCTCATTGGCATATTACACATTTAGAATTAACCCCTTATACAACATCTCCCCCGAAGTCTTTGATTTGATTTATTATGTTACACTGAGGACCTGAAGTGGCCCATTATTGTCCACTTAAGGCCCTCAATCTGCCTTCACTGCCATGAAATGCTGAGCAGTGGCAGGTGGCTGAGAGTGGGAATGCTGTTTTTTCAAACAACTTTATTGAAAAGGGCAGGAGGAAGGAGGGCACATCATTCGGGAGTTATCTAGTGTACATTGGGCGCACCTCTCCTCCAAGACGCTATCCCACCCTCTTTCTTCCTCTGCACTTGGCCTTCAAATCCCGCTCCCTCCCCCCACCCCAATCTCTCCTCCCCCGAAGCTCCCCGATCCCTCCCTGTCCAAAACTTACCTCTCTCCAGTGGTCATGTCCTCTTCATCCTGCGGTCTCCTTGCAGTCCCAGCAGTGTCCACTACCAAGTTCTGGCATGGCTGGCATCTCGCTCGAGTTGCTGGACAATCAGATTGGCCTGCAGCTCTCAAGGGTGGGATTTAATCCCACTGAGGGGAGGCAATCTGACTCTCAGGTTGTTTAGGCTGTGTTATTGCTGTGGGGCGACCTTTTTAAAACTCAGTCAATTTGGAATCGACTTTTCTTCCAGAGTCGGGGCAAGGGGGGGTGGGGTGGTGGTGTGGTGGGGAGTGAGGTGGGGGGATGATGACAAGCAGTATACCCACCGTAAAATACAGTCTATTGAATAATAGAATGGTACAGCACTGGGCAAGGCCATTTGGCACATTGTGCCTGTGCCAGCTCTTTGAAAGAGCTGTCCAATCACTCCCACTTCCCTGCTCTTTCCTCATGGCCCTTTTTAAAATTTCCTTTGACATATTTATCTAAATCCCATTTGAATTATATTATTGAGTCTGCTTCATGAATGCATTTGCTATCAGTGAAGAACAAGAGTAAACTTTCACTGATACAGCAAGCTGTCACATCTATTGAGCATGTTCCCAACCTTTTGCATACTAACTAGGTGCTAAGTAAATAATGTTCCTAATCCCTATGGTATGTTGTGATAGCACTATTCCTGACCAGAATGGTAATGATTCAGTAAATCCCCTGTCAATCATGCCTGAAGAATGCACTGCTGTAGGTAACTGGGATTGATTTTATCCATTTAATTTGTATTATTTACTAGTGAAATACCCATGCTTCTTTTTTTGGGAGAATTTGCTGTACTTCTGTCGCTGAAGCTTGCAGACACTCTTTTTTAAATAGACTCTGTTTGCTGTTTGCTGAATAAATAGGCATTGCTTGCTGAAAATCTGACTCTCTTTTACTTCACTAATTCCAGCGGGTAATGCACCACAACAAGCTCATTGTAGGAGTTGAACAGGGTAGCCAGGGACAGAGGAAAGTGCAGTTCCTGGGTGCTACGTGTGTGAACAGCTCATCCACCTGGCTTCAAAGGCCAGCAAGACTTGTTGTATGTGCAGTGTCAAATTATTCTGTGTTTGATTAGGTAAGTCTGCTTACAACTGATGCTCACTGTGCTTGATTGGTTTATCCTGTGTGTGAACTCAGAAAAATAAGCAAAGTTGTGGAAAGAGCTAGAAGCCAGAGCTAGAAGCATGGAGTAGGCATTTTGACACACTGTATAAAGTACTATAAATAAACTTCCTGCTCACATAGAAACTAGTGCTATCTCTACATAGATCCAAGATATAAAATATGCGACCATGTAAACTTGTTTCCATCTCCTCTGGAATTTAGCAGCAGCAGGGGAGGTGTTGGGAGGCCTGCCCATCCCTGGGTCAATTGAGGTCCTTAAGTGGTCAATTAATGGCCACTTACTGGCCTCCTCCCACCACTGATGGTGGTTTACCATAGATGGGAGTGCAATTTGCAATGTGTCGAGGCCACCAGGATGCAGGCTGGGGGTTGTGATCCTTCCAGTGTTGGTACTTGTGCCCAGCGATGATTCCCCACCAAAATACTCAATGGCCCCCACTTGTTCCAGCGCCCTGCTTGTTCCAACAGTCTGCCCTCCCAATCACATCCCCCCCCCCACCCCCTTACTGAGGCCTGTCTGACTGGCTCCAGCGATGACCCTTGTTGGGGACTGGCTGCAATGCCAGCAGTGGGCACCATACATAATCTAGGCTTAGGTTTCAATACAATATTGGTGCTGTGACTTGGACAGAGGCTATGTTTACCTGTTCAGGTGTTTGTAAAAAAAAACTCCATGGCACTATTAACAGAAGTGCAATCATCAGCGAACATTCCAACCTCTGACCTTATGATGGAAGGAAGGTCATTGATGAAGCAGCTGAAGATGATTGGGCCTCGGACACTACCCTGAGGAACTCATGCAGTGATGTCCTGGAACTGAGATGACTGACCTCCAACAACCACAACCATCTTCCTTTGTGCTAGGTATGACTCCAACCAGCAGAGAGTTTTCCACTTGATTCCCATTGACTCCAGTTTTGCTAGGGCTCCTTGATGCCTCACTTGGTCAAATGCAGCCTTGATATCAAGGGCAGTCACTCTTACCTCACTTCGGGAGTTTGGCTCTTTTGTCGATGTTTGAAACAAGGCTGTAATGAGGTCAGGAGCTGAGTGGCCCTGGCGGAACCCAAACTGGGCATCAGTGAGCAGGTTATTGCTAAGCAAGTGCTGCTTGATAGCACTGTTGATGACCCCTTCCATCACTTTGCTGATGATTGAGAGTAGACCGAAAGCAGAGGTAATTGGCCAGGTTGGATATGTCTTGCTTTTTGTATACAGGACATACCTGGGCAATTTTCCACATGGCCGGGTAGATGCCAGTGTTGTAGCTGTACTGGAACAGCTTGGCTTGGGGAGTGGCAAGTTCTGGAGCATAAGCCTTCAGTACTATTGCCAGAATATTGTTGGGGCTCATAGCCTTTGCAGTATCCAGTGCCTTCAGCCGTTTCTTGATATCACATGGAGTGAATTGAATTGATTGAAGACTGGCATCTGTGATGCTGGGGACTTCCGGTAAAAAGGAGACTCTTGGATGATAAACCCTAGGTCTGACGAGTCGCCCCTATTGTCTGGGTCTCCCCACCTGACCCTCCTGTTCATCCTGCGGCTCAGCTTGACCATGTCCCTCCTGCTGGATCTGTGTGTGGAGTCACCTCTCTCTCCTTTGCCTCCTCCATTGCATTAGGACCCTGACAAAGGCAGCATTGAGCCCTGGATCCCTATCTGCTTTTGCCTTCTTTCTGAAAGGAAACATGGAAGTCATTAATGATTCAAGGTGTAAGAAAGTGAATCTCAGAAGATGACACATTTGGAGACCGTAAGGGTCCATAGTTTTTCCTGTCCTACTTGCATAGTGGCTGATGCCGCCTTCTCCATGAGACACTAGTACAGACATCGAGGTGACTAAGATGGCATCGCAGATATGTAACATCTTGAGCCCTGCATGTGTTGATAAAGTTCAAATGAGATGATTGACTCAACCTAGCTCTGTGCTTCAACCTCTGATGTGGTATTTGAATGACCAATCAGTCACTCATGGTCAATGAGTTGATGCCCTTTGGGCCATTAGGAGTGTCACATCTGGTAAACACGTGACAGGCCTTCATTGATTGAGTGCCATTTCTGATACAGCTGTGCCTCCCTCACTGTTACCTGCATTCCCAAATTCTACATTCCTATGTGTTACTCTTGAGATGCAGCGAGTGTGATGTGTAGCCACTGAGTTCTGAGTCACCCTTTAACAGTGCTAATGGAGCCATTGGCTTTAAGTGGCTTTCATCGCAAGGGGGTCTACCTCCTTTCTTTCTAAGCAGACTCTTGCTCACTTCTGCAGCAATAAGAGGTTAGAGGGCGACCCCAGAATGGCCCCCCTTTTGTTTGCCCATCCCCCTGACTGCCATTCCACAGCCTTCCCTCCCCATTGCCCCCCTCATGTTCATCCTTCCCCTGACTGTCATTCCACAGCTTTGCCTCCCCATTGACCACCCCCACCTCCTGTTTATCAGCCTGACCCCTCGCCTCACAGCCCACCCCTGCTTGAAGTGCTAGTCTCTGAAAGTGGAGGCCTGCATGAGCACCACTTCTTCATCATTGCTGGGCCAAAGTCTTGGTTCTCCCTATGTAATGGCACCATGGGAGCACCTACACCACACAGACTGCAGCAGATTGAGAAGGCAGCTCACTGCCACAAGGGAAGCTAGGAATGAGCTGTAAATGTTGGTGTGCCGGTGATGTCCACTTTTTGAGAATGATTTTTAAAAAAAATGACCATAAGCACGGAATAGTAGCACAGTGGTAATGATAGTGGACTTGTAATATAGAGGTCTGCACTAATTCACTGGAAAAGTGAGCCCAAATCACAGTAGCTGGGAGAATTTAAATTCAATTCATGAAAAAAAAATCTGGATTTTTAAAAAGCTAGTCTCAGTAATGATGCTTATGAAATTATTGGGTTGTCATAGAAATCTATCTGGCTCACTAATGTCCTTTAGGGATCATCCTTACCTGGTCTGGCCTATGTGGCTCCTGGCCCAACCTTTAACAGCTCTCTGAAATGCCACTGCTCAGGAAAGGTTGAATAAGAATAAATCTGGATAGCCTAACTACAGCGGTTCAATTAGGCAGCTCACCACAGCCTTCACAAGGGCAATTGGGTGGGGCGGGGGTGGGGGGGGGGGGGGGGGGGGGGGGGTGGCGGTGGGGGGCCAATAATCTTTGGCCTTGCCAATGATGCCCACACCCCATGAATGAAAACAATATGTAAAGTGAAGCCCCTCTAAAGAATTTCTAGGACAAACGCTTCAGGTGTTGCACAAATGCAAACCTTCCTTCCTTTCAGACAGAGCCAACGTAAACCGTGTTACCAATTCTCACTTTCTGCTCATTTCCAGCTTGAGATTAGCAATAAGTAGAGAAGCATCGCGTCAATCGTGGCCTCAGTTACACCTTTTACAGCTTTCAGTCAAAGTCGAGCAGGGGATCTATCAACCAGATGGGTAATCAGCAGTGGATCGATGAGAGACCTGCAGGCTGCCACTTGTGCATTGCATGGTATATGAGCTATGGGAAGGTTTCAGTGAACAGAGCTTGAGCAGTTCAGCACAAAGCCATGTAAAATGGGCATTCTTTTGAAACCTGCACTGTGAAGATTGTTAATTAAGGTTTAGAGGTTTGGAAGAAAGCTCATCGAGATCGCAGTGCTGAAATGGAAATGCAGGTCATCACAGTTGCAAACTTAAACGCCAGGGGGAGAGGACTCTAATGCAGGCAATTAAAGCAGAGCATGTAAATCACCTTGGGTAGAGGTTGAAAATCTTCACCTGCCTATTTGATATTGGCTATACAATCCACGGCAGCAACAACACGAGGAGGCAAAGAGGAAATCAGATTTGAAAACACAGTTGGCAAAGGCCAATGATCACTCAAGAGGTGACAGCACGATTCCAGAGAGAGTTCTTCAGTACACTTTTCTTCCAAATGTTGTGTGAAAGTTGGTGGGGGTTAGGGTGGGGGGGAGGGCGGAGCGGGGGGGGGGGGGCGGGGTGGGGTGGGTTGGGGGGAGGTTGCGTGGGAGGGGTGGGGGGGGTGTTGTGGGGTGGGTGTGTGGGGGGAAGGTGTGGTGCAAGAACAATTGGTTTAGTTAATTCGTGTACATCCTACAAAGATAAACTTAACATTGATAAAATATGTATGCTTTTAAAAACCACTCCAGATAAGGTACATTAGAGGCTATGTGCTTAGAAGTTATCCCCGAAACAAGGGAGTTTCATGAAAACCAAGGGTGGAGTTTTACGGCCCAGTCGTGGGGTCAGAAAATGCGAACCCCACCTTTGGGAGGAGCTGTAAAACTCTGCCCCAGATAACTGAAGCCGAATGATTGATGAATCTTAACTGAACTCCAAAAGAGGTTGCAGCCTTTAACATAGCATTCCTTATTCTATTACACACACATGTACATATAGAATATACAATATTAGGGTTGCCAACCCTCCAGGATTGGCCTGGTGTCTCCAGGATTGGAAGATCAGTCTCCAGGACACTGCTGTGTGCAATCCTGGAGAAAAACCATCGGGACATTACAGATTTCTTTTTGTTGTCATTTTTGTTGAACATTTCTCTTTACCAGATATAAAAATGTTAAAAGTGGGAAGAAAAAACTGGCTGGCAGTCAAGCATCATCCAATTGGGTAAAGAGTCTTTGTGCTTTCCGATTGGTATAGGAAGGCAGTGTGTCACAAGGATGGATGCGTTGGCCAACTAATGGCTGGAGGGTGGGGGACAAGCCATGTGATGACACCTCCAGGAATACGTTTAATCACAGTTGGCATTATACATTATATATCCAAGTTGCACATCATCCCATCTTGGGTGTATTCCATCATTGTCACTGGGTCAACAACATTGGAACTCCCTATCAGCATTGTGGGAGTAGGTAATTCACCACACGGAATGCAGCAATTCAAAAGAAGGCCTACCAGCACCTTCTCAAAGACAAGCAAGAATGGGCATTAAATGTTGATCTCACCAGCGACAACCATATCTTTTCAACTGATCAGCTAACTTAGCCAGACCAGGAATCAAAACTGCAGCCTTACCAGACTTGAACATCTAATTGCTGAATAAACCATACAGAGTGCCTGCACAGGCTCTAGCCTTTAACACTTTTGAATGGTGGTAGGGGATTAGTCATTTGATAACAATCAGGAGAAGAGAGAACTCATGACCATGGCTGAAAAATAAGATGTTGTGAGTGCAATATCTATGTGCTCTGTTTTCTCCAACTCTAGCCATAAGTATGGCATAGATACACTGTAGAGTATCAGGAGGATCTCAGTAATTCATTGAGGTTATCGGTGTCTTTCATTGGAGAGTTATCTATGCATCTGTATCATCAGTCAATTTCTGACACAGTCTACACATTTTGTACAGTGTTATTCAGAAATGAAATCCAATTAGCTCTTACCAGGGTCCAGAAGCCCACAGATTTACTGGGCACCATAACCACAATAACTCGGAGAGTAAAACACACACGCTCCGTTTTGCCAGTTTCATTCATGACTGGAAACTCCAACCAGCTGTGTCAACCAACATCACAGCAAAAGAGAATAAGGTTTTTCTGTGTAATAGTTGGTTTACTCTGACACACTGTGAGTTTGACTGTTCCCCTATTTGCATTCTGCAAGGGAAGTAATTTCTGTTTCACCAACACATGTCTTTGGAATCGCAGAACCCCTTTCACAATAAACCAGGCATGGTCAGTCAAATCTCAAGTACTGAACTTATAGTGTTCTCATGCCTTCACTGACAACTTTATTGACCATTAACCTTTATGTAACCGAGATGGCAAGACAGTAAGAATTGTTGTTAATAGTCACAGGGAGGTGATGGCATAGTGGTGTTGTTGCTGGACCAATAATCCAGAAACCCAGGGTAATTCTCTGGGGACTTGGGTTCAAAACCTGCCATGGCTCATGGTGAAATTGAATCCATTAAAAATCTGATGATGACAATAGAATTATTGTAAAAACCCAGCTGGCTCACTGATGCCCTTTCAGGAAGGAAATCTATTGTCCTTACTTGGCTGCTACATGATTCCAGACTCTTAAAATGCCCTAGCAAGCCACTCAGTTGTAACAAACAATGAAACTGGAAGGACCCCATATTGACCTGGTAAAGTCCTCCTTACTAATGGGCGGGGTGAGGTTTTATGAAGTGTTTTAAAATCTAATAAAAATTTAACCACGCAGGGAATCGCTGCTGGCACAGGGAGTGTTCAGTGCTTCCGGGCGTGTGTCACGATGGGCGGGCCTTAATTGTCAACGCGATTGGTTTCGTGCCTGCCCCCGCACAACCATCCCCCCCACCCCTCCCCGATGGGGGGACATTTCTGTCCCAAGATTGGCTCGGTAGTGCCACTACTGACCGAGCTTGCCGAGTCCTAAATGACATAAGCTGCTAGACTGGGTCTGCGGCAGGTGCTGAGGGAACCAACATGAGGGAAAAGCATGTTCGACTTCATCCTCACCAATCTGCCTGCCGCAGATGCATCTGTCCAGGACAGTATCATTAGGAGTGACCACCACACAGTCGTTGTGAAGACGAAGTCCCACCTTTACATTGAGGTACATAGCACTTTCACCATGCTAAATGGGATAGATTTTGAAGAAATCTAGCAACTCAAGACTGGGCATCCATGAGGCGCTGTGGGCCATCAGCAGCAGTAGAATTGTCCTTGAACACAACCTTACGGCCCATCATATTCCCCACTCTAACATTACCACAAAGCCAGGGGATCATGCAATGTGGTTGACTTTTAAATGCCCTCTAAACAAGTGCAATTAGGTACGGGCAATAAATGCTGACCTAGCCAGTGACGGCCACATCCCAAGAACGAATAAAATAAAGCTCTGATTCGATGAAGAGTGCAGGAGGGCATGCCAGGAGCAGCACCAGGTATACCTAAAAATGAAGTGTTAACCTGGTGAACACATAACACAGGACTACATGTGTGCCAAACAGCATAAACAGCAAGTGATAGACAGGGCTAAGCGATCCCACTACCAACGGATCAGATCTAAGCTCTGCAGTCCTGCCACATCCAATCGTGAATGGTGGTAGACAATTAAACAACTCACTGGAGGAGGAGGCTCCACAAAGATCCCAATCCTCAATGATGGAGGAGTCCAGCACATCAGTGCAAAAGATAAGGCTGAAGCATTGGCTATAAACTTCAGCCAGAAGTGCTGAGTGGATGATCCATCTCGGCCTCCTCCGGAGGTCCCCAGCATCAGAGATGCAGGTCTTCAGCCAATTATATTTATTCCACATGATGTCAAGAAATGCCTAAAGGCACTGGATACTGCAAAGGTATGGGCCCTGACAACATTCTGGCAATAGTACTGAAGACTTGTGATCCAGAACTTATCGCGCCCCTAGCTAAGCTGTTCCAGTACAGCTATAAACCTGGCATCTACCTGGCTATTTGCCCAGGTATATCCTGTACACAAAAAGGAAGGACAAATCCAACCCAATTACTGCCCCATCAGTCTACTCTCCATCTTCAATAAAGTAAAGGAAGAGGTCATCAACAGTGCTATCGAGTGGCACTTGCTTAGCAAAAACTTGATCAGACTCCCAGTTTGGGTTCTGCCAGGGCCACTCAGCTCTTGACCTCATTACAGCCTTGGTTCAAAAATGGACAAAAGAGCTGAACTCTCGAGACGAGGTGACAGTGACTGCCCTTGACATCAAGGCAGCATTTGACCGAGTGTGGCATCAAGGAGCCCTAGCAAAACTGGAGTCAATGGGAATCAGGGGGAAAACTCTCCGCTGGTTGAAGTCATACCCAGCACAAAGGAAGATGGTTGTGGCTGTTGGAGGTCAGTCGTCTCAGTTCTAGGACCTCACTGCAGGAATTCCTCAGGGTAGTGTCGAAAGCCCAGCCACCTTCAGCTGCTTCATCAATGACCTTCACTCTATCATAAGGTCAGGAGTGGGGATGTTTGCTGATGATTGCACAATGTTCAGCATTCGCGATTCCTCAGGTACTGAAGCAGTCCATGTCCAAATGCAGCAAGACCTGGACAATATTCAGGCTTTGGCTGACAAGTGGCAAGCAACATTCACACCACACAAGTGCCAGGCAATGACCATCTCCAACAAGAGAGAATCTAACCATCACCCCTTGACATTCAATGGCATTACCATCACTGAATCACTGGCGATCAAAATCCTGGGGGTTACCATTGGCCAGAAACTGAACTGGACTAGCCATATAAATACTGTAGCTTCAAGAGCAGGTCAGAGGCTAAGAATCATGTGATGAGTAACTCACTTCCTGACTCCCCAAATCTTGTTTACCATCCACAAGGCATAAGTCAGGAGTGTGATGGGATGATCCCCCTTGCCTGGATGAGTGCAGCTCCCACAACACTGAAGAAGCTTGACACCATCCAGGATAAAGCAGCCCGCTTGATTGGCACCACATCCACAAACATTCATTCCCTCCACCATTGACGCACAGTGGCAGCAGTGTGTACCATCTACAAGATGTACAGCAAGAATCCAGGTTCCTTCGACAGCACCTTCCAAAGCCATGACCACTACCATCTAGAAGGACAGGGGCAACAGACAGATGGGAACACCACCAACTGGAAGTTCCCCTCCAAGGCAGTCACTGTCCTGACTTGGAAATATATCGCCATTGCATCACTGTTGCTGGGTCAAAACCCTGAAACTCCCTTCCTAACAGCACTGTGGGTGTACCTACACCACATGGACTGCAGCGGTTCAAGAAGGCAGCTCACCACCACCTTCTCAAGGGCAAGCCAGCATCCCATGAATGATTTTTTTAAATGTTATCGTAGGTGCATACTGGTATTAACTAGGCCCCTTTGTTCTCTCATTGCCCTCTCCACCTGCCTGCCGAGCCACACCCCAAACTTGCACTTTGCGATCTCAATCTCGTTTCACACTCAATTGACACACCTACTGCCGCTGTCCTCAATGATTTTCGTTGCTTCTTTGTTCCCTTGGGACGTTGAACTGAACATTTTTTTCTATATTTGCCTCCCATCTCTCACCTCCAACTGTCTCGAGATGCCCTTCACCAGCCTGATGTCTCAGACTTTGCCTTCATTCACATGACTTTCAACCCTTGATAACTGCCTCTCTTCCCCAGTATTCCACTCTCAATGTCAACGCTTTCAGGTCTCCTAGTCTTCGTCTCTAATAATACAAAACAAAAAATGGTGCCCTTTCCCTGTGATCTGCACTTACTAAAAAGCTGCTCATTTCTAACATCTTCCAGGTCTGAGCAACAGGCAATGACCTGAAATGTGAACACTGTTTTTCTCTCCACACGCACTGCCTGATCTGCTGAGTGTTTTACAGTTTCATTTTTACTACTCCCTAATATCTTTACCTTGCTTCTGATTACCTCTCCTGCTTTGCATCCATTTCTGCCTTCATTCAAGCTGTATGGGTGCAAGTTTTTATTACTGTTTTAATGGAATTGTTCACTGGTTTATTTCAGGCAAATTCATTCTTCTGTTAAAACAGTGAGAATAGGAATTTGATAACAGTAATTTCCAGCCTAAAGGCACAAGACACATCTCCCCATTAATGTAACTTCTAGTTCTTCACAGAATGCGCTTTGACATCTGATTAGCTTTGTTGAGGCGGCGTTACAAGCTGCTTGCCTGCTGCTGCCAGGGAATACTTGCCTTCTGCCTGGCAAGCTGGTCAGGATGTTGGCAGGCACAGGGTTCTCTTCTGTTGGATAGAAGACTTGTGTAGAGAGGGCTGAGGAATGATAGCTTGTCGCTACATTTGAAGAAATGATTACCCATCTGCACTGAAGAAAATGATTACCCATCTGCATTTAATGAAATTGTTACCCAGCTTCAAACTTAAAATTACCATCCTCATGGTCAAATCCCTCTACTGCCTCGCCTATCTCCATAACCTCCTCCAGCCTCCAACCCTTTGAGGTTTTTGCTCCTCCAGTTCTGGTCTTGTGTGCATCTGCCACTTTTATCACCCTACCATTGACAGCTGTGTCTTCATCTGGTGAGGCCCTAAGCAATAGTACTCACTCTTTCAACCTCTCCATCTCCCTGCTGTGTACAGTTCCAGCTTGGCTGCATGAATGCCAAGTGGAAACGCACTCCTTTTTATTTCCTCAATATCCTGAGAGGGTTGTCTCACTAACCTATGTAATGCATCTTAACTTGATGTATTTACTGAGAGGTTGTGGGAACTACACCCCAAGATCTTCATAATCAGTCAGTGGAGCAGTTAAAATCATATAATCATCCAGCACAGAAAGAGGCCATTTAGCCCATCATTCCTGCACTGACCCTTTAAAAGAGCTATCCAATTTAGTCTCACACTCCTGTGTCACCCTATAACCCTGCAAAATGAGTCCTCTTTGAGAGTATTTCTTGTAAGATTTATTAACATGAAGAAAAGATCAGTATACAGGTACAGCGGGTGATTAAGAAAGCTAATAGAATGTTATAATTTATTGTGGGGGGAATTGATTACAAAAGCAGGGAGGTTATGCTTCAGTTGTATAGGGCATTGGTGAGACCACATCTGGAAAACTGTGTAAAGTATTGGTCTCCTTATGTAAGGAAAGGTGTAAATGCATTAGAAGTAGTTCAGAGAAGGTTTACTAGACTAATACCAGGAATAGACGGGTTATCTTTTGAGGAAAGGCTGGACAGGTTAGGCTTGTCTCCATTGGAATTTAGAAGAGTAAGAGGTGACTTTAACATCCTGAGGGACCTTGACAGGGTGGATGTGGAAAGGATGTTCTAGAACTAGGGGTCACTATTTAAAAATAAGGGGTCACTCATTTAAGACAGAGATAAGGAGAATTTTTTTTCTCTGAGAGTCTTTGGAACTCTTCCTCAAAAGGCAGTGGAGGCAGAGTCTTTGAATATTTTTTTGGCAGAGCTAGATAGATTCTTGATTAACATGGGTGTGAAAGGTTATCTGGGGTAGGCAGGAATGTGGGGTTGAGGTTACATTCAGACCAGGTATGATCTTATTGAGTGGCAGAGCAGGCTCGAGGGGCCAAGTGGCCTCCTTCTGCTCTTTATTCGTATGTTCATATAAATAAACACAAGTGTTACAATTAAACTTTTCTACAGCACATCACGCTCACAGAGCTCAAAACTGAAGAACTTAAATTTGGTGGATCAGAAAAATGTTTTTCGACATTTCTCTGCTTTACATTTACTTTACACTAATTTTCATTTATAAGCTCTGCTCCTCCTTTTTTGCCTTAGTTTAAAGCAAAAACTCAGGTTTCCTTCATCTCTACCACTTAATATGTTATGTATTTCAAAGGGATCACCCCTCTTTAATAGTCTTCCTTCTAGGCAGCCATGATTAAGCTACTTGATTCCTTTATTGTACATTCCTTCTCAATAGTAATTTGATTCAGTTTGCCCAATGAGAAAATAATGAAAATTTCCATGATTCTTGCAGGAATCCATTGCAATTTTCACACGCGATCTGTCATGATAATGAAGGCAAATCATTGAATTGCATCCGGAAATATTGGACTGTAAAAATTAAGACCTGAGTTTTAAAAATGCACACAAGCCACTGGCTGGAATGCTGCAGGGTGATTCCCTCAGAGGTAATAAAACCCCTTGTTGCCAGACAAGGTACTTCTAAAGACATCCAGAAACTAATTGCTCCCTCTGGTAGAGACAATGGGACATAATGGGAAATGAGTATCATCTCATCAAGAAATCCTGTGAGCAATTCCAAGACAGATTTATGAATTCGCTTCCCACTTAGAATATACAAAGAAGGGGTTAAAAATGAGCTGAAAAACTGCCCTGGTATCTGTCTGTTGGTGGCCGTTCTGAGAGAGAGCAAGTACTGGATGTTTGGCTCTGAAGTAACAACCACACACAGTACCCCTGCAAATTGCCATTTTGCAGGTATCCCAATCTCTCTCCCTCTCTCCCAAGTTCAACATGATTGGAACCATGAAACTGACCATTCATCTACCGGAGTCAATTCTACTGGAATCTTGAATCACACCGGCCACAGCGGTCAGTTGCCTACTCCCCATGAGTTAAGGACTGTTCCATATACCTTTTTATATATATCTTTTTTCACTTACTTCAAGCTAAGTTCTTACTTTTAACCCGTATGCCTGTGAATGCATGTGTTTTATCCCTTCTCACCTTTAGTAGTTAATAAACCTACTCTTATCTCTAACTCAAGAAAGTCTGATCTATTGGTTGCTCCAAAACCAGAATGATTGGGTCTTGGAAAAAGTATCTGCAAAAGGGATCCTTTTTAGGTGAAATCCTGTTGCGCCCAATTGTGTGGGGGGCAGGGGGGGTGGTGTTAGTGGAGTTGGTGGCTGAACAAAGACAGAGAGCCAGTTCATCCCTCCTCCTCGCTCAGGGCATAACAATTTGGGGCAGTCCCAGCGAGCCAGACGGCGACAAATTGAGGGGCCTCGTCTGGATCAACAACCTTGAGTAGCCTGACCTGATATCCTGTGTTGACAACGTGCCAGCAACTTCCTGTGCCTGCAATCTGGATCATGTTACAGTTATTATCCGTTGCTTTGCACAGCCACAGAATCCTTGACAGAACCATTTACTCCTGAGGTGATTTCTTGAAGCTAGCTTTTCTTAAAAAAAAAAATTTGCTAGTCTCTCAGGCAGAAGAAATGAAACTGTGCCTGGCCCTTAATTGTTCCATTTGCCAAAGAATTGCAGGCACCACCGTGGTCCACTAGATGGTGCAAAGTAAACCCACATAACAAGTAGAGCAGGAGCAGCAGTAGGGATAGCCTTCCAGCATAATCCTGTATATTCCTCATTTATTCAACCTCCGCAAAGACCCTGTCGCCCCAATAGGATGAAATCCAGTTGGACGCTGTCTCTTTTGACATTTAAAGACAGGAGCCCCACTCCCATTTACTATAGGGTGCTGGCATTCGCAGGCAAGCCTGCAGCTCTTTTTCATCTGTCATTTCTCCCATGCCAGAACATGATCATAACTCTCTCGATGTGCTCATTGCTTTAATTTGTCATTACTGATCTCGCACTTAATCTATCTTGCAGGGGTTATGAACAAAAGCTTTGAAGTTTCAACCGAGGATTTACTTTTATTAACTGGCGTTAGCATTCACGTCTGATCTCAGAATATGTTTCATTGGTTTCTAATTAGGTTGATTGATCGAGGCGCCTACTAACTACATTTTGTTGTGTTGATCAATTCACAATTCTGGTTGAGCACTCTCACCACTGAGTCACCAGGTTGTGGGTTCAAGTCCCACTCCAGGACCTGAGCACACATATCAAGGCTTGAGTGGCTCTACTGCACTGTTGGAGGTATCACCTATCGGATGAGGCATTAA
This sequence comes from Carcharodon carcharias, assembly GCF_017639515.1. Taxonomy (NCBI): domain Eukaryota; kingdom Metazoa; phylum Chordata; class Chondrichthyes; order Lamniformes; family Lamnidae; genus Carcharodon; species Carcharodon carcharias. The sequence goes on from NC_054470.1 coordinate 184,230,532, forward strand.
TCTGAGGCCCTGTCTGCCCTTTCAGGTGGATGCAAAAGATCCTGTGGCACTGTTTCGAATCTGGATCACAAAATTAGATTATCTGGTCATTATCTCACTGCTGTTTGTGGGAGCTTGCTGTGTACAAATTGGCTGCTGATTTTCCTACCTTGCAAGAGGGATGGTATTTCAAAGGTGCTTGATTGGCCACAAAGCGCTTTGGGATGTTTGTGGAAAGAATTATAGAAATGCAAGCCTTTTTTTTTAGGGATTTAACTCCTTGGGTCTTCTGAGGAGCAGCAATCATTGGTGGATTGCTACTTCACTCAAAAATTACCCCGATTTCTCGCTGCTCTGCATTATTCCCAGGACCTGCTGAGCCCTGCTTTCACAGAAATAAGCAGTGCAATGTCCATCAAAGTGAAATGGAGTCGGTGTTGGGGGAAGGGAGGACATGCTCCCTTTTGACGATAGGAGCTGCCACATGGTAAGTTTAAGTATCCAAGATCGAATGTTAGTGAATGGGTGATTGGATGAGTGGATGAGTGAGCGAGGAATTAGGGTGGCAGTATGTGTAGGTGGGTGATGTGAGTGGGTAGAGTGGGTGAGGTAAATGGGCAAGTCAGTAGAGTGGATGAATTGGGTGAGGTAGGTAGGTGGCAGGTGGGTGAGGTCGTAGTAGGGTCTGGATGGGGTGATCATAGGGGTAGCCAGGTTGGGTCGGGAGTGCAGTCGGGTTGGATTGGGGTGGGTAGTCAGGCAATGGGGGTGTAGTAGGGTGGCCAGGGGATAGTTGGATAGTTGTGGAGGAGACAGGTCGGATGGGGGGAAAGCTGGGTGGTTGAGGGGTAGTTAGATGGTTGAGGGTAGCCTGGTCGGATCAGGGGGCAGTCAGATGGTTGGGGGCTTGGTTGGGAAGTTGGATGGAAGGTCAGGTCTTGTTGGGGGTGGGGGTATTCACACGGACTGGGGTTTGTGTGTTGGTAGTGGGGGTTACTTGGGTAACTGGGAAGTGTCATGAAGAGATATTAATGTCCACAATGTTATTGGAAATTTTTAAAATAGAGTTTAGTGGTATCTATGTCTTTGTGTATGTGTGTGTGTCTTAATTAGAATAAAGCCAGCTAGTCTGGGTGCTTTGCTGTTTAGTAGTTTTGAGACATAAATTGGAGTAACGGTAAGAAAGTTAAAAGGTAAAGTTTACATTTGCATTTGTTGAATAAACAATTCAAGATTGCAGGTGAAATATTGCACCTAGCCAGAAGACGCCAAGCAATGTGTTTATTTTTTTTCATACTAACAATATTGGTGGAGTGAAAGGATGTTATTATTAGAAGAGGTAAAATTAAAAGCCTAGTGATACAATGGAAAATTTATATTCAAAGAGAAAGATGTGTATAAGGAGAAAAGAGATTGTGTGTAAGGCAGAGGCATTTTAAGATCCAACACGTGTGAGAAGCCTCCAGCCTGTAAGCCTCAAGTCTGCCTGCAAGGACCCAGAGCTGAAAGAAACTCATTTTGAATGTGACTGTCCAGGGTATGCTTTGTCAGGTGTCTGTTAAATCTCTCAGTTTTACTGTTGCCTTAACAGGGCTGAAACTGAGAGTCAGATTAATTAGGGGATTTTTGTAGTTATTACAGTAGTACTTGTGTAGGCATATGTATGTGCTAACAATCTTTGTTGTATTAATAAATGTTTAATTTAGTTTTATAAAAAGCCTCTTGAGACTCGGCAGTCTTATTATTACTGAATTCAAAGCTTGCATCTCCAAACATACAAATTGCAAAGAGAGGTTATGACAGTTGTTTCAAGTTCTGGGATTTGTACAACTCAACCTTTGCCATCGGCTGTGTCATAATAAGAGGGTAGTCGGGGTGGGGGTAGGGGTTGGTCAGTGTGAGTGATTTGGAGGTCAGTTCTGTAGTTATCTAGAAGTTAGGCTAGGTTTTAAGCTGTCTATTATTTCCTAGGTGACTATCCAGGTAAGTAGATTGGAATGGTTCCCAGTCTCCGTCTCTAACTCAGAGTTGCAGACTTTCACAGAAAATCCTAGGAAGCAGGAGAATTGCCCATTAGAAGTTGAAACTTCTGGGGAAATTCCTATGTAAGTCAGTGTGTCAGGACTTCCACAGAGTCCTGACGAGCATCTCAGTCATTCGTCCAGGCCCCGCCATTCTGGAGACTGGAAAATTTGGGCCAATGATTTCACAAGCCTGTGTTGGAGTCTAACACTTCAAAGGAAAGAAACAGAGCTCCAACTAAAATTTGTAACCAGGCTAAACTTTTCCTTGCTCATAACAAACATGCTCACCTTGCCCATAATGAACAAGCTCACCTTGTCCATAACAAACACGGTCACCTTGTCCATAACAAACACGATCACCTTGCCCATAACAATCACGGTCATCTTGTCCATAACAGACATGGTCACCTTGTCCATAACAAACACGGTCACCTTGTCCATAACAAACATGGTCATCTTGCCCATAACAAACACGATCACCTTGCCCATAATGAACAAGCTCACCTTGTCCATAACAAACACGGTCACATTGTCCATAACAAACATGGTCACCTTGTCCATAACAAACACGGTCACCTTGTCCATAACAAACACGGTCACCTTGGCCATAACAAACAAGCTCACCTTGCCCATAATGAACAAGCTCACCTTGTCCATAACAAACACGGTCACCTTGTCCATAACAAACACGATCACCTTGCCCATAACAATCACGGTCATCTTGTCCATAACAGACATGGTCACCTTGTCCATAAGAAACACGGTCACCTTGTCCATAACAAACATGGTCATCTTGCCCATAACAAACACGATTACCTTGCCCATAATGAACAAGCTCACCTTGTCCAGAACAAACACGGTCACATTGTCCATAACAAACATGGTCACTTTGTCCATAATAAACACGATCACCTTGTCCATAACAAACAAGCTCACCTTGTCCATAACAAACACGGTCACCTTGTCCATAACAAACACGGTCACCTTGGCCATAACAAACACGGTCACCTTGTCCATAACAAACAAGCTCACCTTGTCCATAACAAACACGGTCACCTTGTCCATAACAAACACAGTCACCCTGTCCATAACAAACAAGCTCACCTTGCCCATAACAAACACGGTCACCTTGTCCAGAACAAACACGGTCACCTTGTTCATAACAAACACGGTCACCTTGCCCATAACAAACATGGTCACTTTGTCCATAACAAACAAGCTCACCTTGTCCATAACAAACACGGTCACGTTGTCCATAACAAACATGGTCACATTGTCCATAAGAAACACGGTCACATTGTCCATAACAAACACGATCATCTTGTCCATAACAAACATGGTCACATTGTCCATAACAAACACGGTCACCTTGTCCATAACAAACACGATCACCTTGTCCATAACAAACATGGTCACCTTGTCCATAACAAACACGATCACCTTGTCCATAACAAACACGGTCACCTTGTCCATAACAAACATGCTCACCTTGTCCATAACAAACACGGTCACCTTGTCCATAACAAACACGGTCACCATGTCCATAACAAACATGGTCACCTTGTCCATAACAAACACGGTCACCTTGTCCATAACAAACAAGCTCACCTTGTCCATAACAAACACGGTCACCTTGTCCATAACAAACAAGCTCACATTGTCCATAACAAACATGGTCACATTGTCCATAACAAACACGGTCACCTTGTCCATAACAAACACGGTCACCTTGTCCATAACAAACATGGTCACATTGTCCATAACAAACACGGTCACCTTGTCCATAACAAACACAGTCACCTTGTCCATAACAAACAAGCTCACCTTGTCCATAACAAACACAGTCATCTTGTCCATAACAAACAAGCTCACCTTGTCCATAACAAACACTGTTACTTTGTCCATAATGAACATGGTCACCTTGCCTATAACGAACATGCTCAACATGTCCATAACAAACATGGTCACCTTGTCCATAACAAACACAGTCACCTTGTCCATAACAAACACGATCACCTTGTTCATAACAAACATGCTCACCTTGTCCATAACAAACAAGCTCACCTTGTCCATAACAAACATGGTCACCTTGTCCATAACAAACACGGTCACCTTGTCCATAACAAACACAGTCACCTTGTCCATAACAAACAAGCTCACCTTGTCCATAACAAACACAGTCACTTTGTCCATAACGAACATGGTCACCTTGCCTATAACGAACATGCTCAACATGTCCATAACAAACACGGTCACCTTGTCCATAACAAACATGGTCACATTGTCCATAACAAACACGGTCACCTTGTCCATAACAAACACGATCACCTTGTCCATAACAAACACGGTCACCTTGTCCATAACAAACATGGTCACATTTTCCATAACAAACACGGTCACCTTGTCCATAACAAACACGGTCACCTTGTCCATAACAAACACGGTCACCTTGTCCATAACAAACAAGCTCATCTTGTCCATAACAAACACAGTCACTTTGTCCATAACGAACATGGTCACCGTGCCTATGACGAACATGCTCAACACGTCCATAACAAACACGGTCACCTTGTCCATAACAAACACAGTCACCTTGTCCATAACAAACACGATCACCTTGTCCATAACAAACACGGTCACCTTGGCCATAACAAACATGGTCACCTTGTCCATAACAAACAAGCTCACCTTGTCCATAACAAACATGGTCACCTTGTCCATAACAAACACGGTCACCTTGTCCATAACAAACACGGTCACCTTGTCCATAACAAACAAGCTCACCTTGTCCATAACAAACACGGTCACCTTGTCCATAACAAACACGGTCACCTTGTCCATAACAAACATGGTCACATTGTCCATAACAAACACGGTCACCTTGTCCATAACAAACACGGTCACCTTGTCCATAACAAACAAGCTCACCTTGTCCATAACAAACAAGCTCACCTTGTCCATAACAAACATGGTCACATTGTCCATAACAAGCACGGTCACCTTGTCCATAACAAACACGGTCACCTTGTCCATAACAAACAAGCTCACCTTGTCCATAACAAACACAGTCACTTTGTCCATAATGAACATGGTCACCTTGACTATAACGAACATGCTCAACATGTCCATAACAAACACGGTCACCTTGTCCATAACAAACACAGTCACCTTGTCCATAACAAACACGATCACCTTGTTCATAACAAACACGATCACCTTGTCCATAACAAACAAGCTCACCTTGTCCATAACAAACATGGTCACCTTGTCCATAACAAACACGGTCACCTTGTCCATAACAAACAAGCTCACCTTGTCCATAACAAACACGGTCACCTTGTCCATAACAAACACGGTCACCTTGCTCATAACAAACACGGTCACCTTGTCCATAACAAACACAGTCACCCTGTCCATAACAAACAAGCTCACCTTGCCCATAACAAACACGGTCACCTTGTCCATAACAAACACAGTCACCTTGTCCAGAACAAACACGGTCACCTTGTTCATAACAAACACGGTCACCTTGCCCATAACAAACACGGTCACTTTGTCCATAACAAACAAGCTCACCTTGCCCATAACAAACACGGTCACTTTGTCCATAACAAACAAGCTCACCTTGTCCATAACAAACATGGTCACATTGTCCATAACAAACATGGTCACGTTGTCCATAACAAACATGGTCACATTGTCCATAACAAACACGGTCACCTTGTCCATAACAAACACGATCATCTTGTCCATAACAAACATGGTCACATTGTCCATAACAAACACGGTCACCTTGTCCATAACAAACACGATCACCTTGTCCATAACAAATATGGTCACCTTGTCCATAACAAACACGATCACCTTGTCCATAACAAACATGGTCACCTTGTCCATAACAAACATGCTCACCTTGTCCATAACAAACACGTTCACCTTGTCCATAACAAACACGGTCACCATGTCCATAACAAACATGGTCACCTTGTCCATAACAAACACGCTCACCTTGTCCATAACAAACACGGTCACCTTGTCCATAACAAACAAGCTCACCTTGTCCATAACAAACACGGTCATTTTGTCCATAACAAACAAGCTCACCTTGTCCATAACAAACATGGTCACTTTGTCCATAATGAACATGGTCACCTTGCCTATAACGAACATGCTCAACATGTCCATAACAAACACGGTCACCTTGTCCATAACAAACACAGTCACCTTGTCCATAACAAACACAGTCACCTTGTCCATAACAAACACGATCACCTTGTTCATAACAAACACGGTCACCTTGTCCATAACAAACAAGCTCACCTTGTCCATAACAAACATGGTCACCTTGTCCATAACAAACATGGTCACCTCATCCATAACAAACACGGTCACCTTGTCCATAACAAACAAGCTCATCTTGTCCATAACAAACACAGTCACTTTGTCCATAACGAACATGGTCACCGTGCCTATGACGAACATGCTCAACACGTCCATAACAAACACGGTCACCTTGTCCATAACAAACACAGTCACCTTGTCCATAACAAACACGATCACCTTGTCCATAACAAACAAGCTCACCTTGGCCATAACAAACATGGTCACCTTGTCCATAACAAACAAGCTCACCTTGTCCATAACAAACACGGTCACCTTGTCCATAACAAACACAGTCACCTTGTCCATAACAAACAAGCTCACCTTGTCCATAACAAACACGGTCACCTTGTCCATAACAAACACGATCACCTTGTCCATCACAAACACGGTCACCTTGTCCATAACAAACACGGTCACCATGTCCATAACAAACAAGCTCACCTTGTCCATAACAATCACGGTCATCTTGTCCATAACAAACACGGTCACCTTGTCCATAACAAACAAGCTCACCTTGTCCATAACAAACACAGTCACTTTGTCCATAACGAACATGGTCACCTTGCCCATAACAAACACAGTCACCTTGCCCATAACAAACATGCTCAACATGTCCATAACAAACACAGTCACCTTGTCCATACCAAACACGGTCACCATGTCTATAACAAACAAGCTCACCTTGTGCATAACAATCACGGTCATCTTGTCCATAACAAACACGGTCACCTTGTCCATAACAAACACGGTCACCTTGTCCATAACAAACAAGCTCACCTTGTCCATAACAAACACGGTCACCTTGTCCATAACAAACACGATCACCTTGTCCATAACAAACACGGTCACCTTGTCCATAACAAACACGGTCACCATGTCCATAACAAACAAGCTCACCTTGTCCATAACAATCACGGTCATCTTGTCCATAACAAACACGGTCACCTTGTCCATAACAAACAAGCTCACCTTGTCCATAACAAACACAGTCACTTTGTCCATAACGAACATGGTCACCTTGCCCATAACAAACACAGTCACCTTGCCCATAACAAACATGCTCAACATGTCCATAACAAACACAGTCACCTTGTCCATAACAAACACGGTCACCATGTCTATAACAAACAAGCTCACCTTGTGCATAACAATCACGGTCATCTTGTCCATAACAAACACGGTCACCTTGTCCATAACAAACAAGCTCACCTTGTCCATAACAATCACGGTCATCTTGTCCATAACAAACACGGTCACCTTGCCCATAACAAACACGGTCACCTTGTCCATAACAAACAAGCTCACCTTGTCCATTACAAACACAGTCACTTTGTCCATAACGAACGTGGTCACCTTGCCTATAACAAACATGCTCAACATGTCCATAACAAACACGGTCACCTTGTCCGTAACAAACACGGTCACCTTGTCCATAACAAACACGGTCACCTTGTCCGTAACAAACACGGTCACCTTGTAAATAACAAACATGCTCACCTTGTCCATAACAAATATGGTCACCTTGGCCATAACAAACACAATCACCTTGTCCATAACAAACACGGTCACCTTGTCCATAACAAACACGGTCACCTTGTCCATAACAAACACGGTCACCTTGTCCATAACAAACACGGTCACCTTGTCCATAACAAACACCATCACCATGTCCAGAACCAACAAGCTCACCTTGTTCATAACAAACACGGTCAACATGTCCATAACAAACACTGTCACCTTGTTCATAACAAACACGATCACCATGTCCATAACAAACAAGCTCACCTTGTTCATAACAAACACAGTCACTTTGCCCATAATGAACACGATTACCTTGTCCAGAACAAATACGATCACCTTGTCCATAACAAACACGGTCACCTGGTCCATAACAAACACGGTCACCTTGACCATAACAAACACGATCACCTTGTCCATAACAAACACGGTCACCTTGCTCATAACAAACATGATCACCTTGCTCATAACAAACATGGTTGCCTTGTCCATAACAAACACGATCACCTTGTCCAGAACAAATACGATCACCTTGTCCATAACAAACACGATCACCTTGTCCATAACAAATACGATCACCTTGTCCATAACAAACAAGCTCACCTTGTTCATAACAAACACGATCACCTTGTCCATAACAAACATGGTCACCTTGCTCATAACAAACATGGTCACCTTGCTCATAACAAACATGGTTGCCTTGTCCATAACAAACACGATCACCTTGCCCATAACAAACACGGTCACCTTGCCTACAAAAAACACATTTGTCTCACTTACAGCAGCCACATGTGCAAGATCTGATGAATCTATCAGCAGGTTGTTTTTGCAGTTCTTACCTGCATTGTTTACAGGCTACTCTATAAAGTTTCACATCCAATCTTTCTTTTGTGCACTTACTAGCCTTCAGTGTTCTCTACAACTCAGGATGTCACAATAATTACCAATGTTCTTTCTTGGATTGTCTCAGTGGAAGCTGTGACCCTGACATCAGCTCGAGGTTAGATGGATAGCAAGTGAAAGCGAGTTTATTCCATTCCCATGAATGCTCTAAAATAACAACACTGATCAAGTCACATTCTATGTCACTTCAGAAGATCGAGTAGGCAACATCAAGGTTTTTCCCACTCAACTTCTTTCAGATTAAACTTTGAAGTGTAATTCCAAATGAATTGTGTAATCATCACCACCATGTGGGAAAGTATCAAATATGTTGGCAATTCTGCAGCTTTGGGAATATCAAAGATGTTCCACAAAATGTAAGTGTGAGCTGGTTTTAGTGGGTAGCATTCTCATCTCTGTGTGAGGATATTGTGGGCTGAAGTCCCACTCCAGGAGTTGGGCATGTAATCTAGACTGACACTCCAGTACAGTACTGAGAGAGTGCAGCACTGTTGGAGGTGGTCTCTTTCAGATGCTAATATTGCAGGCCGAATTTGTGTGGTCCTCCCGAGCCCATAACCAGGGTGTGTATGTGTGAGGTGTGTGTGTATTTCCTTACCCTCAGAGTGATTTAAAAAAAAAATTAAAATGCATTCCAGCATCAGGCTTTTACACCTGCCTTGGATGTTTGACCGCATCGTTTCAATCACTTCATCTCACTCACAGTATCACACAGAAAGATTAGATTCAGATCAAGTTAAAGCCGTAATTATAAAAATGGAATTTATAATGCAATCTCTATGTCAGTGCAGGCCTGATGCCTTCTTAGTTGAGTTGATCCTTTAGTTGGAATGAAGGCCTTCTAGAAACAAAGGATTTTCATGAAGCTGTGAAGTCTTTTGCCAACGAATAGCTAGGTTCTCAGGTGGACTTGAAAGCTGGAACAAGTACAGTACTTTGGCTGCATTAGAAGACTTTCAGCTATTTCAGATGTTTCTTGGTGTTTCAGATGTTTCTCTGCTGGATTTGTCAGGTTCAGGTTGTATTATCCTGCAATCCCTGGTGAGAGGAGTGTGAGACGAGGACCCTGGGACAAGCAGTCAGCAGCACCTAGAGGAGAGTGTGAGAGGAGGACCCCGAGCTAGGCAGTCATCAGCACCTAGAGGAGAGTGTGAGAGGAGAACCCTGGGATAGGCAGTCAGCAGAACCCAGATGAGAGTGTGAGAGGAGGACCCCAAACCAGGCAATCAGCAGCATGTAGAGGAAAGCAGAGGAGCTGTAAAAACAGCACAAGAAGTGGCGAGAGTTCAAGAGCAGAGGTGACTGAGGGAATTTGGTGAGGAGGGAGCATTTGCTCCTTTCCTTTACTACCTTTCTTCAGATAGAAGAGCATTGGCCATGGTAAGTAAGACCTGGTAAGTAAATTAGAAAAGTGTAATATTTTTAAATAAGTAGCTATACTTGGATTTAACTGAGGAGTGCCAGGAATAAGGGAAATTTAGGGCCAATATAATAAACTAATATAAATAATCTAAAGCAGAATAAAGTTAACATCAGGGAAGTAGAGTTAAAATATGGCAGGGCAACTCAGTCGAGCAGAATGCTTGTCCTGTAATCTGTGCAAAGTCATGGGTGCTACCGGTGTCCTAGATGAGCACATGTTCAGGTAGTGCTGCCAGCTGCAGAAACTTGACCTCCGGGTTTCAGAGTTCGAGCAGCAGCTGGAGTGCACCCGCGAGACTGAGAGCTATTTGTTCAGAGAGGTGGTCACACTGCAGCTTCAGAGAGGGAATGGGTGTCCAAGAGAAGTAGGCAGGTAGTGTAGGAGTCCCCTGGGTTCCCACTTACAAATCAGTTTTCCATTTTGGAAGCTGGTGAGGGCGCTGGTTGCTCAGAGGAGCACAGTTAGAGCCAAGCTTGTGACACCACAAGCGGCTCGGCTGTTCAGGAGGGGTGGAAGAAGAAAGGAAGAGCAATATTGATAGGGGATTCATTAGTTAGGGGAACAGACAGGCGTTTCTCTGGCCATTGATGTGACTCAAGGATGGTTCCTTGCCTCCCTGGTGCCAGGGTCAAGAATGTTATAGGGCAGCTATAGGACATTATTCAGGGGGATGGTGAACAGCCAGAGGCCGTGGTCCACATTGGTACCAATAACTTTGGTAGGAAGGGATGTGATCCTGCAATCAGAATTTATGGAGCCAGGTAGAAAATTAACAAGCAGGACCTCTAATGTAGTAATCTCTGAATTATTCCCAGTGCCACATGTCAGTGAGCCTAGAAATAGGAGGATAAGACATTTGAATGTGTGGCTGGAAAGATGGTACAAGAGGGAGGGCTTTAGATTCCTGGGATACTGGGACTGGCTCTGGGGGAGATGGCACCTATACAAGTTGGATGGGTTGCACCTGAGCAGAACAGGGACTGAGAGCCTTGCAGGGCGTTTTGCTAGTGCTGTTGGGAGGGCTTTAAACTAACTTGGCAGGGGTGTGGGAACCAGAAGAAAATATCAGAGAGGAATACCAGCGTGCACAAAAAACTGGGAGGGATAGATGGCACTAGTATAGAGAATAGTAAGTTAATAGTTGAAGTCGGGTGAGGGAGAAAGTAACAAAATCTCAATCAGGGTTACTAAGTATGTATATGAATGCTCGCAGTATAGTAAATAAGATTGTAGAGTTACAGGCAGAGATTACCATGTGGATGTCTTATCTTATGGCGATAACAGAGACCTGGCTCAAGGAAGGGCAGAACTGGATGTTGAATATTACCTGGTATAAGGTGTTTGGATAGGAAAGGAAGGAAAGGAGGAGGGGTGGTGGTATTGGTTAAGGGGACCATTGCTGTGCTGGAGAAAGAGGATGTCCCAGTGGGTTCAAGGACAGAATCAATTTGGCTGGAGCTAAGGAACTAAAAGGGTGCAGTTACATTGCTCAGTGTAGTCTATAGACTGCCAAATAGTGAGAATGATGTAGAAGAACATATCTGCAGGGAAATTGCAGAGAGATGCAAGTATGATAGAGTAGTTATAATGGGTGACTTTAATGTAGTGTAAGGGGCGGAGAGGGACAAAAGTTCCTAGATTGTGTTCAGGTGAATTTTCTACAGCAGCATGTGTCCAATCCAACAAGAAAAAACACACTGTTGGACCTGGTTCTTGGAAATGAGCAGGATCAATAATGGCACTGGCCATAATTTTTCAGTATTCCTTAGACTCAGGGGTGGTGCCAGAGGACTGGAGAATTACAAACATTACACCCTTGTTCAAAAAAGGTTGTAAGGATAAGCCCAGCAATTACAGACCAGTCAGTTTAACTTCAGTGGTGGGCAAGATTCTAGAAACAATTATTCAGGATGGAATTAGTAGTCACATGGAAAAATATAAATTGATAAGGAAGAGCCAGCATGGGTTTCTAAAGGGGAAACTGTGTTTGACTAACTTGCTGGAGTTTTTGAAGAGGTAACAGAAAAGGTCGATGAGGGTAATGCTGCTGATGTGGTGTACGTGGACTTTCAAAAGGTATTTGATTCAGTTCAACACAACAGATTTGGGAGAAAAGTTATTACTGATGGAATAAAAGGGACAGCACCAGTGTGGATACAAAATTGGCTGAAAAATAGGAAGCAGAGAGTCATGGTCAGTGGATATTTTTCAGGCTGGAGTAAGGTTTGGGGTAAAGTTTCCCAAGGGTCGATATTGGGGACTCTTGCTTTACCTAATATATATTAATGATCTAGATCTTGGTGTGCAGGGGACAATTTCAAAGTTTGCGGATGATACGAAGCTTGGGAGTATGGTAAAGGTTAGAAAAAACTTTTTCACACCATGGGTCGTTCAGTTCTAGAATGAGCTGCCTGGAAGTGTGGTGGAGGCAGGTTCAATTGAGGCATTCAAGAGGGCATTAGATGATTATTTGAATAGAAACAATGTGCAAGGGTACGGGGAAAAGGCAGGGCAATGGCACTAGGTCATAATGCTCACTTGGAGAGCCGGTGCAGATACGATGGGCTAAAGGGCCGCTTTCTGTGCCGGTAAAATTCTGTGATTCTGAGTTAATTTCAGTTACCTGACTGCAGGGTTAACACCCCTGGGGTTTGGACCAGCACAATACAATAGCAGTTAGCAATGGTCACTCACTCTTATCCTTTTCCTAACCTGAGCTCAAATAGTTTCCTTTGTTCAAATAGCACTCGGAAACCAACAGTCGAGAGATTTCATATTCCTCAAACGCTGGTTCATCCTTGCACAATGAAATGTTTAAACTTCAGAGGTGGCTGTGAAGTACCCTTATTCAGGTCTAGGTTTAAGTAAAAATTGGGCCACAGAATCGAATATTGTCCACAGTTTTAAATATCTACAGTCACATGTTAAGTTGCAGCCGTCTTATCAGGTTTTGTGGCCACTTTTGCAAAGTATGATCTTACATTCCATAATAGCCAATATTTTCATGCTTGTACTGAGCATGAGACAAAACTGAGTCTCAATCTTTCCTCCCAATTTGATGTAATTAACTCCATGAACCTATTGCGGAGAATAGCAAAAGATGAATATTTTCGAAAAGAGAGGCATGTTGTCAAAGCTTTGTCATCAGGACAAATACAAGAATGCCAAATTTCACACCAATTTATATGACAGGAGAAAAGAGTACTGATTGGTTGGCAGGTTGACTCTGATTGGCCGAGGTGCCGCCATGGAGAAAGCAATGAGGAACTATAGGCTCCCCAAGCTCCTACTTAATTCAAAAAATGCACAAGGCTTGAAGATATTCATTTTGCGTGCTGATAATATGTTCATGTGGATGAATGTATATTGCTTTTAGCAAGTGTAAATGAGCTACCTCGTGAGCTTGGCTGATTATCTTAAATTGGTTGTTAGTGTAGCTATTAGCATACTCAAGGTTGTTCTAGAAATGCTGCCCAACTGCAGGATCTCATCTAACAGTGGGCATTTTGTTTTGGGTTTTGCAAATGCGAACTGGCTGAGGATGGGTCTGAACTCTGCCTATTTTGAACAGCCAGAGGAACATGCAGTTTGATTTGATCAACCAAGGTTTGGGACATATGGCCTAAATAACAGACATCATGCTGGCACTGAAATTCATCCACGATTTTGCGCAATTATTTGGTCGGCAGGATATCCTTTTGTCCAAATGTCAACATTTTTTGAGGAGCAAAAAATAAAATTAAGGAGACAAATGCAGAAGAATGAAAGGGTTAAGTAATGATGTTAGGGTCCATAGAATAGGCTTGTATTCTTTTGTGCATAAAAGATTAAGGGGTGATCTAATTGAGGTGTTTAAAATGATTAATGGAATCGATAGGAGTAGATAGAGAGAAAAAAAGCTGCAGAGTGGGGAAATCCAGATCAAGGGGGCATAACCTGCAAATTAGAACAGGTCATTTAGGGTGATGTCAGGAAGTGTTTCTTCACACAAAGGATAATGGAAATCTGGAACAGGTACTGTGCAATTTTAGGGTAACAATAACTAAGATTTTTGCAAATATCTTTTTCTCTAGCTGGTCGAGGCTTTTAAAAACCCAAGCAGGCAGCTAATCCAATCCAAAGCACAATGGAACTGTCTGATTCCAAGCACTCTGCAATGAAATCAAGAATAAATGACTTGCTGCTACATGATGAGGACACCTTAGTCACCTTGCCTATGTTACTCAGATAGCACCCCAGAGGATTTTAGAGGGTGGTGTAGTGGTACTAACAGCTGAGTTAATAATCTGGGCTAATTCTGTGGGGAGTTCAAATCCCATTTAAGGCAGCTGGTGAAATTTAAACTTCATTAATAAAAATCTGGAATAGTCTTCAGGAGTGATTACCATGACATCCATCATCAATTGTTGGAAAAATCCATTTGCTGGTGCACTAATAAAAAATGTGGCTATAGTCCCAGAACAATGTGGTGAACTTGTCATTGACCTCAACTGGGGAACAAATGCTGGCCATGCAGGTGATACCAACGTTGCATTTAAAAAAAAACATTCACAGGATGTGGGCTTCGCTGGCTGGGCCAGAATTTATTGCCCAACCATTAGTTGCCCTTGAGAAGGTGGTGGTGATCTGCCTCCTTGAACCGTTTGCAGCCCATGTGGTGTAGGTACACCCACAGTGCTGTTAGCGAGGGAGTTTCAGGATTTTGACCCAGTGGCAAGAAAGAGCGATATAATTCCAAGTCAGGATGATGAGTGACTTGGAGGGGAACACCCAGCTGGTGGTGTTCCCATCTGTCTGTTGCCCTTGTCCTTCTAGATGGTAGTGGTCGTGGATTTGGAAGGTGCTGCCAAAGGAGCCTTGGTGAATTCCTGCAATGCATCTTGTAGATGGTACACACTGCTTCTACTTTATGTTGGTGCTGGAGGGATTGAATGCTTGAGGATAGGCTGCCAATCAAGCGGGCTGCTTTGTCCTGGATGGTGGCAAGCTTCTTGAGTGTTGTTGGAGCTGCACTCATCCAGGCAAGTGGGGAGAGAATGCCATCACACTCCTGACTTGTGCCTTGTAGATGGTGGACAGGTTTTGGGGTGTCAGGAGGTGAGGTACTCGCTGCAGGATTCCCAAGCTCTGACCTCCTTTTGTAGCCACAGTATTTATATGGCTAGTCCAGTTCGGTTTCTGGTCAATGGTAACCCCTAGGATGTTTGATAGTGGGGGATTCAGTGATGGTAATATGCTATTGAATGTCAAGGAGTGATGGTTGGATTCTCTCTTGTTGGAGATGGTCATTGCCTGGCACTTGAGTGGTCAAATGTTGTTTGCTACTTGTTAGCCCCAGCCTGGTCTTGCTGCATTTGGACATGGATTGCTTCAGTACCTGAGGAGTCGCAAATGGTGCTGAATATTGTGTAATCATCAGCGAACATCCCGACTTCTGACCTTATAATGGAAGGAGGGTCATTGATGAAACAGATGAAGATGGTTGGGCCGTGGACACTACCCTGAGGAACTCCTGCAGTGATGTCCTGGAGCTGAGATGATTAACCCCCAACATCTACAACCATCTTCCTTTGTGCTAGATATGACTCCAACCAGTGGAGAGTTTTCCCCCTGATTCCCATTGACTCCAGTTTTGTCAGGGCTCCTTGATGCCACACCTCGGCAAATGCTACCTTGATGTCAAGGACACTCACTGTCAATTCACCAGTTCATCTATTTTGTTCACATTTGAACCAAGGCTGTAATGAGGTCAGGAGCAGAGTGGCCCTGGCAGAACCCAAACTGGACATTAATAAAAGCAAAAAACTGTGGATGCTGGAAGTCTAAAACAAAAACAAAAATAAAAATACCTGGAAAAACTCAGCAGGTCTGACAGCATCTGTGGAGAGGAGCACAGTTAATGTTTCGAGTCCATATGACTCTTCAACAGAACTAAGTAAAAATAGAAAAGAGGTGAAATATAAGCTGGTTTAAGAGGGTGCCAGTGGGACAAGTTGAGCTGGATAGAGGACCTGTGATAGGTGGAGATAACCAAAAGATGTCATAGACAAAAGGACAAAGGGGTGTTGAAGCTGGTGATATTATCTGAGGAATGTGATAATAAAGGCACAGATAGCCCTCATGGGGGTGGGGTGGGGGGAAGGGATCGAAATAGGCTAAAAGGTAAAGATAAAACAATGGATGGAAATACATCTAAACATAATGGAAATAGGTGGGAAAACAAAAATCTATATAAATTATTGGAAAAAAGGAGGATCGGAAAGGGGGTGGGGATGGAGAAGAGCTTTCATGATCTAAAATTGTTGAACTCAATTTTCAGTCTGGAAGGCTGTAAAGTGCCTAGTCGGAAGATGAGGTGCTGTTCCTCTAGTTTGCGTTGAGCTTCATTGGTACAATGCAGCAGGCCAAAGACGGACATGTGGACATGAGAGCAGGGTGGAGTGTTGAAATGGCAAGTGACAGGGAGGTCTGGGTCATGCTTGCGGACAGACCGAAGGTGTTCCGCAAAGCGGTCACCCAGTATACGTTTGGTCTCTCCAATGTAGAGGAAACCACATTGGGAGCAGCGAATACAGTTTCTTGATATTACGTGGAGTGAATTGAATTGGCTGACATCTGTGATGCTGGGAACCTCCAGAGGAGGCCAAAATGGATCATCCGCTTGGCACTTCTGGCTGAAGATTGAGGACTCCCGGGGAAACTCCCCACCATACACCACCACCTCTACTGGTAGCAAGACAAATGCTTCAGCCTTACCTTTTTGCATTGATGTTCTGGGCTCCCCCCATCATTGAGGATGGGGATATTTGTGGAGCCTCCTTCTCCAGTGAGTTATTTAATTGTTCACCACCATTCACGACTGGATGTGGCAGGATTGCAGAGCTTAGATTTGATCTGCATAGCCCTGTCTATCTCTTGCTGCTTATGCTGTTGGTACACAAGTCGTCCTGTGTTATATTTTCACCAGGTTGACAGCTCATTCTTGGGTATGCCTGGTGCTGCTTCTGGTATGCCCTCCTGCACTCTTCATTGAACTAATGTTGATGGTAATGGTAGAGTGGGGGATATGTTGGGCCTTGAGGTTACAGATTGTGTTCAAGTACAATTCTGCTGCTGCTGATGGCCCACAGCACCTCATGGATGCCCAGTCTTGTGTTGCTATATCTGTTTGAAACCTATCCCATTTAGCATGGTGATAGTGCTATGTACCTCAATGTGAAGGTGGGACTTCATCTCCAGAACAACTTTGCGGTGGTCACTCTTGCTGCTACTGGACAGGAGCATCTGTGGCAGGCAGATTGGTGAGGATGAGGTCAAGTATGTTTTTCCCCTCACCACTTTGCAGTGCCACTCTTGGTGATGGACATTAAAGTCTATTCTGCATTCTTGCAAATGGTATTCAACATAGAGAAGCACCAATTCATCAGCTGAGGAAGGGTGGTACATGGTAATCAGCAGTAGGTTTTCTTGCCCATGTTTGGCCTGATGAGCCTTCATGGGGTCCAGAGTTGATGTTGAGGACTCCAAGGGAAATTCCCCACCATATACCACCTCTACTGTTGCAGGACAAGACATACCCAGGGATGGTGACAGGGCATGATCTGTATGGTAAGATCCCATGAGTATGACTATGACAGGCTGTTAGCTAGATTAGTCACAGTATTCAGGTAGGCCACAGGTAAGGATGGCCCTTTTCCTAAAGGGGCATTAGTTCATCAAGCTCCAGACATTTATTGAATTCAAATTCCACCCTCTGCCATGGCAGGATTTGAACCCAGGACCCCAGAGCATTACTCTTGGTTTCCAGATTACTAGTCCAGCGACAATACCAGTATGTTATCGCCTCCCCTTAATGAAAGATTTTAAAAAGGTGTAATATGAATGAGTCATACATCCATTATTGGACCTTCAAAGAATAGATTATGAGTAGGTACCATGCCCCTAAGAGGGCTTTGGACTGCCATTGGATTGATTGCTTGGTAAAGTACTGAATGGTTGTCTTCTGTTGTATGGCTGACCAGGAAACTCTCCCAATCTCACCACCTCCCATTTGGCATTTTGGAAGGATTTACAGGCTGATAATCAGCCACAATTAGCTTGTTTGGCCACATTATAAATAGTCCTTCCATGGCTATCACGTCCTGTGGTGAGACTTAAACCCGGGTCTTCTGGCTCAGAGGTAGGAACACCAAGCACTGCACCACAAGATCTCCTTATGTTAACTAACATTACTAACGCTAAAACTTCACTTTGAAGGAGAATTGCAGCTCCCATAGACAGGGACTCTACATTAATTAACTGGGAAGAACAAAGGACTGACAAGGACATGCCCGAAGAATTCATAACAAGATTGAAGACTGATGCTGAAGTGAACAACAGAAATTTTTAAGTAAACATGAGATGTTTGTAGTTGACTACATTTATTATTTAAGTTGTTTCATTATAGATGTTTTGTGCTGAAATGTTAGTCAGTTCTTAATCCATCTCAAACTGCCTAAGTCTTTGATTTATCTGCTGGGATTCAATAAGGAATTAATGAACATACAGGCATGCAAACAAACAAGGAGCAGGAGCAGGCCATTCAGCCCCTCAAGCCTGCTCCGCCATTTAATAAGATTATGACTGATCTGATAGTAACCTGAAATTACGGCTAATAACCTCTCACCCCTTTGCTTACCAAGAATCTATCCACCTCTGCCTTAAAAATATTCAAAGACTCTGCTTCCACCACCTTTTCAGGTGGAGAGTTCCAAAGATTCATGACCCTCAATGTAAAAATTTCACCTCTTCTCTGTTTTAAATGGGCGACTCCTTTTTAATCAGTGACCCCTAATTCTAGATTCTCCCACATGAAGAAACATCCGCTCCACATCCTCCCTGTCAAGACCCCTCAGGATCTTATATGTTTCAATCAAGGCGCCTCTTACTCTTCTAAACTCCAGCGGATACAAACTTAGTCTGTCCAACCTTTCCTCATAAGGCAACTCATCTAATCCAGGGCCAGGGTTTTAAGGCCCTGCTGAGGTGTGTCTCCCTCCGGTGGATGCAGTGAGCCATTTAAGTCTCAATTCAATTTGGTGGGATCATAATATCCTGCCCAACAGGAGAGGCCCTAACATCCTGGCCTAGGAATTAGTCTGGTAAACCTTCTCTTAACTGCTTCCAACATACTTACATCCTTCTTTAAATAAAGCGACCAATACCGTACACAGTACTCCAAATATGGTCTCAATTGAAGCGTAACCTCCCTACTTTTGAACTCAATTCCCCTCGCAATAAATGATAACATTCTATTAACTTTCCTAATTACTTGCTGTACCTGCATAAAGCCTTTTGTGATGTATGCACTAGGACACCCAGAGCCCTCTGCACCTCAGAGTTCTATAATGTCTCACCATTTAGATCAGAATTTTATTCTTCCTGCCAAAATGGACAATTTCACATTTTCCCACATTATACTCCATTTGCCAGATCTTTGCCCACTCACTTAACCTTTTTGTTGCCTCCTTATGTCCCCTTCACAACTTACTTTCCCACCTATCTTTGTGTCATCAGCAAATTTGACAACCATCCCTTCATCCAAGTAATTCATATAAATTGTAAACAACAGAGGTCCCAGCATGATCCCTGTGGCATGCCATGTTAACCTGAAAAAGACCCGTTTATGCCTACTCTTTGCTTCCTATCAGCTAGCCAATCTTTTACCCATGTCAATATGTTACCCCTATGAGCTTCCATTTTCCACAATAATTGTTGATGTGGCACTTCATCAAGTGCCTTCTGGAAATCTAAGTACAGTGCATCCATCGGTTTCCCTTTATCCACAGCACATGTTACTTCCTCAAAGAACTCCAACAAGTAGGTTAAACATGAAATACATTATTCATTCTTGAATTTTGGTGATGCTAGCAAGGCTGACATTTATTGCTAATTACGCTGAGAGAGTGGTGGTGAGCCTTCATTTGAGCTGTTGCAATCTATGTGATAAAGATACGTCCACAGTGGTGTTAGATAGGCAGTCCCAGGATTTTGAGTCATGAACAGTGAAGGAATGGCAATAAATATCCACATTCTGGTAATATGCGCCATTTCCATAACTTTGATGCTCCTGTCCTTCTCGGGGGTTGAGGTCACATGGGCTGGAATTTTGGTGAGCTGCTTGCCATGTACTCTGCCTTTTCCATCATCCCCTTCTTCTGATATTTGAATAAACCACTATGGTTGTCACATCATTGTAGCATGGAGAATTGGTGCATTGTCAAAGTTGTTGTCTCTTGGATGAGAAATATAAATTAAAGCCCTCCCTGCTCTTCAAGTGGAAATAAAAAACATCAAAGGCACCAGTATTCTGACCAACATTCATCTTCCAATTAACAGTGCCAAAAAACAAAAAACCTGCCATTCTTTCCATTTGTTGCTTGGGTGGACCTTGCTGTTTTCAGATTTGCTGTCACGTTTGACTACATAACATAATTACATTCCACAAGTAGTCAGCTAACTCTAAAGCATTTCAGGACATTCTGAATATTCAACCCAATGTTCTTTCTTTCTGTATCTCCGCCTGAACTGAAATTATGGTGTTTCTTAAACCAAAGATTTGCCATAAAATCACTGTGTAAAGAAGTGGGGACCAAAGTTCATATCCCACCATAGGATTTGTATTAAATAAAAATCTGGAATTAAAAGTCTCATGATGATCACGAAACCATTGTCATAAAAGCCTACTAAGCCTTTTAAGGAAGAAAATCTATTGTCCTTACCTACATGTGGCTCCAGGCCCAATGTGGTTGACTCTGAAATGGCCTCACAAGCCACTTAGTTGTATCTATAAGGAATGAAACTGGACAGACCACTTGGCACTGACCTAGGCACTGGAAACAACAGCAATAAACTACACCCTGCAAAATCCCCTGACTAACATTTGTGGGTTTGTGCCAAAATTGGGAGAGCTTTCTCACAGACTAGTCAAGCAACAGCCTGACATAATCATACTCATGGAATCATATTTTACAGGTTATATCCCAGACACCAGCATCACCATCACTGGGTATGTCCTGTCCCACTGGCAGGACAGACCCAGCAGAGGTGGTGCACAATGGTATACAGTGAGGAGGGAGTTGGCCTGGGAGTCCTCAACATTGACTCCAGACTACAGGAATTTTCCTGGCATCAGGTCAAACATGAGCAAGAAAACCTTGTGCTGATTACCACTTACCACTCCACCCCGGAACCCTCTGCTGATGTGTCAGTAATCCTCCAAGTTGAACACCATTTGGAGGAAGCACTGATGGTGGTGAGGGTGCAGAATGTCCTCTGGGTGAGAGAAGTAAATGTCCATTACCAAGAGTGGCTTTGCAGCACCACTACTGACCAAGCTGGCAATCTCCTAAAGGACATAGCTGCTTGTGTTGTGTGACACTACCACCGTGCTAAATGGGATAGATTTCAAAAACAACTAGCAGCTCAAGACTGGGCATCCATGAGACATTGTGGGACATCAGCAGCAGCAAAATTGTACTTGAACACAATCTGTAACCTCATGGCCTGGCATATCACTCATTACCATCAAGCCAGGGATCAACCCCGCTTCAACAAAGGGTGCAGGAGGGCATGCCACGAGCAGCACCAGGCATACCTAAAAATGAAGTGTGAAGCTACAACTCAGGATGACTTGCATGCCAACAGCATAAGCAGCAAGTGATAGACAAAGCAGAGCGATTCCACAGTCAACGGATCAGATGGCTCTGCAATCCTGTCACATCCAGTCATGAATGGTGATGGGCAATTAAACAACTAACAGGAGGAAGAGACTCCATAAATATCCCCATCCTCAATGATGGAGGAGCCCAGCACATCAGTACAAAAGATAAGGTCGAGTAATCTTCAGCCAGAATTGTCAAGTGGATGATCCATCTTGGCCTCCTCCAGAAGTCCCCAGCATCACAGATGCCAGTCTTCAGCCAATTCGATTCACTCCACATGATATCAAGAAAAGGCTGAAGGCACTGGATAGTGCAAAAACTATGGGCCGGGACACTCACCTCTTGACTCCCCAAAGCATGTCCACCATATACAAGGCACAAGTCAGGAGTGTGCTGGAATACTCTCCACTTGCCTGGATGAGTGCAGCTCCCACAACACTCAAGAAGCTCAACACCAGCCAGGACAAAGCAGCCCATTTGATTAACACCACATCCACAAACATTCACTCCCTCCACCACCGATACACAGTGGCAGCAGTGTGTGCCATCTACAAGATGCACCTCAGGAATTCACTAATCCTGCTTAGACAGCACCTTCCAAACCCACGACTGCTACCATCTGCAAGGACAAGGGTAGCAGATACATCGGAACACATTTGGAAGTTCCCTTCCAAGCCACACACTGCCCTGACTTGGATATATATCACCATTCTTTCACTGTCACTGGATCAAAATCCTGGAACTCCCTCCCTAACAGCACTGTGGCTATATCTACACCACATGGACTGCAGTGGTTCAAGAAGGCAGCTCACCACCTTCCACGGGTGGGATGAGGTTTCCTAAAGCAAATAAAATAAAAAAATGAAAATTTAATTATTAACATCATCTCAAGAACTTGGATGCCACCCTACAAAGGCTAGAGCCTATAGGTTCGCAAAGACAAATGTGAGTTTTTCAGCCCTCTGTTGAATATTTGGGGAATGTCATTGATGCTGCTGGGCTTCACAAAGCACCCTCCAAGGTCAAGGCTATTGTGCATGCTCCAGCCCTTCAGAATACCGGCCAGTTTCGCTCATTCTTAGGGCTGCTGAATTATTACAGGAGATTTATTCCACAGATGGCAACCCTGCTGAAACCCTTGCATGAGCTTCTGTGCCAGAACAAAGCCTGGAAATGGACAGAAGCCTGTGGTGCTGTGTTCAAGAAGGCTAAAGCAGTGCTGACAGATTCCGAGGAACTGATGCACTTTGACCCCTCTTTACCTCTACAACTTGCATGTGATGCATCGGCTTATGGAGTTGGGGCTGTTGTTTCACGCATAATGCTCTCAGGTGTGGAGAGGCCCATAGCGTTCACCTCACGGCCAATCGAGCACGGAGCACTGGGAATCATTCTTGGAATCCGGAAATTTCACCAGTACATGCTTGGATGGAAATTCATGCTGCTGACTCATCATTGACCACTCAATATTCGGTCCACATACAGGCAACCCTTCTTTAGCTGCAAGCAGAATGCAGCATTGTACACCCTGGTCCACTCCTCCAGCACCCCCTACTCCTCAACCCCCTCCTATGGCACCACCCCATGCCCACGCAAAAGGTGCAACACCTGCCCCTTCACTTCCTCTCTCCTCACCGTCCAAGGACCCAAACACTCCTTTCAAGTGAAGCAGCATTTCACTTGCATTTCCCCCAACTTAGACTACTGCATTCGTTGCTCCCATTGTGGTCTCCTCTACATTGGAGAGACCAAACGTAAACTGGGCGACCGCTTTGCAGAACACCTGCGGTCTGTCCGCAAGAATGACCCAAACCTCCCTGTCGCTTGCCATTTTAACACTCCACCCTGCTCTCTTGCCCACATGTCTGTCCTTGGCTTGCTGCATTGTTCCAGTGAAGCCCAACGCAAACTGGAGGAACAACACCTCATCTTCCAACTAGGCACTTTACAGCCTTCCGGACTGAATATTGAATTCAACAACTTTAGGTCTTGAGCTCCCTCCTCCATCCCCACCCCCTTTCTGTTTCCCCCTTCCTTTTGTTTTTTCCAATAAATTATATAGATTTTTCTTTTCCCACCTATTTCCATTATTTTTAAATATTTTTAAATCTTTCATGCTCCCCCCACCCCCACTAGAGCTACACCTTGAGTGCCCTACCATCCATTCTTAATTAGCACATTCGTTTAGATAATATCACCAACTTTAACACCTATGTGTTCTTTTGTTCTGTTGTTTGTGACATCTTTTGATGATCTGCTTCTATCACTGCTTGTTTATCCCTACAACCACACCAACCCCCCTCCACTTCTCTCTCTCTCCCCCCACCCACACCTTAAACCAGCTTATATTTCACCTCTTTCTTGGACTCACTCAAGTTCTGTCGAAGGATCATGAGGACTCGAAACGTCAACTCTTTTCTTCTCCGCCGATGATGCCAGACCTGCTGAGTTTTTCCAGGTAATTCTGTTTTTGTTTTGGATTTCCAGCATCCGCAGTTTTTTTGTTTTTATCTCCGCCGATGCTGCCAGACCTGCTGAGTTTTTCCAGGTAATTCTGTTTTTGTATTGGGCATTAATGTTGAGCGCTCACACATATGATAATAAATATTGAAAATCTACCTTGCATGACAATGCGGATGGCCCTTCGAGGCTGCCGCTACCAGTCAGCCATGTGCATACTGCTCAGAAAGACGTTTTCTACTTTGTATACGTGGAGAACACACTCATCGCATCAGTCCAAATCAAGAAGCCACTCGAGTGGACCCAACATTGTCCAAAGTCATGAACCTTGTGACTCGTGGCAACTCTTCCCCGAATTTCTGAGTCTCACCTGACCTTCATCATTACGTTTCCAGGAGGATGGAGTTATCAGTCACTTCAGGGTGTTTGCTTTGGGGCATGAGAGTTATTATTCCACCAACATTGAGGAAATCAATTTTGGACCAACCGCATCCTGGACACTGTGGAATAGTTTGTATGAAAGAGATTGCAAGAAGCTACTGTTGGTGGCCTAGCCTGGCCCAAGACATTGAAACCAAGGTAAGATCTTGTTCTTCATGTCAGAGTGTGAGAAACATGTCTCAATTGGCCCTCCTCCATCCATGAGATTGGCTGGAAAACCCATGGCAGTACATCCACATCGATTTTGCTGGCCATTTGAAGGAACAATGTTCATGGTTGTTGTGGATGCTCGTTCCAAATGGCCAAAGTTTCAGGGATGTCCTCAACTACAGCTGAGAGTACAATTCAAAGGCTAAGAGAAATGTTCAGTCATTACAGGTTACTAGAACAACTTGTGACCGACAATGGGCCTCAATTTGTCTCACAGGAGTTTGAGAATATTTTGAGAAGTACCGGAATTCATCGCATCACTTCAGCACCATACCACCCATCCGCCAATGGTTTAGCTGAGAGATTTGTTCAAATCATGAAACACGCTTTAAGCTTGACACAAGGACATTCCTCCATTCAAAAGCATCTGGACACATCCCTGCTGACATGCTGAAACACACCACATGCTGCGACTCAAGCATCTCCAGCATTCCTACTCATGGGATAGCAACTGCACACTTGCTTTGATCTGCTGAGACCAACAAAAACACGACAAGTTGGGCAAGATCAACAGCACGATCAAGTGTAGAGAAAAGCGCAAAGATCAAAGCCAAAAATTTTCTGTTCTGGACAAGTTCTAGCTCATAATTATGCTACCAGAGCTAAATAGGGTCCTGCTATGGTGATTTCTCAGACAGACCTATTTCATACAGTATCCAAACTGCGAATTATCTCACCTGGTGACCAACTGCTGCCAAGCCAAGCTCCGCCTGAGGATACATCCCTTATGGAAGAGCCATCTCCAAGTCAAGGAATGCCGACTCCAGTCTCACCTCCTCCAGTCTCACCTCCTCAGTCTAGCTCGACTGAAGTTGAAGTCATCTCACCTTCACCTGCATTAGACACAAGTTCAGATTTGGCTACAAGTCCTAAATTGCCATCAGTCTCTGTTGAACATGACCTTGTAAAAGCACCAGAAGTCTACCATAACCCACACCAGGAGAGACGACCTCCTGAGTGTCTGAGTTTATAAAATCAGAGACTTGAGATGGGTTCAGTGGAAATAGGGGCAGTATACCCTCTTTCCCTAGTTCAGGAAATGTTTTGTTAACTGACATTTCCAATAAGGGGTGAGGAATATGTTATGTATTGAATGTGTTGTTTGGCTTGCCATACTTTGCAAGCCAGTGCATTGTGGGATTGAAGAATCCATGTTTTTTTGTTAGTTCTTTTACTGCAGTAGAGTAAATGAGAGCTGCCATGTTCAATCACCTCCACACCTCCGGGATTATTGAATAGTCTTTAAAAAGTTATCGACTGTACCAATATTAAAATATAGCAGGCTCTTCCTGTTGTGGGGCTGTGAGTTGGTAGTAAGCCCACCTTTGTGTTTGGCTGTGTGGTGTGCTGTCATCAAGGGATGCCTGCTACTCAGTTCCAGCATCATTTGTGGCATTGTCCTGCTGGCTGGGGATTGCAGCATCTACTCTGTGGTCTCAGGGTTTAGCTCTCCAACTGGCGTCAGAGTCGGAGGTTGAGACTCTTCTCATTTCTGTTTCCTCACTTGACCATCATCTCTCTGAGGTGTCATGGTAACCATCTGAGTGGCTGGCTGGTCTGACCAATGAGATGCTTCTGGCACCTGTAACCAAAGTGGACCAAACTGCTCTGCAAAGAGAGAAGACAATTCACGGCTGAAGTCCCAGATGAGAGAATCTTTCTTGTTGGGGCTCTTGGGAACTTGCAGTTCTGTCCAATTTACAACAGTGGCTGTCTTTCCATCTTCTGCTGTTTTGAGGCGATTCAGAGCTACACCTGCATCTTGGCTCAAGAGAGAAAAAGACTGGTTATGAATGATGTAGATCATCTCAAAGATTTGCTTGTCAGCACACCTTAACCGTTTCAGAATCATGCCTACGACTGGAGGTCTCAAAGCAATATGACAGAGTAATGGGATAAAGACCAGATAATCTTTCGGTGATGTTCACTAAAGGACAAAATATTGGTCATGACACCAGGAAGGACATTCCTTTCTGCTTCTCAACCACGACAAGTTGGTTCTACGTATCGAGGCTTAACTTAGGCAGGGTTATGAAGTTTTGTGTTTGGTCTGTGCCCACCAGGATCCTGGTTAAGGCTGTCCAATTTGGTTTCACTTAGGACTGTTGCAGGGACCTGACAAAGGTGATGTTCTCATCAATCTGGCTGGAATTCAATCCATATGTGCATATATGTAGCACTGAGAATGTATTAAAATATCCCAAGCTGCTTCACAGGAGTATTATCAAACAAAGTTTGGCTCTGAGATGTTAGGACAGGTGAAAAATGTGAAATGAGTAATTTAAAAAGTAATTTTATAAAAGTAATTAGGAGAGCGAAGAGGGCCATGAACAAACAGTGATGGGCAAGATAAAGGAAAATCTTGAGGCATTTTATAAATATATTACGGGCAAGAGGATAACCAGGGAAAGAGTCGGGCCCATTAGGGACCAAAGTGGCAATCTGTGCATGGAGCCGGAGAACGTAGGAGAGGTTTTATATGATTACTTTTCATCCGTGTTCACTATGGAGAAGGACGATGTAGGCGCAGAAATCAGGTTGGGGACTGTGATATACTTGGACAAATTTGCATTGAAAGGGAGGAGGTATTAGCGGTTTTAGCGGGCTTAAAAGTGGATAAATCCCCAGGCCCAGATGAGATGTATCCCTGGCTGCTATGTGAGGCAAGGGAGGAGATTGCAGGGGCTCTGGCACTAATTTTCAAATCCTCTCTGGCCACAGGAGAGATGCCAGAGGACTGGTGGGCAGTGAATGTGGTACCAGTATTCAAGAAAAGTAGTAGGGATAAACCAGGTAATTACAGGCCACTGAGTCTAATGTCAGTGGTAGGGAAACTATTGAAAAAAAAACTGAGGGACAGGATTTATCTCCGCTGGGGAAGGCAGGGATTAACCAGAGATAGTCAGCATGGCATTGTCAGGGGGAGATCATGTCTAACAAATTCGATTGAGTTTTTTGAGGAGATGACTAGTTGTGTCAGTGAGGGTAGTGCAGTTGATGTAGTGTACATGGACTTCAGTAAAGCTTTTGACAAGGTCCCACATGGGAGAATGGGCAAGAAGGTAACAGCCCATGGGATCCAGGGCAATTTGGCAAATTGGATCCAAAGTTGGCTTAGTGGCAGGAGGGTGGCGGTCGAAGGTTGTTTTAGTGATTGGGAGCCTGTGATGAGTGGTGTACCACAGGGATTGGTGCTGGGACCCTTGCTATGTGTAGTGTGCTTTCATGATTTCGAAGTGAATATTGGAGGAATGATCAGTAAGTTTGCAGATGACACGGAAATTAGTGGTGTTGTAAATAATGAGGAGGAAAGACTTAGATTACAGGATGATATAGATGGGCTGGTAAGATGGGTAGAGCAGTGGTAAATGGAATTTAATCCTGAGAAGTGTGAAGTGATGCATTTTTGGAGGGCTAACGCAGCAAGGGAATACACAATGAATGGTAGGACCCTAGGAAGTACAGAGGATCAGAGGGACCTTGGTGTACACACCCATAGACCCCTGAAGGCAGAAGCACAGGTAGACAAGGTGGTTAAGAAGGCATATGGGGGAATGCCTTTATTAGCTGAGGCATAGAATATATGAACAGGGAGGTTATATTGGAGCTGTATAAAACGCTAGTTAGGCCACAGCTGGAGTACTGTGTGCAGTTCTGGTTGCCACGCTATAGGAAGGATGTGATTGCACTGGAGAAAATGCAGAGGAGATTCACCAGGATGTTGCCTGGGGTGGAGTGTTTCAGCTATGAAGAGAGACTGGATAGGCTAAGGTTGTTTTCCTTAGAGTAGAGAAGGCTGAAGGAGGACCAGATAGAGGAATACAAAATTATGAGGCGTATGGATAGCGTTGATAGGAAGAAACTTTTCCCCTAAGCGGAGGTGTCAATAACCAGGGGGCATAGATTTAAGGTAAGGGGCAGAAGGTTTACAGGGGATTTGAGGAAAAAATGTTTTCACCTGGAGGATGGTTGGAAACTGGAACACACTGCTTGAGGGGGTGGTAGAGGCAGGAACCCTCACAACATTTAAGAAGTGATCAGATGAGAATGTGAAATGCCATAGCATACAGGGCTATGGACCAAGTGCTGGAAAATGGGATTAGAATAGATAGGTGCTTGATGGCTGGCATGGACCCAATGGGCAGAAGGACCTGTTACTGGGCTGCATAACTCTATGACTCTATTCAAGGAGATGGAGGATGTGTAAGAAGCCAGGAATGGAGGAGTGAAGCAGTCCCAGGGTGTTGTAAGGCTGGAGGAGGTTATAAATATAGAGAGGGGTGAGGCTACGGAGGGATACAAAAACAAGGATGAATGCTTAAGTGTCAAAATGTCATAACATCCAAAACTGTGGACAGCTCACCTTTCAATAACATCTAGTTATATTAGATATTTCTCAGAAGAACCCAGAAGTTTTTAAAAACTTTTGCTTGTCGGTCTCATTGACAATCCCAAACAATTGTCAATGGTCATTCTGGGAACGACATTCCCTGGGACAGTCTATTGTCGGAATCAGTGTAATAACGTTGGGCAAATTTGATCAAAAAAATTAGTTTTGACAATCCTTTTCTGATTAAATTATACACGGTGCTAATTTCTGACATGATTGATAATGAATATTTGAACCATTGGAGGTCCCTTGTGGATTCGAATTCAAATTTGCTTTACTGCCTTCTTAGCTCTTTAAATCAATCTTAATTTGGAAATGTTGGACTGGAGAAGCTGAAGGATTCTGGGCTGTTTGATATGGAGTTTTAAAACTTGTCTTAAAGAAGACTGGAGGAATGAACTTGATTCCTTGGTGAAAGTGCACAGAATTAGCAACATGGGCAAAATCAGAATGTTGGAAAATAAGGCTATTGACGTGTCCAGCAAAGGATCATGGATGTGCTTCTTAAAGTATAGGCATGTCCAACCCCACACTCTCTGAGATACCTGCGCTCTCATCTCATTCTGGCCTCTTGAACATCCTCGGTTTGAATCGTTTAACCTCTGGTGGCTGCCTAGGCCCTAAGCACTGGAATTCCCTCCCTGTACCTCTTTACATCTCTACCTCTGGCTTCTCCTTCAAGACATTCTCTAGAACCTATTGGTTTGCCCAAGCTTTTGTGCCATCTGCCCAAGTGATGTTTATGTGGCTCGCTGTCAAATATTACAACACTCCTTTGAGGCGTTGGGACGTTTAATGTAGATGAAAGTTTTTGTTGTCACCAAGACTGAGAGCTACAAGCCCGGGACTTGCAAAGAGGGTCAGAGGAACTGTAAGGCAAAAGCAAAATACTGCGGCTGCTGGAAATCTAGAACAAAAACAAAAACTCAGCAGGTCTGACAGGACCTGCGGAGAGGGATACAGTTGACGTTTTGAGTCCAAAGCATCTTGATAGCTTGTGTATTTCTCAGATGCTGTAAGGCCTCCCTCTGTTTCTTTTCAATATGTTTTACCTTTACACTTGTGTTGAAATGTAACCAGTTGTGAGGTGAACCAACATCCTGATCTCAGAACTGGGCGGTAGGATGATGGAGTGCGGAGGACATTGGACAAAGGGAGAAGATTTTGGACCAAAGAGGCTTATATGAAACTTTTGCAAAAAATAAAGACTGGACAAGGATGCATCAGACGCAGATGTGACAAGACATGCCACTGGGGCAGTGACTAGTCACCAGACACCCTGATTACAGAAACTGATCTAGACAATGGCCTCTCGGGTGCATGTGAATGGCTTTCCTCTTGCCTTATCAAGATACAGAAAGCACATCCATTGCTGGCAGGTACCTGGAGACACCCGCTGCTGAGAGCAGGAAATGACCACTCGCAGGTTATCTCTGCATGGCCAGGGTGGGATTGATATTCCAATGAGGTGACTCCCTTTAAGACTTTACCCTATATGCCGAGAGACCAGGGTCAGGAAGGGGTATAAAGCCACAGCTCTCAAGGACATGGGAGCCGCAACCAGGAAGTGTGGTTTAGTTAGTCACGGGGAGCCATGTGGAGAAATTCGTTCAGCAGCCCGACAACACTGGAATGAGCTCCTGCACACAGGTCTTACCAGGCGACTGGTGTTGAAAGTATATGCTCCTGTTTAATGGGTTAATAAAGGCTTTCCACATAAAGTGGAAATTGTATCCATCGTTTGTTTCATGCTGTTGATACCAAGTATAGGGTGAGGACCTTGGAGGGTAGTGAGACCCCCTGTTTAAGAGTCTTACAGAACTGATAAGAAGAAAACATGTTAACAGTTGCAGAGATAAAGAAAACACGGTCTGCAGATCTGATAACAAATCCTTTATTGTTAAAAAATCCCCATATAGTCAACAGCAGATTTTGAAGAAAAAAACAATATCAATCAACCCATTCTACAAGAGATTTTGGAAGAGCCACACGATATCAGAACAAGATGGGAGTGGGAGAGGAGCCTTCTATGGCTCCCAAGAACAAGGGGCATGATTAATTCACTGTCATAAGTTGCATTTGCCCTGAATAAATGCATGAGAAGCTGTCTTTCAGCATAAAAACTGGTGTGTGTTTATGGCAAATTAAATTCCTGAAAGCTCAGAAATAATTGAGCATCGCTTGAGCCTTTGATTGAGGGAGATGGTGATGTAGTAGCAGTGTCATTACACGGGTATTCTAGTGGCTTTAGAGAGCATGGGTTCAAATCCTGCTATGATAGCTGGTCAAATTTTAAATTTACTTAATAAATCTGGGATATAAAGCTAGTATCAGTAATGGTGGCCATGACAGCTACCATTGATTGTTTTAAAAACCCATCTGCTTCACTAATGCCCTTTAGGGAAGGAAATCTGTTGTCCTTACCCGGTCTGGCCTACATGTGACTCCAGACCCACAGCAATGTGGTTGACTCTTAACTGCCCTCTGAAATGGCCTAACAAGCCACTCAGTTCAAGGGCAGTTAGGGATGGGTAACAAATGTGACCTTGCCAGTGACACCCTTTCACATTCTGAGGCGAAATAGATAAACTTGATTGAAACATATAAGATCCTGAGGGGTGTTGACAGGGTTTTCTTTTATTCATTCACAACATGTGGGTGTCGCTGGCTGGGCCAGCTTTTATTGCCCATCCCTAGTTGCCCTTGAGAAGGTGTTGGTGAGCTGCCTTCTTGAGCCGCTGCAGTCCATGTGGTGCATGTACACCCACAGTGCTGTTAGGGAGGGAGTTCCAGGATTTTGATCCAGCAACAATGAAGGAATGGCGATATATTTCCAAGTCAGGATGGTGAGTGACTTGGAGGAAAACCTCCAGGTGGTGGCGTTTCCATCTATCTGCTTCTTGACCTTCTAGATGGTAGTGGTCGTGGGTTTGGAAGGTGCTGTTGAAGGAACCTTGGTGAATTCCTGCAGTGCATCTTGTGGGTGGTACACACTACTGCTACTGTGCATCAGTGGTGGAGGGAGTGAATGTTTGTCGATGTGGTGCTGATCAAGTGGGCTGCTTTGTCCCGCATGGTGTCAAGTTTCTTGAGTATTCTCGGAGCTGCACTCATCCAGGCAAGTGGGGACTCCATCACACTCCTGACCTGTGCCTTGTAGATGGTGGATAGGCTTTGAGGAGTCAGGAGGTGAGTTAATCGTTGCATTATTCCTAGCCTCTGACCTGATCTGGTAACCACAGTATTTATATGGCTAGTCCCGTTCAGTTTCTGGTCAATGGTAACCCCCAGGATGTTGATAGTTGGGGTTTCAGTGATGGTAATGCCATTGAACATCAAGGGGCAATGCTTGGATTCTCTCTTCATGGAGATGGTCATTGCCTGACACTTATGTGGCTTGAATGTTACTTTCCAATTGTCAGCCCAAGCTTGGACATTGTCCAGGTCCTGCTGCATTTGGACAGGAACTGCTTCAGTTTCTGAGGAGTCCCGAATGGTGCTGAGCATTGTACAATCATCATCGAATATCCCCAATTCTGGCCTAATGATGGAAGGAAGGAAATTGATGGAGCAGCTGAAGATGGTTGGGCCGAGGACACTACCCTGAGGAACTCCTGCAGTGATGCCCTGGAGCTGAGATGACTGACCTCGAAAAACCACAACCATCTTCCTTTGTACTAGGTATGACTCCAACCAGCGGAGAGTTTTTCCCCTGATTCCCACTGACTCCAATTTTCCTAAGACTCCTTGATGCCACACTCTGTCAAATGTGAGTGAATGTGGAGAGGATGTTTCCTCTTGTGGGAGAATCTAGAACTAGGGTTCACTGTTTAAAAATAAGGGGTCGCCCATTTAAAGCAGAGCTGTGGCATTTTTTTTTCACTCAGAGGGTCATGAATCCTTGGAACTCTCATCCTGAAAAAGCAGTGGAAGCAGGGTCTTTCACTATTTTTAAGGCAGAGGTGGATAGATTCTTGATAAGCAAGGGGGTGATAGGTTATCGGCGGTAGGTGGGATGCAGATTTCAGGTTACTATCAGAGCAGCCATGATCTTATTAAATGGCGGAGCAGACTCGAGGGGCTGAATGGCCTACTCCTGTTCCTTGTTCATATGTCCGTATGTAACCTACAAAATCGACTGGAGAAAAGCTGTAAATGATAGTTCTACCAGATTGCCATAAGATCTACAGCACTAAATGCAATCGCCTCAACAGTGCTGACCTTCATGCAAACCTTCGTGAGCACACCCATGGTAATGATCAGGTTTTTGTGCTAGGGGTAATGTGCACCATTAAATCTTGGAGCCCTTCTTCAAATACAAGAAAAATAATATTGTTGCAGTGCATTACATTCCAATGGTCAACATTTTATAGTGAAATACTTTGACAACCATTCACATTTCTATTGTGTCAATCATGCCTTCAGTATCTCCTAAGGCTCTTTATTTCCAATGAAGTACAGTTGAAGTGCAGTCACTGCTGTAACTTGATGGCAGCAGGCTCTCACAAACTGTGATCATGATGAAGTTATCTGTTTTTGTGATGCCAGTTGAGGGATAGATATTGACCCAGGTCGCCAGAGAGAACTCCTCTGCTCTTTGAAGTAGTGACATCTTTAACAGCCACTTGTAAGAGCAAATGGGCCTCAGTTTAACTTCTCATTTGAAAAATGGCACCACCGACCGTGCAGCGCTCCTTCAGTACTGCATGACAGTGTCAGTCTATAGCTGAAAATTCTGGAGTGGGGCTTGCACCCGTGGGCATCTAACTCAGGGGTGAGAGTACCCAATGGACCACAATGTTGACCACGATCAACAGTGGGGTATAGGATAAGGGAGCAGAGGTTTAAACTAGTTCTTTTTCACACAGGGAATGATCAACACTTGGAATAGACTTCCAAGCAGAGGGATAGAGCTGAAAATCCTGAAATCATTGAATAAACAACAAGATGTACAATGGGAAGGGTGTAGGGTGGTTCTGAATTGGTTCAATTAAGATGGATCAAAGGGCATTTCTTGTCCATGAGTATTACTTTCCTATAATGTACCGATAGATGCAATTCTATTGTGCATGATGGGGTTATGTGCATTAACATTCAGCAACATCAGACATTTTGTACAACATGCAAAATCAGTGAAAGTATAGTTCACTCATCTGAAATCAAATTTGTTTAATCAACTCATCTTATAATTCAATCTTTTGTGAACACGAAATTCCCAATTTGCTGTTTATGTTCATGCCTTTATTGAAATTATTGGATAATTCAATGTAGTCAGCACAACACTGATTGAAGTATCTGGAGGAGATTTATTTTTGTTCATGGAATGTGGACACATTTATCAGTTTCAATTACCCCCTATAGTTGCTATTGTACAATTTAATCTCTTAACCTCTGGGTTGCCAGTCCAGTATCATAACCAACAGGCTACAGTTACATGCGATGACTCAAAGAGTAGAACTAGAATTAGGTGCAGTGCAGATTCCATTGTTACAATGCAACACATATTATATGGCATTTACAGTACAGATACAGGCCTATTCAATGTGATTGGTCTATGATGGTGATTATACTCCACAGGAGCCTCCTTCTACCCGACACCATCTAATCCTATTAGCATAACCTTCCATTTCTTTCTTCCTCATGTGTTTATCCAGCTTCCCCTCAGGTGCATTTATATTAGTTGCCTCTTTGGCAAGTTCCACTTTCTAACTATTTGTTGGGTAAATAAAGTACAATTAAGAATGCTTCTAAAAGTTTAAAGATTTCCTGACTTAAAACATTAGAAATCTGTACCACTGCACCAGCTCAATAAAACTTGTGGTCTAAATAAACTCATGAATGTTTATGTCAGTCAAAATGGGTCATGAATGTTGAAGACCATAAGACCATAAGACATAGGAGCAGAAATTAGGCCATTTGGCCCATCGAGTCTACTCCGTCATTCAATCATGGCTGATACGTTTCTCAACCCCATTCTCCTGCCTTCCCCCCGTAACCTTTGATCCCCTTACCAATCAAGAGCCGATCTATCTCGGTCTTGAATATACTTAATGACCTGGCCTCCACAGCCTTCTGTGGCAATGAATTCCATAGATTCACCACTCTCTGGCTAAAGAAGTTTCTCCTCATCTCTGTTCTAAAAGGTCTTCCCTTTACTCTGAGGCTGTGCCCTCAGGTCCTAGTCTCTCCTACTAATGGAAACATCTTCCCCATGTTCATTCTATCCAGGCCTTTCAGTATTCTGTAAGTTTCAATCAGATCCCCCCTCATCCTTCTAAACTCGATCGAGTATAGACCCAGAGTCTTCAAACGTTCCTCATATGTTAAGACTTTCATTCATGGTATCATTCTCTTGAACCTCCTCTGGACCTTCTCCAAGGCCAGCACATCCTTCCGGAGATACGGGGCCCAGAATTGCTCACAATATTCTAAATGTGGTCTAATCATAGCCTTATAAAACCTCAGCAGCACATCCCTGCTTTTATATTCTAGTCCTCTCAAAATAAATGCCAACATTGCATTTGCCTTCCTAACTACCGACTCAACCTGCAAGTTAACCTTAAGAGAATCCTGGACTAGGACTCCCAAGTCCCTTTGCACTCCAGATTTCTGAATTCTCTCCCCATTTAGAAAATAGTCTATGCCTCTATTCTTTCTACCAAAGTGCATGACCTCACACTTCCCCATGTTGTATTCCATCTGCCACTTCTCTGCCCATTCTCCTAACCTGTCCAAATCCTTCTGCAGCCTCCCCACCTCCTCAATACTACCTGTCTCTCCACCTATTTTTGTATCATCTGCAAACCTAGCCAGGATGCCCTCAGTTCCTTCATCTAGATCATTAATGTATAAAGTGAAAAGTTGTGGTTTGAAACTTACAGAATACTGAAAGGCTTGGATAGAGTGGACGTGGGGAAGATGTTTCCATTAGTAGGAGAAACTCACCCTCTTGACTCCTCAAAGCCTGCCCACCACCTACAAGGCACAAGTCAGGAGTGTGATGGAATACTCTCCGCTTGCCTGGATGAGTACAGCTTCCACAACACTCAAGAAGCTTGACACCATCCAAGCTAATGCAGCCTGCTTGATTGGCATCACATCCACAAACATTCAATCCCTCCAACATAGATGCATATTAGTGGCAGTGTGTGCCATCCACAAGATGCATTACAGGAATTCACCAAGGCTCCTTCGAGAGCACCTTCCAAACCCACAACCACTACCATCTAGACAGACAATGGCAGCAGGTAGATGGGAACATCACCGCCTGGAAGTTCCCCTCCAAATCACTCACCCATCCTGACTTGGAAATATATCACTGTCCCTTCACTGTCGCTTGGTCAAAATCCTTGAACTCCTTCCCTAACAGCACTGTGGGTGTACCTACACCACATGGAACTGGAGCGGTTCAAGAAGGCAGCTCACCACCACCTTCTCAAGGGCAAGTAGAGGTGGGCAATAAATGCTGGCCTAGCCAGTGAAGCCCACTTCCTGTGTATGAGTTTAAAAAAAAGGTTGTGAATATAATGGAAGGAGCTTTGGAAAAACTTTTAAAAACAGCTACAGCCACAGTCATCCGAGGTACTATAGGAGAAGGAAGGTCAAAGGGATATTGTCAAAGTTTCCACAAAATTCCCCAGCGTGGATTAGGATGAAGCCGACATACTATCCAAATTCACAATGTTTAATCAGTGTACAGAGCTATTGTTTCTTGATTCAAGTGTATCTGCGCCAGACAAGCAAGCCATAAAAATTGTTCTAGCAATTGGGAATGAAGGTCTACACAGACTCAACATGTCAGGATTAACAGAAGAAGAGCTAAAGGATACCCAAAAGGTGTGAACTTCATTGGAAAAGCGGTTCAGAATCGGGTTAAACTTCCTGAAGGGTCATGAGGACTCGAAACATCAACTCTTCTCTTCTCCGCCGATGCTGCCAGACCTGCTGAGTTTTTCCAGGTAATTCTGTTTTTGTTTTAAACTTCCGTATTCGTCGATTTGAGTTGACGTCATTTCAACAACAGCCTGCAGAATCCAGAGACCACTTCATCAGCAGATGCAGAGGAAAGGGCATGTGCTGTGATTTTCCAGACGCAGAGCTAGCAGACAGAATTCTTGAGTTCTGATGAAGAGTCATACAGACTCGAAATGTTAGCTGTATTCCTCTCCACAGACCTGTTGGGTTTTTCCAGCTATTTTTATTTTTGTTTCATGTTTCCAGCACCCGCAGTATTTTGCTTTTATTTTACTATAGAGTTGTTGAGTTGGTGATCGCATCCACTCCCATGGAGGAATTCCAGAAACACCTGCTAGACAAGCCCAAGATGTATAGCATCGAGGAGCTACTCAAGGGTGGACTAAGAAGATAGTGATCCTTGCAGGTCGATGAAGCTTACAGGTCCAAGGTACAACCCCAATTGTTGACACGCTCACTGGCAAGCCTAAACCCAGCAAGACATGCTGGAGTTGTGGATTTCTGCACACACCAGGCAAATGCCCAGCTTTCCAACAATTCTGTAAGGCAAATGGCATTAAGGGTGATTGGCAGCAGCAGTGCACTAGAGCAAAGGCTGATGCAGCTACAAAGAGAAGTGCACTGATCCAAACAGACTGTACACAATGGTTACCTCCAAGCAATAAGAATGACCATCCGGTATCCTGTCAGAAACATATACTTGAGGTGATTGACAAACCAGAAAATGACGATGATGTGCACCATGAGACAAAGAGCAGTGAACACATGTTTCACACTGTCAATCTCGTGGAGAACATAAATGCAATCTCACCGTCACCAGCTCCCACAACACTCAAGAAGCTGGACACCATCCAGGCTAAAGCAGCCCACTTGATTGGCACTACATCCACAAACATTCACTCGCTCCACCACCGATGCACAGCAGCAATGGTATGTCCCAAGTACAAGATGCACTGCAGGAATTCACCAAGGCTCCTTAAACAGCACCTTCCAAAATCATGACCACTACCATCTAGGAGGACAAAGGCAGCAGATAGATGGGAACACCACTCCCTGGAAGTTCCCCTCCAAGTCACTCACCATCCTGACTTGGAAAAATATCGCTGTTCCTTCACTGTCACTGGGTCAAAATCCTTGAACTCCCTTCCTAACAGCACTGTGAGTGTATCTATACCACATAGACTGCAGCGGTTCAAGAAGATAGCTCACCACCACCTTCGCAAGGGCGAGTAGGGATGAGCAATAATTGCCGGCCCAGCCAGCGAAGCCCACATCCCATGAATGTATAAAAAAAATGTTTTCCAAGATTCAAATTATCTGTCCCAAAAAAGTTGGCAACTATCCATTATTGTCAAAAATTGACACAGTGGCAAGTGTCAACATATTACCCCTGTGTTTCTAAAAGACATGTAGCCACAGACATGGAAGACCATGGCAAAATCTACAGCTGTGAAGCTTTCAGTGTACAACGGTTCACTAATTCCATAGTCCTGGAGTTCAAGTGCAATAAATCCTCCAGGGTGTCACAGATGATCTACATCTTGAAGACTAAAGGCCCAGCAACTGTAGGTCAACTGGCATGCTGTGACTTCACACTAGTGACAATCCATGGAATTAGTCAGACATCCCATGACAGATCAATCACAGAAACTACTCCTATAACCTCAGTTCATGACCTAACATTGAAATATCCAAAATGTTTTGACAAAATTTTCAGTTTCAAAGGAGCTGCAACATTACACTTAGTTCATAAGAACATAAGAAATAGGAGCAGGAGTAGGCCATTCGGCCCCCCAAGCCTGCTTCACCATTCAATAAGATCATGGCTGATCTGCCCCAGGCCTCAACTCCTTTTTTGTGCCAGCTCCTCATAGCCCTCAACTCCCTGATATTTCAAAAATCTAACTGCCTCCTCTTTAAATACTTTCAGTGATCTAGCTTCCACAGCTCTCTGGAGTACAGAGTTCAAGACATTCACTACTGTCTGTGAGAAGAAATTCCTTTGCATCTCAGTTTTAAATGAGTGTCCTCTTATCCTGTAACTATGTCCCTAGTTCGAGGTTCCTTCACTAGTGGAAACATTTTCTCAACATCTACCCTGTCAAGCTCCCTCAGAATCTTCTACGTTTCAATAAGATCACCCCTCATTCTTCTTAACTCTAATGAATAAAGGCCTAACCTGTTATCTGTTCTTGATAAGTCCACCCCTTCATCCCAGGAATCAGCCTATTGAATCTCTTTTGAAATATCTCCAATGCCAGTATATCCTTTCTTAAATATGCACTGACAGGAGAATGCAAGTCCATCAAATGACCTGGTATATTTTGCGAAATGCAAATGCCAACAACTACAAGAAGAAATGACAAAAGATTTTAAACTGCAGAAACTGTGGAAAATCATCACTGAGAGATGGTCTGATTCAATTCAGCATGTTCACAAACACGTGAGACCATTTTGGCCTTACCGGGACAAGTAGGCAACTCCCAGGGAGTCATTTTTAAAGGCAGGCAAGTCATTTTTAAAATTCATTTTTATGGTTAGTTCAGCAAGAATTGCCCTTCTGTAATTGCCCTTGAGAAG
This sequence comes from Carcharodon carcharias, assembly GCF_017639515.1. Classification (NCBI taxonomy): domain Eukaryota; kingdom Metazoa; phylum Chordata; class Chondrichthyes; order Lamniformes; family Lamnidae; genus Carcharodon; species Carcharodon carcharias. Next base: position 184,270,519 of record NC_054470.1, read on the forward strand.
GTGGTGGTGAGCTGCCTTCTTGAACTGCTGCAGTTCCTATGGTGTAAGCACACCCATAGTGCTGTTACGGAGGGAGATCCAGGATTTTGACCCAGTGACAGTGAAGGAACGGTGATATATTTCCAAGTTAGGACGGTGCGTGACTTGGAGGGGAACTTCTAGGTGGTGGCGTTCCCATCTATCTGCTGCCCTTGTCCTTCTACATGGTAATGGTTGCGGGTTTAGAAGGTGCTGTCTGAGGAGCCTTGGTGTGTTCCTGTGGTGCAGCTTGTAGTTGGTACACACTGCTGTCACTTTTCATCGGTGGTGGAGGGAGCGAATGTTTCTGGAGGTGGTGCCAATCAACCGGGCTGCTTTGTCCTGGATGGTGTTCAGCTTCTTGAGTCTTGCTGAGGCTGCACTCATTCAGGCATACTGGAAACTTTGTGATCAGATAGTCTTCAACAATTTCATCACTCATACATAAGCAAAGATCAGACAAGAAGACTCGCAAGAGAGTCAGGCTCTTGGCCGTGAATGAACAATGACATTGAAGTCATTGTCAAGGAGTAGAAGCCATGTCAAGAGCATATGCCAAGTCAGCACAAAGCACCATTAATTCCACATGAAGCTCCTACCTATCCTTTGTCCAAAATCGCATTTGAACTCTTTTATGTCTGTGGCAGTGACTTCATGATCATCGTCAACAACTTTACCAAGTGCCCCATTATTCGACAATTGCACAATATGACAAGCTGAGCTGCCACACACACTCTATGTGCTATTTTCAGTCTATTCACAGAATCACAGAATAGCGCTGTGCAGAAGAGTCCCTTCGGCCCATTGAGTCTGCGCCGACACATGAGAAACACCTGACCTACCCACCTAATCCCATTTACCAGCACTTGGCCCATAGCGTTGAATGTTATGATGTGTCAAGTGCTCATCCAGGTACTTTTTAAAGGATATGAGGCAACCCACCTCCACCACCCTCCCAGGCAACGCATTCTAGACTGTCACCACCTTCTGGATAAAAAAGCTTTTCCTCAAACCCCCCCTATTTGGTGCACCTAAAGAGATCATCACAGATAACGGTGCGCAATTAATTGGTAAGCCATTTCATGATATATGTGAGAAGTGGAACATTGATTACACTACTTCTTCTTCTTATTATCTTAAACTTAATGGCCTAGCTGAATGAATGAGTCACACAGTGAAATCCCTAATTCTCAAATGTAGACAGACCAAGCAACATTTACACATGCAATGTTACATTTGAGAGCGACATCTTTAATTGCAACTATTTCATCATTGACACAGCTCATATTTGGCAGACCAGTGCGTACCAATTTACCTACTCTTACCCATTCTACTCTCTCAGAAACTAGGGAGCAACTTTTAAAACTACAAGAGAAGATGACCAATGTGTACGATAAAATGCAGGTACAGAATTGTCAAGTTTACAGTTGGGACAACAAGTTTGCATTCAGGATCCCACAGATGTTACATGGCAACCAGTTGAGTTGACAAGGATTTGTTCAGAACCAACGTCCTATGAAGTCATTGCACAGCAAGGCACAACGGTAAAGCATAACCGAGGACAAATCAGATCCACTCCAGCTTCTCAACCACCATACAATCCTATTGCATCAAGGACTAGATCCCAAATGCAACCTGGAACAACATCCAAGGATGACAACCCCACAGATCACTGTGAGCAATTAGAGAAACCTCCAGACAAGGGTAATATGACAAGATCTGCGTATATATCTCTATGTTTTAGAGATTCATAAATTCCTCAGTTCTGTACACTTACGCAATGCAACTAAACATGAACATGTATTGTAAATAGTTATATTTCTTTGGAAGGAGGGAACTTATCTTTAAAAAGAAAAAGTGATTTTGTCATATGCCTTTAAGGGATAGCAGCATGACATCACTAGAAGGGAAATGTATCATGTGACCTAGTCTTAGTTTTGCTTTTGTTTTTTGGGCAGAGCAAACACACACACACACACAGCTCTGCTGCTGATGTCTCCAAGCTTTCTGTTTATGTATATCTGTCCCCATGTGCCTTGTCTTAATAATTGAACCCACAATGTGTTTACCCAATCCCTTAGGAGTGATTGGTGCCTTTATATCATTATAACAACGTGACAGGTAGCATCCCTGCCTCTAACCTAGAAGCTCGGAATTCAAGCCCCACTCCAGGGCTTGATGGATAAGGAAAGTGCATTCATTATGTGAGCAAACAGCAAATTCTTCCCAAGACAATGGCAGGTGGTAAGAGCAGGGGAGATCCCTGGTCAGCCATGTGATGGAAAGAAATTGGAGCCACTGCCATCACTATCCTTAGCTCCAGACTACAACATGCATGTAAAGGTGTATGTTGCCTCAGCAGCCTGGTTTCCTTGGGAGACAGATTGGCTCAGTTGGCTGGATGACCAGTAAGGATCAGATTGGTGCCAACTGCACAGGATTTAATCCTGGTTCTGACTGGAGTGGATTTGGGACCTGTCTCCTTGCCCTACCTGTGGTGAAGGTCATGGCATTGTGAATCAGACCTGCCTCCAGGCAGAGAACTGAAAGAGAAGAAATGTTTAACCTTAGAAGTAAGACAAGCATGTCCTGCTGAGCATAACTATTTATCCACATTGTTATTGCAGCCTGCTTCCAAGTTAACTTGCTCGAACTCCCATTCACCCATCACCCTTTTGTTTGCTGATCTACATTGACTCCTGGTCCAGTGACACCTCAATTTTATATTCAAATCTCTTCATAGTCTTGCTGCTCCCTATCTCTGTAACATTCTCCATCCCTCTTCCACCTTCCAAGAACTCTGCATTCCTGAAATTCTGGCCTCTTGTGCATCCCCCAATTCCTTTGCCCACTATTGGGAGCCTTCAGCTGCCTAGGCCCTGAGCTCAAGGATTCCCCGCCCTAAATTCTACAGCAATCTTCCAACCCAGAAATATATCAACTGCAGTCGGAGAATCTCCTTATGAACTATATCTATGACCAAGATTTTGGTCATTTATCCTAATGTCTCCTTTGGTAGCAAAATGTCCTGATTTTTTTTTACCTTAATTCTTTTATGGTGTGTGGTATTGCTGGCAGGACTAGCATTTGTTGCCCATCCCTAACTTTCCTTGAACTGTTAGGCCATTGCAAGGGTCAGTTAAGAGTCTGGAGTTCAGGTGAAGATGTCCTTCCCTAAAGAATGATAATATACCAGATGGCTTTTTACAATAACCGATTCTAGTTTCTTGGGTCACCATTGCTGAGAATAGTTTTCAATTTCAGATGTATTAGTTAAATCAAATTTCCACCAGCTGCTATGGTGGGATTTGAACCCATGTTATAGCCTGGGCCTCTGGATAACTAGTCCAATAGTATTAATACTACATCACCATCTCCCCAAGAGTTCCTTGGGATGTTTTTAACCATATTAAAGGCGCTATGCAAATACAGGTTGTTGTTATAGCAACAAAGGTCACCCCGCAACACCTTGGCATCGTGAGATCTCTCCTTTTAAGCAATGTGATCCAGTGAAATCATTAAGAATACAATTATCCCACAGAATAAACCCTTGTGGAGCTGTGAGGTGGAAGGGTTAAATCATTGACTGCAATAATTTGAAATGCAGTACTATGGAGTTCTAAACTATGCCTGTCACAGGTTTCTTTAACGCAAAATAAAATTGATTATTCTTCAGAGCAAGAAATGGTTGTTAAATCAGCCATGAGTAATTGAAGCTGCGCTTTTCAGCTCTGCAGAGCTATATTTTTGCAATGCATTTAATAAAATTATAGAAAGTGCCTGTTTGAACCATAAATCAATATGCAGTAATGGGAGGCGGACAAAAAAAGAAAACCATGGTGTATAATTTAAAGTCAAATAATTATCTATGATTACAGCAACCAGGGCATGTTATCTGTAAACTATAAGCTTTGGCACTTTTGAAAGATCTTTCAAAGCACATCAGTTAAAAAAAAAAGTGACAGCAGTTCCCAACAGAACTGTTGCAATTTGCAGTAGGAACAATCTTATTAGGTTATATTATAGATCGACTCTAGTTATAGCGGCGACTTGGATTGACTTTTTGTTGCAAGCTTAAAATGGATGGACACAGCTCCAGTTCAAGCAATTCCTTTGAGAAAGTCAAAGGTCAAAGGACGTAACTATTTAACTTCCTTCAAAAGGACAAAATGTGTGTTCACTTGTGCATGATAGCATTTAAATTTCAGAACATTTTAAAAGTCAGCTAGTTAGACTTGGGCTAGAAAAGGAAGTGTTGTGACAGTGCAAAAACTGCTCAGTGCACTTGATGAAAAGGGAGCGTAATCTGTGGATTATGTAACTGCTTTTGACATAATCTCTCCATCTAATCGAACCCTTCATTGCTGGCCAATAAATTGCATTGATGTTAATCACCATGCCCTGGCTGATAATTATCCGGCAAACAACAGCATAAAACAAAGACCAGATTATCTGGCCATTATCTGGTCATCGCTGCTTAATTGTGTGGATCTTGCTGTGTCCAATGTGGCTGCCATTACATTACAACAACTTGCATTTGTATAGTGCCATTAACATATAGCAAAACATCTCAAGCTATGTCTTAGAAATGCCTTTGTAACACTGACCACATCGCAAAAGTGCTTCGATGGTTTTGTGACACTCTGAGGGCATGAAATGCACGGTATAAATACAAGTTTTTCTTTTTTCTTCTGTTTGGTACAGGAACATAAAATCATAAGAAATAAGAGTAGAACTAGGCCACAAACTCCCTCAATAAGATCATGGCTGATCACTTATATCAACTTCATTTTCCTGCCTTACACCCATAACCCTTAATTTCCATGGTATCCGAAAATCTATTGAACTCAGTCTTGAGTATACTCAATGACTAAGCATCCACAGCCTTCTGGTTAGAGAATTTGTAGTATTCTGAGATGTAATACACCTTTAAGACAAGTGTTGTAATGTGAGATCACATGATCTTAATATCCAATAGCAGAGTAGCGCGGGCTACCTCTATGGGAGAGCCTTGAGTTAGACACTGAAGAGTGAAGACAGAGTTTTGAGTTGTGAACACCCAAATATAGCTGCTGAGCTTAGTTTGTAAATAAACAGCATGTGTTTATTCTAACAACAATCTCCTGATGTTCCCTGTCTCTGTACTGACTTGGCCATCCCGAATTAAGTGTGCAACCTTGATCCTTTAGCCCCAACAAACCAAGGGCACTAGATCCAACAAACTGGTGACAAGAGTAAGAGCACAAAAAAACCATGGAAAAAACTGGATAAAGAGCGAGGAAGACCGAAGGAAATTGGAAGAATCGAAATCAGGCTGTACCTTGCACGGTAACTTTCCTTCTCGATCGTCGAGGTATTCCCCTAAGAGCATGCAGCAATTTGGAAGAATGGAGCCTTTTGACCGAACCTCGGACGACTGGTCTCACTATGTTGAATGCCTCACGTTCTTCTTCCAGGTGAACGACATTGCAGGGGAAGAGAAGAGGCGCGATACTTCTGTCCACATGTAAGACATATGGATTAATTTGAAATCTGTTGGCTCCCCCCAGTGTCCCAGACTCGACAAATTTTGATGACTTTGTGAGCTTAGTAAAGAATCATTACCAGCCCAAGCCATCGGTGACCATACAACGGTTTAAACGCAACTCAAGAATAAGAGCTGTGGGGGAGACAGTTGCTTGTTATGTGGCGAGTCTGAAGCAATTAACTGAATACTGCGCGTTCGGTACTTCTATCAATGATGTGCTTAGAGATTGTTTGGTGTGAGGCATAAACGAAAATGCGATTCAATAGAGGTTATTGACTGAAATTAATTTAGATTTTCAGAAGGCATTGGAAATCGTTATGGCAGTGGAAGGTGCAGTGCGAGTCTCAGATGCCATTCGAGGTGCACAAAATGGCGCTGTCCTCTATGTTGGGAGGGAATGCTGAACCAAAAAGAGAGCGAAAGTGCAGAGTTTTACTCAGAAGCGGGAAGCAGCCACCACAAGCAGACAAATTAAAAGGGATAACTTAGTAGCAAAAACATGGCATAATAGTCACAGAGATTGAAGCAGACAATTGTGTAATGAACCACAATTTAAAAAGATCAAATGTTTCTTCTGCCATTGATATGGACACCTCATGAGACATTGTAAAGTTAGAATCAGGCAGACTAGCAGGTAAAAGCAAAAACCCAATGAGATAAACAGTGTTGAAAGGCCTGAAGTAATAGATTTGAGATCTATTTGTTGTATAATTTAAAGGTAGGAAGAACAGAGCCTATCTATGTAACCATGGGAGTGAATGAGAAGCCTGTCAGAATGGAGGTGGATACTGGTGTAGCCACTACAGTGATTGGTGAGCATACTTTTAAATACCCAAATCATAGAGAACGTAAGCTGAATTTAGAAGGAACTGATGATAAATTAAGAACATACCCATGAGAAAATAGACAAGTCAAGGTCGTATGTACAGTCACAGTACCCTACAGAGCACATACAGTGAGATTAACCTTGATGGTAATAGCAGACAAGAGACCTAGTCTCCTTGGACAAATCTGGCTGAAAGAAATTAAATTGGAATGGACAGAAATCTTACAGCTGAGAACTAATGGGGCTGGATTTTACCATTGGCAAGCGGGGGCCGAACTCCCGATGTCACCGCGCCCCATTAAAATTTTCAGGAAGGCAGGGGTGCAGCAAAATCAGCTGTGCACCCACCGACCTGTCAATGGCCAAATGAGGCCATTGACAAAGCAATTCATGTAATTAGTGGACCTGCCTGTCCAACGTTAAGGTTGGCGGGCAGGCCAGGACCCCCGGCGGGAAGTAGAAAAAACATGAAACCTCATCCACGGGGGGGATGAGGTTTCATGTCGGGTTTTAAAATTCTTAATTAAGTTTTTTTTGGAAATTATGAACATGTCCCAACTCATGTGACATTGTCACATGAGGGGAGATGTAAGGGAATTTTCTTTTCTCTATTTTTAATATTTTTGAAAGTAGAGGCAATCTCCCTGAGGCAGCACTTAGCCTCAGGGAGATGAGTGCCCTCTTTCGTGCGTATGTGTGGAAGAGCGCACTCTTGATTTTAGGCATTCCCCCCCACTGCCAGCACAGGGAGTGCATAGCGCTTCCCTGCGGACATCATGCTGGGTGGGCCTTAATTGGCCTGCCTACGTAAAATGATGCCGCGCCTCCAATCAGGGCCACTGATTGGAAGCGCGCCCGCACGAGCCCACCCATCAACTTCCCCCTGGATGGTGGGGGGGGGGGGGGGGGGGGGCGGTGGTGGCGAATTCAGCCCATGGACTTTCAGAGCTGCTACAAAATTATGCCTTAGTTTTCAAGGAAGAACTTGGAAAAATTGATGGGCTACAAGCAACAATTCATGTGGATCTTGAGGCAACACCAAGATTCATGAAGGCAGGACCAGTACCAATGTAGTGCAATGTAGAACTGGACAGATTAGGGAGTAATACAACCTGTACAATTTTCAGAGTGGGCAGCTTCAATCATACCTGTTCTCAAACCTGACCGAAGCATTAGAATATGCGAGGTCTTTACATTAACAGTCAATAAAGTTGAAAAATTGGATAGACATCCCATGCCTAAAATTGAAGATTTATACGCTAAGTTGTCAGGTGGAACAGCTTACATGAAGTTAGATTTAAGTTATGCCTACAATAATTGGAATTAGAGAAGGCATCCCTGTAGTTTGTCACCATAAATACACATAAGGGATTGAACCAATACACCCGTTTACTTTTTGGCGTATCTTCTGCTTGTGCCATATTACAAAGAACTGTGAAAAGTTTATTACAGGGGTTGCCCCATGTTGTAGTTTATTTGGATAATATTCTCGTGACGGGACTCACTGAAAAGGAACATTTTGAGGAACTTGGAAGAAGATCTGAAATGTTTTTCGCAGGTGGGAGTGAGATTGAAAAAGGGAAAGTGCACCTTCCAGGTAAAAGAAGTAACTTACCTAGGTCACAGGGTAGATTCACAAGGCCTACATCCAACTGAAGAAAAAGTGAAAGCAATTAAAGCAGCCCCAGAGCCAAAGAATATATCTGAACTGAAATCATTCTTGGGGATGATTAATGACTATGGACGCTTCTTGCCTAACTTGTCAACAGAATTTGCACCATTATATTATTTACTCAACAAAAACCAGAGATGGTCATGGCAACCACCCACAAGAAGAAGCTTTCACAAAAGTGTAACAGTTGTTACTTGTTGCATCCACACTTCTGGTACAATTTGACCCAAAAAAGGGTGTTGTTAATAATGTGTGACGCATCACCCTATGGAGTGGGACCAGTGCTTTCTCATCGATGACTCAGAATGACCCATAGCATATGGGTCGAGAACATTCAGTATTGCAGAGAAAAATTACTCTCAAATTGAAAAAGAAGGCCTGTCGATCATTTTCAGTGTTCAGAAGCTTTGTCAATATGTACATGGTCATCACTTTATTGTCATAACGGACCACAAGCCATTACTCAAACTATTCGGTGAAGACAAGGCTGTACCCCCTATAGCATCAGCAAGAGTACAAAGATGAGCATTGAGTTTAGCAGTGTATGAGTCTATTTTTATTCATAGACCTGGAAGTTAAATTGCAAATGCAGATGCACTCAGTCGTTTACCCTTGCAGGTAAAAGAAGAGAATGTTCCAATTCCTCAGGAATACGTCCTGTTATTAAACTTCCTGGGCTCATCACTAATCTGTGCTAGACAAATTAAAGATTGGACAAACCAAAACCCAGTCCTGTCCAAAGTGAAATATCAAGTTCTTCATGGCTGGTGACAAGAACAAGAATCTGATTAAATGAAACTGCAGAGAAGACACGAGATAACCAGGCAAGGAGGTATTTTATTGTGCGGAGCTCAAGTGATTGTTCCTCCAAAAGGACAAAAGTCATTGTTATCTGAGCTTCACAGTGCACATCCCAGAATTTCCAAAATGAAGGGAATAGCACTTAGCAACATGTGGTGGCCGGGAATGGATGGAGAGATAGAAATCCTAATAAAAAGTAGTATGCAGTGTCAACAAGTACAAAAAGCTATCTGCAACAGCCCCATTACACACCTGGAAGTGACCAGGAAGGCCATGGGTACGAGTACACATTGATTATGTGGGACCTTTTATGGAAACAATGTTTCTACTTATCATAGATGTTCATTCAAAGCGGATGGACATATACAAAGTGAGGTCACCCACATCTCCAGCGACGTTGGCAAGCTATGACAAAGTTTCGCAATTAATGGATTACCTGAAGTGCTAGCATCAGATAATGGAACAGTATTCACAAGTGCTGAATTTAACCAATTTACAAGCCCCAACAACATTGTTCATGGAAAACATCTCCATACCACCCTTCTTCAAATGGATTCACCGAGAGACCAGTTCAGTCGTTCAAATCTGGCATGAAGAAATTATCTGGAGATTTGATAGTGACTAAAATAGCATGATTTCTATTCCATTATAACCGCCTCTCATTCGACACCAGGTGTCACGCCAGTGGATTTGTTAATGAAGCATTATCTCCAATCGAGACTGAGCCTAATCATGCCAAGCTTTGGGGGGAAGGTAGTAAGAAGGCAGGAAAGTCAGAAAATGGGACACGATTGTCACAGTTGGCACAGAATATTTAACGTAGGAGAGAAGGTATTTGTGAAAAATTTTAGAAAAGGACTGGTATGATTGTTCGGTGAAATAAGTGCAGTAATGGAATCTCTTTCCTACCAAGTAAAAGTTGAAGATCGAGTAATTAGGAGGAGAAACCAAATATCCAGAGATGATTCCACAAGTGTTTGAGACTGAATTGACATCTCCTGTTGAAAGAACTCTTCCGAGTACAAATATGCTTGAAGAGTTGACTGTGCCTGAAAGAATCAGAGAAACAGATTTACCGGTACCTACTGTAGAACCAGATGCACAGATGACTCCAGCAAAGGAGGTTCCAAATCAAGCTTCAGAAGCTGTAGAGCTGAGATGGTCTACATGTCTAAGGAAACCCCCAGAGAGACTGACATTGTAAATAATTGATCTGTGTAAATAACCTGATATATCGAAAAATTGTAAAATGTATTTTTCAGTAAAGGGGGAGGGATGTAGTTACCTGATGTGTAATATACCTTTAAGACATGTGTTGTAATGTAAGATCACATGAACTTAATGCCCAATAGCAGAGTAGTGCAGGGTGCACTGAAGAGAGATGACAGAGTTGAGTTGTGAGCACACAAGTGTAGATGTTAAGTTAATTTGTAAGTAAACAGCATGTGTTTATTCTAACAATGATCTCCCAGTGTTCTTTGTCTCTGTACCTACTATGTCACCCCAAATTAAGTGTGCAACCAGATCCTTTAGCCCCAACAAACCAAGGGGCACTAGATCCAACAGAATTCCGAAAATTCATTACCCTCTGAATAAAGAGAGTTCTCCACATCTCAGTCATAGGATAGAAACATTTAGCTCCCCAAGCTTGTTCCACCATTTAATGAGACCATGACTCATCTGTGATCTAACCCCATTTCTTTTGATTTTTGCCCAGTATCCCTTTAGTACTTTCGGCTGACAAAAGTCTATCGATTTCAGTTTTACAATAACAAAATGGTCGAACCCTTGAGCTTCGTGCTGGATAAAGTATCACATGACCGACCTCAGCCTCTCCCACAAAGGGCCTCGTAATCCAATCATTGCTGTCTTTGGAGTAACTCAATAATTAAGTTGTAAATCTTTCCAAGAACTCTTTAAGATCAACGATTAGCAAATACATCATCCATCCAGGTTTACTTAGATGGCCGAGTCCCACATTATTCTCAAGTTTCATAATTGGTCCACAGACTATTCCGAGCCAACTTCCCTCACCATTCAGGCATGCAGCTCAACACCCACTGTAAGCCTCCATGACTTGATTTTCAATCTGTGATTCTAATCTTTATGTGTTTGCTGTCATGTCACACAAAAGAACAAAGCTATGGGGAAAGGTCAGTGAAGGCAGTGAAACCTCATCTCTCCACTCCCCTCCAACACCGGTGCACAGTGGTAGTGGAGTGTGCCATCTACAAGATGCACTGCAGCAACTTGCCAAGGCTCCTTTGACAGCAACTTCTAAATTCATGACCTCAACCACCTAGAAGGGCAAGGACAGCAGACGCATGGGAACACCACCGCCTACAAGTTCCTCTCCGACTCACAGGCCATCTTGACATACATCACCGCCACTCCTTTTCCACAAACACACTCTTAAGGTCAGTTAGGGATGGGTAGTGAATACTGGCCTTGCCAACAATGTCCACATCTCATAAATGAATTAATAAAAATCAAATCTCTTTTACAGGCTCAATGGGCTGAATGGCTTCTCCCTGTGCTATAAGTTCTACAAATTGTACCATATGTTTCCATGCACTGCGGGTCTCGAGGAGCCAGTTTGACAACAGCAGACGGGGTGTTCATTCTCCAGAAGGGGAGAAGGTGCACACGGTTACTCGATCTCGCTGGATGTAGCTCCGCTGAAGCAGCCTCTAATGAAATGTAATTTTCCCTCTTTTACTGTGAGTTTGATGTGCTCAGAATTATAGTCATTGACGGCCAGTTAAATCAGCACTCTGCTGAGTGCAAAAAAGTCAAACTTTACAATTGGCTGTAACATCATCCAATTATCTGGAAAAAGAATTGTGCTATCTGCAATTTTATTCCAAATGTTGCTTAACGGGATTTAGCACAAAGTGATAGTCGTCGTGCATTTCTGAGGCTAGTTCTGATGAAAGCTCATTGATCTGACCGATGCTGAAAGTTTTCGGCATTTTCTGTATTTATCTTATATTCCAAACAAAAATGCTTTATGTGGGAACATTTACTACATGTCCAGGCCATAGTAACTTATTGATTAGGAAGGATTTGGATATGTCTTTGTCCTTCCTCAGGGTGACCCAAAGCCCTTTACAGTCAAGGTCAAGGAGTTTTGAAAATGAGCTACTTTTCTTTGTGTTTATTTAGCACCTTTCATAACCACAGCACATCCAGAGCACTTTAAAGCCAATGAAGTACTTTTGAAATGTAGTCACTGTTGTAATGCAGAGAAACATGGCTGTCAATTAGCACACAGCAAGTTGCCCCATGCAGCAATATGATAATGACCAGGTAGTCCATTTTAGCCATGCTGATAAAAATATAAATATTGGCCAGGTCGCCAGGGCTAACTACTCCGTTCACCAAAATACTGCCATGGGATTCCTCCACTGGAAAAGCAGATGGGCCTTGATGCAGACTGTCCATGACATTACTAAGTGCATTGAATATTAGTTGTTTCCTGCTCCTGTGTGCAGCTGGCTGTGTGAGATTGATTCCAGTGGAACAGCACTGGAATTTCTGCGTAAAAACTGGCACCAGGGCCCGGATTTTCATCCACAGGCTGGGTGCGCAGAGTCAGGAGACTTCCCAGCTCCATGGACCTGACTTCCAAAGACAGCTGCTAGGACATTGGATTATTGGTCTGGAGGCAGGGGAAGGGGGATTGGAAGCTGGCCTGGGCGACAACCAGATAAACCCCAAAGAGGAGATTGTAGCATAATGGTAATGCCACTGCACTAGTACTGCAGAGGCCCCAAGCTAATGCTCTACAGCCACAGGTCCATATCCCACCATGCTAGCTGGTCGAATTTAAACTCAATTAATAATATCTGGAATCTGGTTCCGAGAATGAGGAGCTTCGGTTACAAGGGTAAAGTGGACAAGTTAGGATTGTTCTCCTTAGAGAAAAGAAGGCTGAGAGGAGATTTCATAAAGGTATTCAAAATCATGAGGGTCCTGGGTGGAGTAGATAGGGAGAAACTGTTCCCAATCATGAAGAGAATGAGAGGGCACAGGTTTGAAGTGATTCGTAAAAGAAGCAATAGTGATATGAGGAAGCAATTTTTCAAGCAGCGAGTGATTCGAGGAGTCTGGAATGCACTGCCTGAGTGTGTGGCAGGTTCAATGGAAGCATTCAAAAGGGAATTAGATGGTTATCCGGAAAGGAGGAATGTACAGAGTTACGGCGAGAAGGTGGGAGGATGGCGCTGGATGAGTTGCTCATGCGGAGAGCCGGTGCAGACGCAATGGGCCAAATGGCCTCCTTCTGTGGGGTACCAATTCTGTGATCCTGTGAAATATCGTCTCAGTAATGGTGACCATGACAACGATCGCTGATTGCCGTAAAAACCCATCTGAATCACAAATGTTCTTTAGGGAAGGAAATCTGCCGTCCTTACCTGGTCTGGCCTACATGTGACTCCAGACCCACGGTAATGTGGTTGACTCTTAACCAACCTTTGAAAGGGCCACTCAGTTCAAGGACAATTAGGGATGGGCAACAAAGGCTGGTCCAGCCGGCAAAGCCTGCATCCCATGAACAAATTACAGAACACATTCATGGGACGTGAGTTGCCTTCTTGGACTGCTGCAGCACATGTGGTGTAGGGTACACTCACAGTGCCGTTAGCAAGGGAGCTCCAGGATTTTGACCCAGTGACAGTGAAGGAACAGTGATATATTTCCAAGTCAGGCTGGTGAGTAACTCAGAGGAGAGGTGGTGGTGTTCCCATTCATCTGTTGTCTTGTTCTTCTAGATGATAAAGATTGCCCTGGATAGTGTCAAGTTTCTTGAGTGTTGTTGGAGCTGCACTCATGCAGTGGAGAGTATTCCATCATACTCCTGACTTGTGCCTTGTAGATGGTGGACAGTCTTTGGATGGGCAATGAATGCTGGCCCAGCCAGCGAAGCCCATATCACATGAATGAATAATTTTTTAAAAATCATCAGTTGAGAGGCGACAGTACATGGTAATCAGCAGGAAAATTCCTTGCCCATGTTTGACCTGGTGCCATAAAATTTCACGGGATCCAGAGTCAATGTTGAGGACTCCCAGGGGAACTCCCTCCCGACTGTGTACCACCGTGCCGCCACCTCTGCTGGGTCTGTCCTGCCTTTGGACAGGACATACCCAGGGATGGTGATGGTGGTGTCCGGGGCATTATCTGTATGGTATGATTCCGTGAGGATGACTATGTCAGTCTGTTGCTTGACTAGTCTGTGAGACAGCTCTCTCAATTTTGGCATTACCCCGCAGATGTTAGTAAGGGGGACTTTGCAGGGTCGACAGGGCTGGGTTTGCTGTTGTCGTTTCTGGTGCCGAGGTCGATGTCACTTGGCTTTTCCGGGTTCATTCCTGTTAGACTTTGTAATGGTTTGATGCAACTGAGTGGCTTGCTGGGCCATTTCAGAGGGCATTTAAGAGTCATTGCTGTGAAACTGGATCACATATAGGCTAGATCAGGTAAGGACAGCAGGTTTCCTTAGTGAACCAGGTGGCTATTCAAATGAATCCTGCTCTTACAAGATCTAATCTGCACACACCAGGTTTCACACTCCTGGACTACCTAAATCCCAGTTCAGTGGAGATGGCTGATGTTTTTAGTGGCCAGCTTCCTCTGTACAATGCGCGTATGTGTATCGCAAATCTCCTTATTCCTGCTCCCGCGAAAATGGGAAATGAAAATCCAGGCAAAGGTGTTTACCCAACTGTGCTATCATAAACATTTGTAATTTTTCATGTTGTGGTGTTTTGAGATAGTTTTGCTGTGATACATATTGAAAATGTTATGTTTTACTACAGGGCCGTTTTATCCATGAACCAGTTGAATCCTGATCTGTCGGCAAGTGAGTCGATTACAATATACTGCAGACGCAGAGACCAATATGAAATGGAGCACGTGTTATTTATTGACACAGACAATAGAGCGCCAACATGATGTGTGCTTCTCCAATCAGACCCTACTCTAGACTAACATTAACGTGGTAGCCCGCGCTACACAGCTATCGGGTCTTACAGTCACGTGGTCAATCTGCTCACATTCTCTTAAAGGTGTATCACACCTCAGGTTTACCGCAGCAAGTATTATTATTATTCTGCTTCAGTAGAACTTCAGCAAGATTCAGTTTAATAGAAGGCAGTGTGAGACCATCTGGACAAAGTTGTCTCTTGTTGCTTCAGACTATTCACAGGTTGCCATGTCGCTGCACTTAGTGCAAAGCGATGTTGTCTCAAAGGTTGCCTGAGAACCTGTCAAATTTTATTTTTAACTGGTTTAATTTTAGCAAGCAGCCTTTTCTATCCTATTAACTCTGTCTAGCCTCAGCAAAAATTCCTCTGCATTTGGGAGCAGCTGAGAAGAGCTCCGAGAGTTGTACGTTTGCACATCGCTGGTCTTCTTCTGCATGTAGAAGCTGTGCTATAACTGAGTCCCCACCACAGTTTGTTCCCTTCTGAGCCTCGCTCACTCCCTGGGCAAGAATCCTCCATGTTTGCTTGCGTTGGGTGCGTTCAGAGTATTGAGTGGGCAATATGGTGAGAAGGCCAAAAATCTGTCTCACCACGTCGGAAACTAGTTTGCGATCGTCCCGCTCAGCCCATCGACAGCTGGACACTTTTCCCGCCATCGATCATGGGGAAACTCACTGTAATACAGCTGCATATCATTATAATGCCAGCCCGCCAGAATCATCACCCCACGCGCTGGATTGCCAGTTCACAACTGCATTTAGAAGGTGCGCACTTGGCAGGCTGTACTTTGAGCGGAGTTTGGAAGTGAGTGCACAGTAACTTTGCACAGCGCTCGCAAGGGTCGCCTGTTTGGCTCCAAGGTTGAGGCGGGTTGGAAGCGTGGGGGCAAGGGCTGCCCTGTGGTTGATGGCGGTGCATAAGCGTATGCGGGGTGCGGGAGGAGGGAAGTGGCCAGGCATTAGGGAAACCTTGTAAAAAGTGACCACTCCTCTGCAGCTGAGACTGCTCAGATGCAGCCACATTGATGTGTTTGGAGTTCAGCCTCTAGTGTATCTGCCCATTCAAGCAATGCAGAGACATGAAAGCGCCACTAAGTGCTCCAGAGCTTTTCACTCCTCGGGCACAGACTGTAACTAATCAGTGTTTTAGTGGACTGCAGAACAGTTGAATGACTAGACACATTGTACAATCTCCTTGCTAAAGCTGGCCATAGAGCAGTCACTGGTGGAGATGCTCACAGCCCCTTGCAATGTCATCATCCCGGTTTGGACCAGTCTCCCCCATGGTTCAAGCTAACAGTGCAGCCTTGCAGTGTGGGTTAGGAGAATGCCTGCGCTTGAGCTGAGAGCACAGCCTGCAGTCCAATGGGTAAAGCTGCTGCCAGTCGGTCAGATGGAGTGGGGCGGAGGTGGGTGGAGTTTCAGGCAGCCATGCAGCGCACTCATCTCTGGCCATCCAAGCAGTGACCAACACTCTCCAGGATGTGTTAAGGGGCCTTGAGACTTAACCAAGAGAGGTTCTTTGCACACCCATGCTAACCCACATGTCACTCTCCTTCATCCTGCAGAAGTACATCAGGATCTTGGAACCTGGTGAACTAGCTGCATGTTTCGTAGCGTACAGAGAGAGGAGACAATGGAGAAGAGAGCGACTCAGGTGCCTGGCTCTGCAGAGGGAGAGGCAGCCACGTCAGGAAGAAGGGGTGGCTGGGGTTCCCAGACTTGAACAGTCCAAAGCGAGCTGTAATTGGTCAGTGCCTAGCTAGTGCAGCTGGTGCGCGACCACCACAAACCCATCCTGCAGGTCTGCACACGGTTTCCAGTGAGTCTGCACGATGCCTACATCCTCAGCTAGTCACAGAACCCTGACGTGTTGCAGGGTCCACAGAAGCTGCAGGGTTCACTCCTCGGGGGCAAGGGCTGTGGCTGTGGCTGATGACACCCATGTGGTGGCCTCAGGCTGCAGACAGTTTTATGAGGCTTGTGCTGCAGCTCGCAACTTGGTGGAGCAGACCATCGGGATGCTGAAAATGAGGTTCCAGTGCCTGGACTGGTCTGGTGGAGCCGTGCAAAATAGCCCACAGAGGGTGTCACGAGTTTTCGCCCCCTGCTGCTCCCTTTACAACCTGGCGCTGCAATGGGGAGACAAGATGGCTGAGGAGGAAATGGAGGAGCAGGGAGTCTCCTCCCATGAGGAGGACATCTATGGTGTTGAGTCCCTCGAAGGCGAAAATGACGGCCATTGCACTGGCCAGAATAGGAGGTGCACTCGGGAGGCCCTTATAGCTGCTGGTAGATTTGCAGAAGATGACGATGACATGCATTGAGGAGACCTCATAGATCCTCACCTTGCATCTATGAATGTTTGACTCCAGTCTGGGTTGTGGCAGCGCACATACCCTCTATCATAATGGTCCAGCCGTGGAGATGCATTGGAGGCCTTAACAGTCGCTCAATTGCAGGAGGATGCTGGCGACACATTTTTTTATTAAGTGGACGTGGGCATCACTGGCTGGGCCAGCATTTATTGCCCATCCCTCATAGCCCTTGTTCAGAAGGCATTTAAGAATCAACCACATTGCTGGAATCACATGTAGGCCTGATCAAGGATGATAGATTTTCTTCCCTAAAGGACATTAGTGAACCAGGTGGGTTTTTACAACAATCGACAATGGTTCCATGCTTACCATTAGACTTTTAATTCCAGATTTTCATTGAATTCAAATTCCACCATCTGCCGTGGTGAGATTCAAATCCTAGTCCCCAGAGCATTACCCTGGGTCTCTGGATTACTAGACTAGTGACAATACTACAATGATGTGCAGTGAGGACACTCCATAGATCTTCACATAGCCCCTGCTAATGTCTGACTCCTGTCTGGCCGATGGCAGCTCGCTTGGGCTCCGTGATCAGGGTTATATCATAGAGACACAGCTCTGAAACTTTAAAGCATCTGATCCTTTGTCCACCTTCAGCGCCTGACCCCTTCAGGAACACAGTGTCCCTGGTCACAGATGCTGAAGAGATGGGGCCATCCCCACCTTAAAGGCGCTGAGAGCACTCGGAGAGAATGATGGAACTCTGTGTCCACTGCATTCTGGCAGCAGTGACCAGCACCATTGAGGTGCAGGCATCAGTAATATAAAATCATAGAGGAATAGAGGTCTACAACACAGAAAAAGGCCCTTCGGCCCATCGGGTCTGCACCGGTCAAACTAGAATCTAACTGTTCTAATTGCATTTTCCAGCACTAGGCCCATAGCCTTGAATGCCATTGCATCACAAGTGCACACTCAAATACTTCTTAAATGTTATGAGGGTTTCTGCCTCTACCACCCTTTCGGGCAGTGAGTTCCAGATTCCCACCATCCTCTGGCTGAAAAAATTCTTCCTCACATCCCCTCTAAACCTCCTGCCCCTTACCCTAAATCAATGCCCTTGGTTATTGATCCCTCCAACAAGGGGAAAAGTTCCTTCCTGTCTACCCTATCTATGCCCCTCATAATTTTATACACCTCAATCATGTCCCCCCTCAATCTCCTCTGCTCCAAGGAAAATAACCCCAGTCTATCCAATTTCTCCTCATAACTAAAACTCTCCAGCCCAGGCAACATCCTGGTAAATCTCCTCTGCACTCTCTCTAGTGCAATCACATCCTTCCTATAATGCGGATTCCAGAACTGCACGCAATATTCTAGCTGTGGCCTAACCAGCATTTTATACAGTTCCAGCATAACCTCCCTGCTCTTATATTCCACGCCTCGACTAATAAAGGCAAGCATCCCACGTGCCTTCTTAACCACCTTATCTACCTGTCCCACTACCTTAAGGGACTGGTAGAAATGTATACCAAGGTCCCTCTGATCTTCGGTGCTTCCCAGGGTCCTACCATTCATCGTGTATTCCCGTGCCTTGTTTGTCCTGCCCAAGTGCACACTTATCTGGATTAAATTCCATTTGCCACTGATCAGCCCATCTGACCAGTTGTCTATATCGTCCTGTAATCTAAGGTTGTCCTCCTCACTATTTACCACCCCACCAATTTTCATGTCCTTTGTGAACTTACTGATCAACTCTCCTACATTCAAGTCTAAATCATTTATATGTACCACAAACAGCAAGGGACCCAACATTGATCCCTGTGAAACCCCACTGGATACAGGTATCCAGTCACAAAAACACCCCTCGACCATCACCCTCTGCTTCCTGCCTCTCAGCCAATTATGGATGCAAATTGCCTTGGATCCCATGGACTCTTACCTTCGTTGTCAGTATCCCATGCCTTACCACAAGCCTCGCTGAAGTCTAAGTATGCCCAGGGAGTGTGATGCCGGACAATCACTTTGGTCTGAAGGCTCCACAAAGCAAGGGGAAGAGGCCCTGGACTGAGACACTTGTCTTTATCTTGTGCAGAATCACAGAATCACAGTGCAGAAGAGGACCTTCGGCCCATCGAGTCCACACCAACAAGTGAGAAACACCTGACCTACCTACTTAATCCCATTTACCAGCACTTGGCCCATAGCCTTGAATGTTATGACGTGCCAAGTGCTCATCCAGGTACTTTTTAAAGGATGTGAGGCAACCCACCTCCACCACGCTCCCAGGCAGTGCATTCTAGACTGTCACCACCCTTTGGGTAAAAAGGTTTTTCCTACAAGCCCCCTAAACCTCCTGCCCCTCACCTTGAACTTATGCCCCCTTGTGACTGACCCTTCAACTAAGGGGAACAGCTGCTCCCTATCCACCCTATCCATGCCCCTCATAATCTTGTACACCTCGATCAGGTCATCCCTCAATCTTCTCTGCTCCAACGAAAACAACCCAAGTCTATCCAATCTCTCTTCATAACTTAAATGTTTCATCCCAGGCAACATCCTGGTGAATCTCCTCTGCACCCCCTCCAGTGCAATCACATCCTTCCTATAATGTAGCGACCAGAACTGCACACAGTACTCCAGCTGTGGCCTCACCAAGGTTCTATACAACTCCAACATGACCTCCCTACTTGTGTAATCTATGGTTTGATTGATAAAGGCAAGTGTCCAATATGCCTTTTTCACCACCCCACTAACATGCCCCTCCGCCTATTTACATCTCAGTGACATCAACGTTGCTCATCAGAACAAGGAGCCAAAGGCAGGGAGACATTTTTGGGATTTTATTTACAATAGTGAACATTATGTACAAGTCTCACAATGGCAAACTATGAAACAATGTAACTTCATCTGAATAGGAACAGATGGAAGCGTGTTTGTACTCGAAAGAGTTACATCTTCTTAACTGACCTGAATTAGGGGCTGAGCCTGATTTATCCCAATTTTGTTGATTTGGTTTAATTGGTTTTACCTCGAAAGAGTTACATCTTCTTAAATTTCCTAACCCTGCTGCTATGTCTTGGTGCTCCCTGGACATCCACAGCGGAGGTGGAGTCAGCTTGCTGACTGCATTGCTCTGCCTGTGATGAATTTGACAGGTGTCCTCTGGAGGACTGAGACCTGGAGGGCCCCGGCCTGTTTTCGGGGTCCTGCTGTGTGGCAGTGACACCCTCCTCAGCCTGTGGAGCTGGAGCTGCTGAGGTCACAGGAAGATGGGGTTCGGATGGGCCGGACACTCCCGGAGTGAACTGGATGGATGGCCCCGGAGTGTGCACCTGCTGATCCTCCTCCCTACGGGCGCCCGGGGGCCTCTAGCTGATTCCTTGAGGAGAAGGGGAACCTGGAGTGAGATTGGGCTGCCCCATACCCCTCTTGCGTACACATTTTTGGAGGCCAACTATGGCGTCAGCGATGGAGTTCAGGCTGCGCAGCAGTGCAGGAGAGAAGTCCTGGACCAATGTCTCTATGGTGGCCGCCATCCTACCAGTGTTGACTTCAGTGTATTGGCATGCCAGCGGTATCACCTCCATTGTACCAATCTGAGGAGTGCAGCGGACATCCCTTCCTGATGTTCCCGAACTTGCCTTTGCAGCTCCAGCAACTGTGACATGACCGTGTCCAGAAGCTCATCATCTGACTCAGACTCAGCAAATATCTGGCCTCCAATAGTCCTCCAAGTGCTGGGAGCTGGCAAGTCCATGCCCCCGCCTGCTGTGGATCAGACAGTGCGATGTGCTCACCAGATTATGATCCTGAGGTTACTCTAAAACTAGGTTCCATGGAGGCGTGTGTCTCCGCGCTGGTGGAGGGTGTGGTTGAGCACTGTGACGGGACTTCAGAGAGAATTTCAGCGGATTCCTCTTCTGGGCTTCCCTTGCGGCTTGATTGGAGGCCCTAAGCCATGGACTCCCTTGGCAGTTTCCCAGGTAGGCCTGCAAAAGCAAGGAGAGATAATTAGTGCATGGCAGTGGCCTGTGAAACAGGACACATCACTCAAGGCATGGTTGTCTGATGGATGTTGCACTGCTGGACCCTCACTTTGTGGACCAGTGCCAACCTCACGGTTAGCACAGGAATGGTCCTGATCCTCACCGGTCAGTTAGATGACTATGTTTACAAAGACCGTGAGGACCTTGATTTCGGGTATTCTGCCACTGGTCTTCGATCTCTCTCTTGTTGTGAGCCAGCTGTCCTGCATGAATAGAGATGAAGAGAGTGTAAGCATGAAGCCTGCCAGGCCAGATGATAAGTATGCCTGGCATGTGTGGGTGGTGAGTGGTCCAATGGATGGGATGAGGACAATGGAGGTCTGTGTGGGTGAGTGTGAATAATGATGCCCCTCGAACTGGCAGTGAGTGAGGGCCCTGTGGATGTGTGATGGGTTTGCGAGAGTGTGAGTTGAGAGTGATGAGAAGAGTCTCTTACCCTGGCAGAATGGAGGAGATCATTCATCCTCTTGTGACACTGGGTGGCTGTCCTCTTTTGTAGGCCACTGGCGCTGACCACCGCTGCCACTGCTTCCCAAGCCAGATTAGTGATGTTGCTGCCCATCCTGTGGCCAGAGCGGGGGTAGAGGACATCACGGCGGGCCTCCACTGTGTCCAAAAGGCATTCAAGGGGCATGTCATTGAACCAGGGGACTGCAGTCTACTTGTCTTTTGGACCCATGTCTTCTGTGCAGCAGCCATGGGCTGGAAGCACTGAGAGGTGTGTGTGCGGCTGCACTGTAAATATGGTGCTCGGTGTGATGAAGTGGTGAGGTGATGGCGTAGCAGGTGAATGAGAGCCCACCTGCCATGGAAACGGTGTGTTTTCCAGAATGCAAAATTATTGCAGTGAGTTTGGAATGATATGGCGTGAAAAGCTGCCATTGCGGCCGGAGGATATAACGTTCTTTTACCCACCCGCTACCGCACTTAGTGCCAAGCTGGGATGATTCCACCCCCTAACTCTGTAATCTTTCCCTCTCCCTACCACTGTCATCTCCTCCAACCCTACAAACCTCCCAGATAACTCTGCTTCTCCACTTCTTGTCTGTTGTTTTCATCAATCCCTCACTGGCGCCTGTGCCTTCAGCTGCCTGGACCCTAAGCGCTGGAATTCTTTCCCTAAACCTGTCTACCTTCCATTAAGACACCCATAAAAACCTACTTCTTTGACCAAGTTTTTGGTCACCTATTCTAATATCTCCTTATGTTCCTCATGTCAAACTTTGCCTGATAATGATACAGAAACAGAAAATGCTGGGAAAATTCAGCAGGTCTAATAGCAGCTGTGGAGAGAAACATGTACAAAGCTAACGTTTTGAGTCTGTGTGACCCTTCTTCAGAGCTAAAGAGAAGTAAAAATGTAATGAAATTTAAAAACAAAAATAGCTGGAAATATTCAGCAGGTCTGACAGCATCTGCGGAGATTTAGACTGTTTATGGGGGGTGGAGCAGGTGAAGCTGGTTAGAAGGCCAGTGATAGGTGGGGACAAAGGAGAGATTGACAAAGATGTGTTGGACACAAGGGAACAGGGGTGTTAATGGTAGTGGTACTGGCTAAAGGAGGTGCTGATGGTGGCATTAAGGTCAGAAAGCAGAATGTGGTAATAGCAGGACAAGGGTAAGCACTCTGGGAAAAACAACATGAACAAGTGGCACCCCTTCTGTGGGTGGGGTGGGGTGCAGGGATGGAGGTGGGACAAAAGATAAAAGGTGGGGATAAAACAATGAATAATAATGAATTTAAATAAAAATAAAGTTGAGTAGATAAAAATTTAAAAAATTAAAATTAAGGAATGAGAATGAATATTGAAAAAAGAGGATGAAAAGGGGATGAGGATGGAGGACAGAGTTCACAGTCTGAAGTTATTGAACTCAATGTTAAGTCCGGAAGGCTGTAAAGTGCCTAACTGGAAGATGAGGTGTTGTTCCCCCAGTTTGTGTTGGAAACAGAAATTGCTGGAAAAAATTCAGCAGATCTAACAGCATCTGTGGAGAGAAAGGACAAACAGAGTTAAGGTTTCGAGTCCTTATGACTCTTTCTTCAGAGCTGTTTCAGACTTCCAGTATTCAGCTTTGTTTGATAATGCCCCAGTGAAATTGGAATTGGGACATTTTATTGTGTTAAAGGCACTGTACCTTTTTCTTCACCTTTGCTCATCCAACGTAGGATTTAGTCCTCCTCATGCGTCATTCTCGGAAGGGTTTCTGTAGTACACTGACACACTTGCAAGGCATATTACGACCAGGAATCTCTCCTACGCTCACTTTCTGCCAAGGGCATATTGGAGGAATTGATTATCACCCTGTTTGGCTGTGTCACGAACACTCCTCCTGTTGCCAACAAGTTCTGGAGCAGGACTTGAACCCTGAGCTTCTGACTCAGAGACAAGGGCACTACCCACTGAGCCACAGGACCTCCCAAGGTGCCATATAAATGCAAATTATTGCTGTCATTAGCTCTGCTTATTATGCTGCATGTTAAATTGAGATAGCTACTAATTGCAATATGGTTTTCTATCGTTCGGTATTTTAGAATTATAGAATAGAATCATAGAAAGGTTACAACGTACAAGGAGACCAATCAACTCATCGATCCAATGCTGGCTTTCTACAAGATCAATTTAGCTCGTCCCACTCCCTTGCCCTTTCCTTATAGCCCTGCGCTTCTTTTTCCTTTCAGGACCATACCAAATTCACTTTTGAAAGTCACAAAGGAATCTGCCTCCTCCACCATCTCAGGCAGTTCAATTATTAACTAATTGTGGCGTAACCAAATGTGCCCTTAGTTCTTTTGTCAGTCACCTTAAATCACTGTCCTCTGGGTTCTCGACCGACCGGTGGGAACAGTTTCTCCCTGTCGACCCTGTCCAGTCCCCTCATGAGTTTGAAAACCTCTATCAAATCTCCCCTCAACCTTCTCTTCACCAGTAAAACAGCCCAGCTTCTCCAATCCATTCACTGAAATAACTTTTGTACCACTCAAATGTCCTTTCAGCTGCAAGAAATTAGCAGAAAACTGATTAATTCTTTACAAGTCTTAGAGGAAAGAGCCTCAGGTTACTTCACAACAAACAACAGAGAAAATCATAATGGTGGCCACGCGTATCCCACATAGTCAGTTTGCTGTTGTGCACAGGAACATAGGACCAAGGAGCAGGAGTAGGTCATGTGGCCCTTCAAGCCTACTCGGCCATTCTATAAGATCGTGACTGATCTGATTGTGTCTCAACTCCACTTTCCTGTTTGTCACCCATAACCCTCGACTCCCTTTGTCTGCTAAAAATCTATCTGACTCTGCCTTGAATACATTCAATGACCCAGCCTCCACTGCTCCCTGGGGAAGAGAATTCCACACACTAACAATCTTCTGAGGGAAAAAAGTTCTCCTCATTTGGGGATATCTTATTCTTAAGCTATATTTTAGGGTCTCGAAATCCCTCAATAATTCTGGAAAATAACCATTGTTATTGCTAATTGTGGGTGTAAAGTGTCGACTGGTGGTAACTCTATTGATTCTTGAATGAAATCTGCCATAATAATAGCTAATAAGAGACTTAATTTCTCTACAATAGATATTTAGTTTTTACTTTGAGTTCTATTGGGTATTTAACCGCTTCCTCTGTTACAATCAGATATCTTTCCTCGATTGCCTTGTTTGTTGCAACTTTCAGCTCTTTGGAATAATCTGAAACATTTGTTGAAAGCATTTTTAGATGGCAAAACATACCAGGCTGTGGTGCAGTTCTGGTGTTTAGAAGTCTGACCCGAGAGAGATGATGGCAAGCTTTAGCACTGGGGTCTGGTACTGTAGTGTGTTAACTTTGGAGTCAATGATTATGGATATTTGATAAGATTATTTGACCATGCTGTGATGGTTGGATTTTGATTCTGGCATTGGACGAGGAGAGCCCCAGTTTGATAACACAGCAATGAAGCTCTGATTCTGGGATCGGACAGCACAGTGTGAGACAGCTGTTGTTCAACAGCACTGTTTCCCTTATTCACTACCAGTGTGTAAATAATTCTTGTAATGGACAATGTTAGTGTTGGAATTTTCAATGCAAACAAAAGAAAACAAAGCTGAACTATTCTTATATCTGTGTATCTTCCTGCTGTCTGTATCTCTCTTCCTTTCTCTGCATCTATCTCTCCCTCTCTCTGTATTTTTTTGTGCTCCCTTGCTGAATCTTTGTTTCCCTGTCTCTGTATTTCTCCCATTTTCTCCCTGTATCTCTCTCGCTGTCTATCTCTTTTGGCCTTTCTCTGAACCTCATTACCTTTCTCTCTTGAGAAGAGTGTCCAGAGTCTGACGCAGAGTGTGACACAGGAAATGACACATTAGACTGTGACACTAGGAAAGTGGCATTTAACAAGGATGTGCTCAACTTAATATTAAAGGTGTGTATATGTATCTTTCAATTCAGAGCTTATTGCTTTTTTCCCTGTTTTTCGTTCCGTTCTGATTTATATAAATATCAAATAGCTGATAATGGGGTAGGCCTGGAAAAAATAGTACCATCAGTATGAAATTGTGTGTGTGATATTAGTGACAGCATTGTTAAATATTGTGTATTATCTGTGAATTATCTGTAAAGAGCTAGGAATTAATTAGCTAGGAACTAATTGTTATGTGTAAGTGTTCTGGGAGGCCACATTTCACAGCTGCACTAGAGAGTCATGTGATGTATGACACAACCAGCTCAAACCAATCCTTCTTTTGTACAAGGCAGCAAGATACATGGCATGGTGGCAGCGAGTGTCTGTGAGTAAACCCCAAACATTTGAAACTAATTTAGTGCTGATTTAGAAAATTGACCCACATTAGTGCCAGGAGAAAATCTGAATGAATCGTGCAAAAGCCGAAAATAAGACGTAAACTGGCACAGCAATGAATGCACAGCCACAGCCCATAATGAATTGGCAAGCTTATGATGTCGTAAAGACATTTGTGAAGTTCAAACGAAAGTGCAGATTGGCATTCAGTAGTTTCCTGAAAGGCACCAGAAATGAAGAGACAGTCAGCTACCTACTTCTGTGGGCAGGAATTTAATTTATTTAACAGTTGGGAGCTCACTGATGAGAGCAGCAAAAACCCACTCAAAATTTATGAAAAATTAGGAACACATCTCCAGCCAGAATCAAGTCATCGGGCCTACCAGTATGAATTTCAAGGCTGCGGACAGGAATTAGGCGAGCCTATTGACAACTTTGCACTAGGATTAGAAAGTGCAGCTAGAATATGTAAGTTTAAGGACGCAGGTGAAAGGCTGATAGATCAACTAATTTGGTGTTCTGTACACCCTGAAATACAGAAAGCGCTATTCAGGAAGGATGAGGGGTGAGTTCACATTTTTGCAGACAGTAGACACTGCCAGAGCCCAGGAAGACACGAACAGACAGGGGAAGATATTGACTACCCAAATGACTAGCTTACAGTTATTTTTTATTAATTCATGGGATGTGGATGTTGCTGGCTGGGCCAGCATTTATTTCCCATCCATAATTGCCCTTGAGAAGGTGGTGGTGAGCTGCCTTCTTGAACCGCTGCAGCCCATGTGGCGTAGATACACCCACAGTGCTGTTAGGGAGGGGGTTCCAGGATTTTGACCCAGCAACAGTGATGAAACTGCGATACATATTTTGGGCAGGAGAGAATGGCTTAGTGGCATTGTCACTGAACTGATATAACAATGGCCAGTGGTAATGTTCTGGGGACCTGGGTTTGAATCCCACCAGAGCAGGTGGTGAAATTTTAATTCAATTAAAGTCTGGAATTATAAGTACGATGATGACCACTAGACCATAAAACATAGGAGCAGAAATTAGGCCATTTAGCTCATCGAGTCTGCTCTACCATTCAATTATGGCTGATATGTTTCTCAACCCCATTCTCCCACCTTCCCCCCGTAACCTTTGATCCCCTTACTAATCAAGAACCTGTCTATCTCGGTCTTAAATATACTCAATGACCTGGCCTCCAAAGCCTTCTGTGGCAATGAATTCCATAGATTCACCACTCTCTGGCTAAAGAAGTTTCTCCTCATCTCTGTTCTAAAATGTCTTCCCTTTACTCTGAGGCTGTGGCCTCGGGTGGTAGTCTCTCCTACTAACGGAAACATCTTCCCCATGTCCACTCTATCCAAGCCTTTCAGTATTCTGTAAGTTTCAATCAGATCCCCCCTCATCCTTCTAAACTCGATTGAGTATAGACCCAGAGTCCTCAAACATTCCTCATATGTTAAGCCTTTCATTCCTGGGATCATTCTCATGAACCTCCTCTGGACCCTCTCTAGGGCCAGCACATCCTTCCTAAGATACGGGGCCCAAATCTGACCAAAGCCTTATAAAGCCTCAGCAGCACATCCCTGCTTTTATATCCTAATCCTCTCAAAATAAATGCCAACATTGCATTTGCCTTCCTAACTACCGACTCGACCTGCAATTTAACCTTAAGAGAATCCTGCACTAGGACACCCAAGTCCCTTTGCACTCCAGATTTCTGAATTCTCTCTACATTTAGAAAATAGTCTATGCCTCTATTCTTCCTACCAAAGTGCATGACCTCACACTTCCCCACGTTGTATTCCATCTGCCACTTCTTTGCCCATTCTCCTAACCTGTCCAAATCCTTCTGCAGCCTCCCCACCTCCTCAATTTTATCTGCCCCTCCACAGATGATCTTTGTATTATCTGCAGACTTAGCCAGGATGCCCTCACTTTCTTCATCTAGATCATTAATGTATAAAGTGAAAAGTTGTGCTCCCAACACTGACCCCTGCGGAACTCCACTTAACCACCGGCCGCCATCCTGAGAAGGACCCCCTTATCCCCACTCTCTGCCTCCTATCAGACAGCCAATCTTCTATCCATGCTAGTACCTTGCCTCTAACACCATGGGCTCTTATCTTTCTGAGAAGCCTCCTGTGTGGCACCTTGTCAAAGGCCTTCTGGAAGTCCAAGTAGTTAACATCCATTGACTCTCCTTTGTCTAACCTACTCGTTACCTGGTCAAAGAATTCTAACAGATTTCTCAGGCATGACCTCCCCTTGATGAAACCATGCTGACTTTGCCCGATTTTACCATGCACTTCCAAGTATTTTGAAATCTCATCCTTAATAATGGACTCTAAAATCTTACCAACGACCGAGGTCAGGCTAATCGGCCTGTAATTTCCCGTCTTTTGCCTCACCCCCTTCTTAAACAGGGGGGTTACATTAGCGATTTTCCAGTCCTCTGGGACCTTCCCTGACTCGAGTGATTCCTGAAAGATCACCACTAACGCCTCCACTATCTCTTCAGCTATCTCCTTCAGAACTCTGGGGTGTAATCCATCTGGTCCAGGTGATTTATCCACCTTCAGACCTTTCAGTTTTCCTAGCACCTTCTCCTTGGTAATGGCCACCACACTCACCTCTGCCCCCTGACTGTCTTGAACTTTGGGGATGTCACTCATGTCTTCCACTGTGAAGACTGATGCAAAGTACCTATTTAGTTCCTCTGCCATTTCTTTGTTCCCCACTACTACTTCTCCAGCATCTTTTTCCAGCAGCCGAATATCCACTTTTGCCTCTCTCTTACTCTTTGCATATCTAAAAAAAACTCTTGCAATCTTCTTTTATATTACTGGCTAGTTTACCCTCATATTTAATCTTCTCCCTCCTTATATCTTTTTTAGTTGTCCTCTGTTGGTCTTTGTAGGCTTCCCAATCCCCTGGTTTCCCACTGCTCTTCGCTGCATTGTACGCTAAGCTATTGCTGATTGTCGTAACAACACATTTAGTGCACTAATGTCCTTTAGGGAAGGAAATCTGCCATCTTTACCTGGTCTGACCTACATGTGACTCCAGACCCACAGCAATGTGCTTGACTCTTAACTACTCTCCAAAGAAGGCCATTATGGATGGGCAATAAAGGCTGGCCTAGGTATGCACACATCCCATGAATGAGTAAAAGAAAGTCAAGATGGTGAGTGGCTGGCAGGGGAACTTCCAGCTGGTGGTGTTCCCATGTTTCTGTTGCCCTTGTCCTTCTAGGTGGTAGTGGTCATGGGTTTGGAAGGAGCTGTGTAAGGAGGCTTGGTGAGTTCCTGTGGTACATCTTGTAGATGGTACACACTGCTGCTACTGTGTGTCAGCAGTGGAGGGAGTGACTGTTTGTGGAAGGGGTGCCAATCAAGCAGGCTGCTTTGTCTTGGATGATGCCAAGCTTTTTGAGTATTGCTGGAGCTGCACTTATCCAGGCAAGCAAAGAGTATTCCATCACTCTCCTGACTTGTGCCTTGTAGATGGTGGACAGGCTTTGGGGAGACAGGAGGTGAGTTCCTCACTGCAGAATTCCTAGCCTCTGACCTGCTCATGTAGCCACAGTATTTATATGGCTAGTCCAGTTCAGTTTCTGGTCAATGGTAACCCCCCAGGATGTCGATAGTGGGGGATTCAGCGATGGTAGTGTCATTGAATGTTAAGGGGCGATGGTTGGATTCTCGTTTGTTGGAGATGGTCATTGCCTGACACTTGTGTGGCGCCACTTTTTAGCCCAAGTCTGGATATTGTCCAGATCTTGCTGTAGTTGGACATGGGCTGCTTCAGTATCTGAGGAGTTGCGAATGGTGCTGAACATTGTGCAATCATCAGTGAACTTCCCACTTCAGACCTTATGATGGAAGGAAGCAGCTGAAGATGGTAGGGCCTGGGACACTACCCTGAGGAACTCCTGCAGTGATGTCCTGGAGCTGAGATAGTTGACCTCCAACAACCACGACCATTTTCCTTTGTGCTAGGTATGACTCCAACCAGCGGAGAGTTTTATCCCTGATTCCCATTGACTCCAGTTTTGCTAGGGCTCCTTGATGCCACACTCGGTCAAATGCAGCCTTGATGTCAAGGGCAGTCACTTTCACCTCACCTAGGGAGTTCAATTCTTTTTTCCATGTTTGAACCAAGGTTTTAATGAAGTCAGGAGCTGAGTGGCAGAACCCAAACTAGGCACTAGTGAGCAGGTTTCTTCGAAGCAAGTTTCACTTGATAGCACTGTTGATGACCCCTTCTATTACTTTACTGATGATCGAGAACAGACTGATGGGGTGGTAATTGCCTGCTTTGGATTCGTCCTTCTTTTTGTGAACAGGACATAACTTATCAATTTTCTACATTGTTGAGTAGATGCCAGTGTTGTAGCATCATTTTTAGGTATACCTGATGCTGCTCCTGGATTGCCCTCCTGTACTTTTCATTGAACAAGTGTTGATCCCCTGGTTTGGGGTAATGGTAGAGTGGGGGATATGCCGGGCCATGAGGTTACAGATTGTGATTAAGCAGAATTCTGCTGCTGCTGATGGCCCACAGTGCCTCATGGATGCCCAGTCTTGAGTTGCTGGATCTGTTTGAAATCTATCCCATTTAGCACAGTGGCCGTGCCACACAACATGATGGAGGGTATCCTCAATGTGAAGGCAGGACTGTGGTGGTCACTCCTACCAATACTGTAATGGACAGATGCATCTGCAGCAGGCAGGTTGCTGGATACGAGATCAAGTAGGTTTTTCCGTCTTGTTGGTTTCCTTATCACCTGACGTAGACCCAATCTAGCAGCTATGTCCTTCAGGACTCAGTCAGCCTTGGTCTGTATTCGTGCTACTGAGCCACTCTTGGTGATGATGCAATGGGCAGGGGACAAACCGTACCCAACCAGCCCGTGCTTGCAAAACTGAAAACAGTGTGCAGCCATTAGATGTGATTCCACCATTGGACAACATTTGCTAAACAATCCTCAGTGTGCTAAGAATTATGCTGGCAACTAATTTCCGATTGTCAGTCGAGCTTGCATGTGGCGCACTTCCGTGTACTGGAAGCTACATATATTAATGCACAGGGCCCTGTTTTTTGCAGATAGAAAGAACGTGTACGCACATTATGCCTGTTACGGTTAAACAAAATGAGCGACAGCCATTCGCTGACTCATTCCTCAGGGCAATGTCTTGACCAATCAGGGTCAAGCTGCCTGGTTTAAATTTCAAACAATGCTTGGCAGTTAACCATCAGTCACCAACATTGGTGCATTCCCCTTGGCAACGCCACTTGCCAACCAATCAGCACTCTCTTCACATACAGCGTAAATTGTTGTTTTCCCCTTGGGTTGGTATTCTTGGGAGTGTCCTGATGAGTGCAAGATGAAATGTTTAGACATGCCTCCTTTTTCAGCAATACTCAATCCCATATTACATTATGATTAGTTGCATTTGGTTTCAGTTTTGCAGACAGGCTGAAATTGTACCTAATACAGTGACTGACCTGTGGCACCACAGAATCACCACCTGAACTATACCCTTAGATGCAACTTTGCAGTGAGAGTGAAAGCTGCTGGTCTCCACTATTACGAACATTAGGATGTTTCGGCTTGTTTATTTTCTTGGAGGATTATAAGAGCTGGCTACAGCTGCCAGTCAATTGCAGCATTTTGCAAACAGGGCAATTGTATGCCACTGACAGATGTTAATGTCTCTGGCACGAATACATTACCCGGAGATGTTTGCAATGCATATGTCACAGGATCAGCAAATTTGAAATATCAAGGAAGCACACAGGAGATGACTGCTAATGGGTCTGTCACCTCAGTAAACATACTCAGCGATAACAGCAAATATGGATGAAAGTGGACAAATCCGAACATTGTCCAAAGGCTCATTTAGCATTTGAATGGAAAATATCGATTAATGAATATTTTAAAAATTCATTCACAGGATGAGGGCTTCGCTGGCTGGGCCAGCATTTAATGGCCATCCCTGGTTGCCCTTGAGAAGGTGGTGGTGAGCCTTGAACCGCTGCAGTCCATACAGTGTAGGTACACCCACAGTGCCGTTAGGGAGAGAGTTCCAGGATTTTGACCCAGCGACAGTGAAGGAACGGTGATATATTTCCAAGTCAGGATGGTGAGTGACTTGGAGGGGAACTTCCAGGTGGTGGCATTCCCATCTATCTGCTGCCTTTGTCCTTCGAGATGGTAATGGTCATGGGTTTGGAAGGTGCTGTCTAAGGATCCTTGGTGAATTGCTACAGTGTATCTGGTAGATGATACACACTGCTGCTACTGTGCGTCAGTGATGGAGGGACTGGTTGATTGTGGATGTGGTGCCAATCAAGTGGGCTGCTTTGTCCTGGATCATGTCAAGCTTCTTGAGTGTTGTTAGAGCTGCACTCATCCAGGCAAGTGGAGAGTATTCCATCACACTCCTGACTTGTGCCTTGTAGATGGTGGACAGGCTTTGGGGAGTCAGGAGGCGAGTTATTCGTCGCATAATTTCTCGCCTCTGACCTGCTCTTGCAACCACAGTATTTATATGGCTATTCCAGTTCAATTTCTAGTCAATGGTAACCCCCAGGATGTTGATAGTGGGGGATTCAGTGATGGTAATGCCATTGAATGTCAAGGGGTGATGGTTAGATTCTCTCTTGTTGGAGATGGTCATTGCCTGCACTTGTGTGGTGTTAATGTTACTTTCCACTTGTTAGCCCAAACCTGGATATTGTCCAGGTCTCGCTGCATTTGGACATGGATTGCTTCAGTATCTGAGGAATCACGAATGGTGCTGAACATTGTGCAACCATCAGCGAACATCCCCACTTCTGACCTTATGATGGAAGGAAGGTCATTGATGAAGCAGCTGAAGATGGTTGGGCTGAGGACACCCATAAGGAACTCCTGCAGTGATGTCCTGGAGCTGAGATGACTGACCTCGAACAACCACAACCACCTTCCTTTGTGCTAGGTATGACTCCAAACAGTGGACAGTTTTCCCCCTGATTTCCAGTTTTGCTAGGGCTCCTTGATGCCACACTCTGTCAAATGCCCTTGTTGTCAAGGGCAGTCGCTCTCACCTCGGGGGTTCAGCTCTTGTGTCCATGTTTGAACCAAGGCTGTAATGAGGTCAGGAGCTGAGTGGCCATGTCAGACCCCAAACTGAGCATCAGTGAGCAGGTTATTGCTAAGCAAGTTTTGCTTGATAGCACTGTTGATGGCCCCTTCCATTACTTTACTGATGATTGAGAGTAGACTGATGGGGCGGTAATTGGCTGGTTTTGATTTGTCCTTCTTTTTGTGTACAGGACATACCTGGGCAATTTTCCACATAGCTGGGTAGATGCCAGTGTTGTGGCTGTACTGGAACAGCTTGGCTAGAGGCGCAGCAATATCTGGAGCACAAGTCTTCAGTACTATTGCCGGGATATTGTTAGGGCCCATAGTCTTTGCAGTGTCCAGTGCCTTCAGTCATTTCTTGATATCACATGAAGTGAATCAAATTGGCTAAAGACTGGTACCTGTGATGCTGGGGACCTCCGGAGGAGGCCGAGATGGATCATCCACTCCGCACTTCTGGCTGAAGATTGTAGCAAATGCTTCAGCCTTATCCTTTGCACTTATGTGCTGTGCTTCTCCATCATTGAGGATGGGGATATTTGTGGAGACTCCTCCCTCAGTGATTTGTTTAATTGTCCACCACCAGTCATGACTGGATGTGGCAGGACTGCAGAGCTTAGATCTGATCCGTTGGTTGTGGGATTTCCTAGCCCTATCACATGCTGCTTATGCTGTTTGGTGCTTAAGTCGCCCTGTGTTATAGCTTCACCAGGTTAACACCTCATTTTTAGGTATGCCTTGTTGCTGCTCCTGGCATGCCCTCCTGCACCCGTTGAACCAGGGTTGATCCCCTGGCTTGATGGTAATGGTAGAGTAGGGGATATGCCGGGCCATGAGGTTACAGGTTGTGTTTGAGTACAATTCTGCTGCTGCTGCTGATGGCCCACAGCGCCTCATGGCTGCCCAGTCTTGAGCTGCTAGACCTGTCCGAAATCTATCCCATTTAGCACGGTGATAGTGCCACACAACACGATGGAGGGTATCCTCAATGTGAAGGTGGGACTTCGTCTCCACAATGACTGTGCGGTGGCCACTCCTACCGATACTGTCATGGACAGATGCATCTGCGTCAGGCAGGTTGGTGAGGACGAGGTCAAGTATGTTTTTCCCTCTTGTTGGTTCCCTCACCACCTGCCGCAGGCCTAGTCTAGTAGCCTGGCCAACTCGGTCAGTAGTGGTGCTACTGAGCCAGTATTGGTGATGGACATTGAAGTCCCCCACCTAGAGTACATTCTGTTCCCTTGCCACCCTCAGTGTTTCCTCCAAGTGGTGTTCAACATGGAGGATTCATCAGCTGAGGGAGGGCGGTACGTGGTAATCAGCAGGAGGTTTCCTTGCTCATGTTTGACTTGATGCCATGAGACTTCCTGAGGTTTGAGAGAGGACACGGGACTTGAGGCCAGGGTGGAATTCCATCCGAATGGTTACGTTTGGACAGAAGATCATTGTGCACCTGCGCCACCTTGAGACCCAGAATGATATTGGGGCCAAACACGACCATCCTAAGGTCTTGAATGGCATTGGCTGTGAGCTGGACATCCACCGACATGCCAACTCCTGTGGAATCATCCAGCCCACTCCTCCGCCACCCAGCACGTCCCTGACCCTGGTCACCCCGGCAGCCACAACCCTCCTCTCCACCACCCACTGAAAAGGACAGAGGGGCGGATTCCTGAGCAGCAGCTCTCTGACGATAGCCGCTACTCCTGACGGGAGAGAGCTGCGTCACAAGGCGACCACGTTGCAGACTTTTATCAGGGCCTGGTAAAAGACGGGCAACGCCTGCAAGGAGACACCGAGGCCCTGCAGGCCTATAAACAGGAGCTGCACATCATAATTCAGGTCGTGCACCTAGCGGAAGAAAGATGTCGTCAGGGCACACCATCTCGGCAAGGTGGGGGGGGGGCGGGGGGGGGTGCATTTGACATAAAGATATTGCTGCAGGGCCTGAAGTCAGAATGTCGCACCCGAGGGCATAGACTCACCAACGCCTGACCGCCGTCCCTAAGCGGGAGACTCAGAACCTCAGCAGTGACCCAGTGTAGCCTTTTGTCCCAGGAGAAGTCGACGAGTATTCTCTGGATTTTCGTGACAAAGTCTGGCGGAGGGGTCAAAGTGACCAGCCAGTACCACAACATGGCGGCAATCAGCTGGTTTATGACCAGAACAATCAGTTGCTTTATGACCAGAGCAGTCCTGTCCAGCGCCGCAGGCGAGTGGTGACTTTGGCCTCCAGCTCCTGCCAGTTCGCCGGCCAGGATTTCTCAGCAGGGCAGAGGTGGACCCCCAGGTGTGGGAGGCTGGCCCTGCTCCAGGTGAAAGGTCTGAGCTCCGCGGGTAGAGGATCCATCTGACACTGACCGACCAGGAGTCCAGAACGTTTGTCCCAGCTGATCCAGGCAGAGGACGTGGCAGAGTGGACCTCCTGGTATTCATGCATCCTCTGCAGACCAGCCGGGTCAGTGAACATGAGGAGCACGTCTTCGGCCTAAGCCGAGAGGTCCACCCTGCTGCCCAGCCCGCGCACAACCAATCCCGACAACCTCCTCCGCAAGAGGCGCAGGAGAGGCTCCACACAGATGGAATACAATTGTCCAGATAGGGGGCAGCCCTGACCCACTCCTCTCCCAAAGTGAAGGGACCCATTAACCTTAGCTGAACAGTCTGCGGCAGTGTATGGAAGTCGGTTCCAGGCGATGAAATGCACCTGAATGCTTGCAGAGTCCTGAATCGATACTCGTGATGCACCCTGTCGACCGCCTTCTTCTGGTCAAGAGACAGGAAGGCATTCGACAGACCAGTCCTCTGAAAAAAGTGGATGACGTCCTGGACCAGATGGATATTATCAAAGATGATACAGCCTGGGACCATGAAGGACTGGCCAGTCTGGATCATGTGGTCCAGCACGGTGCCAAGGCGAGAAGACATTACCCTGGCTAAGATCTTGTAATCCGTGCTGAGGAGGGAGACTGGGTGCGTGTTTTTCAGAAGGCAGAGATCCCCCTCCTTAGGCAGCAGGGCAAAAAATTCCATCAGCTGCCGTGGTGGGATTTGAACTCAGGTCCTCATTCTTATCCTGGGTCTCTGGATTACTAGTCCAGTGACAAAAGCACTATGGTATTGCCTCCCCTCCATTCTCCTCAGCATTCAAAATAGTTAATTTTATAGCTCTTTTTCACTCTAGTCGGATGAGCTTAATGATTAAGGATGTAGATGAATCTAGTTCTGAATTTGACTTTAGTTCTGGTGGTCATGTGGACATATGAATTAGGAGCAGGAGTAGGCCGTTCAGCCTCTTGAGCCTGCTCCACCATTCAATAAGATCATGGCTGATCTGATTGCAGTCTCAACCCCACATTCCCGCCTACCCCCAGTAGCTTAGTCAAGAATCTACCTAGCTTTACCTTAAAAATATTCACCTGGCCTCCACCGCTCTCTGGGGAAGAGAGTTCCAAAGATTCACGAACGTTTGAGAGAAAAAAAATTCTTCTCATCTCCATAATAAACAGGAGACCCCTTATTTTTAAACTGTGTCCCTGAGTTCTAATCTCTCCCACAATGGGTAACATCCTTTCAGCATTCAGACTGTCATGTCCCCTCTGGATCTTATATGTTTCAACAAGGTCACCTCTCATTCTTCTAAACTCCAATGGATACAGGCCCAACCTGTCCAACCTTTCTTCATAAGATAACTCCCCCATCCCAGGTATCACACGAGTGAACCTTCTCTGAACTTCTTCAAAGGCATTTATATCCTTTCTTAAATAAGGAGACCAAAACTGTGCACAATACTCCAGATGTGGTCTCACTAACTCTCTGTACAAATGTAGCAAAACATTCCTACTTTTATATTCCATTCCCTTGCAATAAATAACATTCCATTTGCCTTCACAAGCACTTGCTGTACCTGCATACTAATGCTTTGTGATTCATGTACCAGGACATCCAGATCCCTCTGCACCCCAGAGTTCTGCGATCTCTCTCCATTTAGATGATATGCTGCTTTTCTACTCTTCCTGCCAAAGTGGGACAAGTTCACATTTTCCCACATATCTGCCACATTTCTCCATCTGCCAAATTTTTGCCCACTCACTTAACCTATCTATATCCTTATGCAGGCTCCCTATGGGCTCTTCACACCGTACTATCCCACCGATTAGTTGTGCCATCAACAAATTTAGCAACCGTGTTTTTGGGCCCTTCATCCAATTCAATGACATGAGTTCTAAACAGTTGAGGCCCCAGCTCTGATCCCTGTGGCACTCCACTTGTCACATCTCACCAACCCAAAAATGACCTCTTCAGTGATAGATTCCAGCATTTTCCCTATGGCAGATGTTAAGCTAACTCACCTTAGTTTCCTGCTTTTGGTCTCCTTTCTTTCCTGAATAGAGGAGTCATATTCACTATTTTCCAATCTGTTGGGACCTTTCCAGGATCTAGGGAATTTTGGAAAACTAAAACCAATGCATTTACTATTTCAGCAGCCAATTCTTTTGATGACCCTTGAATGAAGTCCATCGGGACC
This sequence comes from Carcharodon carcharias, assembly GCF_017639515.1. NCBI lineage: Eukaryota > Metazoa > Chordata > Chondrichthyes > Lamniformes > Lamnidae > Carcharodon > Carcharodon carcharias. Next base: position 184,308,161 of record NC_054470.1, read on the forward strand.
TGGGGGCTTGTCAGATTTTGGTTCTAATAAATTTCTCAGTATCCTTTCCCTGGTGATTGTAATTGTTTTAAGTCCTTCCCTCCCTTTCTCCTCCTGATTCACAATTATTTCTGGGGTGTTATTTGTATCCTCTACAGTGAAGACAGATGCAAAATATCTATTCAATTCATCCATTATTTCCTTATTTTCCATCATTAATTCCCCGACTCACTCTAGAGGACAAAGATGCACTTTACTTACTCTTTTCTTTTTTAAATACCTGTAGAAACTCTTACTTTCTGTTTTTATATTCCTACTTAGTTTTCTCTCCTATTCTATTTTATCCCTCCTTATTAATCCTTTAGTCATTCTTTGCTGTTCTTCATACTCTGCCCAATCTTCTGACCTGCTACTCATCTTTGTAGAATGACTTGCTTTTTCTTTCCATTTGACACTATCTTTAACTTCTTTAGTTAGCGACGGACGGTGTGTCCTTCTCTTACTGTCTTTCTTTCTCACTGGAATGTATCTTTTCTGAGTATTCTGAAACATCTCCTTGAATGTCTGCCACTGCATCTCTACTGACCTATCCCTTAATCTAATTTCCCACTTCACTTTAGCCAGCTTTGTCTTCATGCCCTTATGATTGCCTTTATTTAAGCTTAAAACTGAATGTGAACTGAACTCAGATGTGAAATTCCATTATATTATGAACACTGCTACCTTGGGGCGCCTTCACTTTGATATCATGAATAAATCCCATTTCATTGCACATTACCAAATCTGGTATAGCCTGCTCTCTGGTTGGCTCTAGAATATGCTGCTCTAAGAAACTGTCCCAAAAACACTCTATGAACTCATCATCCAGGCTACCTATACCAATCTGTTTTGTCCAATCTATATGCAGAGTGAAATCACCCATGATTACCGCCATATCTTTCTCACAAGCCCCAATAATTTCTTCCTGAATACCCTGTCCTGCAGTATGGTTAATGTTAGGGACAAACCACTCCCACATGTGACTTCTTACCTTTACTATTTCTCAAGTCTATCCAAGCTGATTCTACATCTTAATCTCCACAACTAAGGTCACCTCTCTCGATTGTACCAATGTCATCCTTAATTAACAGAGCTATCCCTTTAATCTTTTCCTAGCTCCCTACATGTCACGTACCCTTGAATATTCAGGTCCCAGTTTTTGTCATCTTGCAACCATGTCTCTGTAATGGGTATCAGGTCATACATATTTATTTTTATTTGCACTGTCCATTTATTTGCTTTATTATCAATGCTTTGCACATTCAGAAACAGAGCCTTTAGTTCAGCCTTTCTACTATTTTTTCAACCTCTAGCAAGTGCTGGTGCACTCTTAAGTTTGTACACTATGGCGCTTCCTGTCATGCTCTGATCACCATTTCCCTTATTGCTACCTTACTTTCCTGCCTTGTCTTCATTATTTAATTTATCACACCTTCCCAAACTTGATCCCTTATCCCCACTATTTAGTTTTAAGTCCTCTCTGCTGCCCCAGCTATACAACTTTCCAGAACAACTTTAAAACTATTATCCTCATATTCAAACCCCTTGGTCATCACACCCCCCATCCCCCCCTTTCCCGAGCACTGTAATCTCCTCCAGCCCTGCTACCCTATGTAAACCCTGAGCTCCTGCATCACCAGCCTCCTGCACATGCCCGATTTTAATCACTATTGTTGGTCGTGCCTTTAGTGGTCCGAGCCCTAAGCTCTGGAATTCCATCCCTAAACCTTTCCACATTTCCACATCACTCCCCTCCTCTACAGTGCTTCTTAAAACCTACCTATTTGACCAAGCTTTTAGTTAGCTGCCCTAATATCTTCTAACATAGCTCAGTGTCAAATCTTGTTTGACAACCCTGCTGTAACAAAACCCTAGGATGTTTTATTATGTTAAAGGAGAAATATAAATACAAGATAGCTTGTACTGAGTGAGAATGATCTCAGGTGGACAGCTGGAATTTGTGACAAAAAGGTCACCATAAAAAAATGTTTTAACTGCTCCAGCTGGAGTCCAAGGACCCCACTTTCATTGGGCTTTGGTGTGTTGGAGTTGGTAGGATAGGTATTGTCAGTAAACCCTGGCGTCCCTGTGATGACTCTAAACTGGATGGCCTCTTAGGATGGAGGAATTGGAATTCCCAATTCAGAAAGTCTTCACTCCATTAGCCCTATCCTCCTGCCAAGCCCTACTCAATGGCCTTGTAGGAATGGGTGGAGGCTACATCGCTACAAGGCCACACTAGGAACTGTAGTTCAAAGCCTGGCCTGTGCCAAATTGCCATCAGTTGCAGTGAATGCCTACTGGACAGACAGCGGGCATCTTCTGGAACAGCCGTCAGTTTTCAAGGGCTCAGGTGTGAAGAGATTCAAACTTGCCCGTAGCTTTCCAGTACTCATGAGCTTATAGTTGACAGGGTTAGAAATGGGTAAAGGAACTAAAAGGTCACCAGTGACCATGTAAGGTCAATGCTGTCAAGTGAGGAGAGGTGAAGAAAAAATTGTGTTGAAAGAAAATCTAATTATGTCAGATTCTGTGGCCATTGCAGAATTGGTCCAATTTGCTTAGCCCAGTGCTTTTTTTGTCTTGTAAGATTCATTTGTAATTTAATATATTTCTTTTAAAATGGTAATGATTTCGCCGAGCTGCATACTAATCATAGACGCTGGTGTTAAATTAATCAAATGTACCTTAGAGTGTTCAGCATAAAGCAGACTGTCCTGTAAGATTAACTGTAGCCAGTGTCATTATGGGGCTTCTTTACTTGGAGTGCTGTCCTGGTATTACTCACCAGCCATTTAATGTGAGCAAGGGTCATGAAAAGCCACTTGCTTGGTTGGTAGTTCACACAGAAAGCTGCCAATGATCAACAATTGTCCTGAAATTTCCAGGCATAGAAGATTAATCTCCAGTACGCATGGAGAGCTATGCCTACAAGGCCTTGCTTAATTCAGTTTGTGCAGGAACATTTCACAAAAAAAAAACGTTCAGTTTTGTTTATAACCAGGCACTTGATTTTCATTCTGGGGTTGGGAACCCAACACCTGGATCATTTCCAGGTCACAACTCCATGTTGCATCTGTGTCACACATGCAACACAATCTTTTAAATGCCCAAATTGGGCTGGTGGTGAACTCAAGGCCCAGCTAGTGGTGCCGAGTGCTTCCAGGAGGCAGAAGCTGACTCTGGAGTATAATCCTCAAAAGCTGATGGCAGCCATGACTGGGCTTGTTGCTGCCTTGCAGAGCAGAGGAGGCTGGAGATCGGAGGGCCAGCAGCTAGGGTGCAGCTACAAGTGGCCAAGTGCTCAGTGAAGAGGGGTTTTAGACCGCTCTGTGAGAATAAATGTTTATCTTTTCAAATATTTCCTTCAGCAGAAACATGACTTAACGGCTCCCTGCATTGCACACGGACTGCTTGTTTCTGCCGGTTTGTACATTGCAAATTGCCTTCTGACCCGACCCCAAGCTCATTAACAAGCTCCTCAAGACGCTTAATAGGCCGTTGATTGGAGGTGAGCAGGTTTCCCTCACATGCTGTTATCACTTTGAAAATAGCAGCGCATCCTGGAGGCATAGGTATCCTGGCACACCATCCAGGAGCCCAAAGTGCACCCGCTCCTGTACTCACTCCCACCGAGCAACTGAAAATCAAACCACAGATAGTGAAGCCCAACGCAAGCTGGAGGAACAGGACCTCATCTTCCGATTAGGCACTTTACAGCCTTTCAGACTTAACATGGAGTTCAATAACTTGAGCTCTCTCTTCCATCCTCGCCCCCTTTTTTATCTCCTTTCTTCTACATTCATTTTTATTTTTTTATCCACTTATTTTATTTTAATTCATTTATCCGTAATTTTATCCCCTTTTTTTATCCCATTTTCTATCCTTTTTAGTGAGGTTCCCCTTAGCCCTTATTTCTCCCATCTCTGTGGAAATGGTATGAAACTAAACCCTTGCACAACCATATCATAGAGAAAATAAGGATAAGGGAAGATTTGATCGAGGTGTTCAAAAATCATGAAGGGTTTTGATAGTGTAAGTTATGACAAACTGTTTCCGTTGGCAGATGGATTGATAGCCAGAGGACAATTAAAAGTAATTGGGCAATAGAACCAAAGGTGACATTGGCAAAGGAAATTGGATAATAGAGCCATAGAGTCATATATGGCACAGAAAGAGGCCATTTGGCCCATTGGATCAATGCTGGCTTTCTGTAGAGGAATCCAATCAATCCCTTTCCCCCTCTCTATCCCTGTAGCCCTGTAAGTTTTGTTCCTTTAAGTGCCTATCCAATTTCTTTTTGAAATCATTGATTGTGTCTGTTTCCACTGGGTGGTGAGTTCCAGTGAAAGCACTGATGAGAATATCTCTAATGATTACTGCTGCAGGGCTGACAAAATCCTAAATTGGACAGCAAAGCAAGAGTAGACCATTCAGTCCCTTGAGTTCGCTCTGCTATTTAATTAAATCATAGCCTGTCTCTAGCTTAACTCCATCCATCTGCATCGATTCTGTAACTGTTAATTACTTTACCTCATGGAAATCTCAGTTTTGAATTTATCAATTGACCCCCCGCCCCCTGCCCCCAGCCACAACAGATTTTGAAGGGTAGAGAGTTCCAGATTTCTGTTTTCTTTACATGAAGAAGTGTTACTAAGTATTTCCAGCACAGAAAATGGTCATTCAGCCCAATAAGAACATTCAGACCATCAGGGCAGAGGCTGGGAATTCACCAGCAGGTATCTCACCTCCTGACTCCCCAAAGCCTTTCCTTATCTACAAAGTTACAAGGCACAAGTCGGGAGTATGTCAAGATACACATATATCATGGCTAATTCCTACAATCTTTAAAAAAAAAGACTGGACACAGGCTTTAAAATGATGGAACCATGGCTGGCCATGACTCAAGCAAAAGGAAAGTTCTGGCATTCAGAAAAACTGACCCCTCCTTATCTCCAAAGAGATGCTAATGGCCCCTGTGAAAGCAAGCAGAGATCAAACCCAAAAGGAATTGTACAAAGGCCATTTCCATTTCTAAAGCCAGGCCTGGCCAATGGGAATGACCAGTCTGTGAGGAGAAGGCACCCCAAAACCTCCTTTGAAATTATTAATGGTTGAAATGTTACCAATCTGAAGAATCTAGACCAAGGATTATACATGCTTTGTCAAATCCAAATTAGAGAGGTGGGAGTCACATGACTCCCCCCTCCCCCCCCCCCCCCCACCGCCACCCCCACCCCTATGCCTATCAACTGGAACCTGTAATGTTGCCTTGTGAAGCTGCACAGCTCAGACTGCCATCTTCTATCCAGCAAGCAGCAGCTCAGATCAAAGGTCGGTCCAGGTATGAATGCCTGGCCCCCATCTATGCTGCTTCTATTGGAACTTCTGTACCAGCGCCTACAAGACTAAGTCATCTCTACTGGAAAAGTGGATTATCCAGCATCAGCTTCAACCTGCTGACCTCTGTGAAGGAATACAACATTGGTCTTTGATTCTGGACTCTGAACTCAATTGGAATAATAATTCTTATCTCCCCTATGGTCTTTGCCCATTTCTTTTCTTTCTTTTCTTTATCCCTCTTTTACTGTATGCATGATAAAAGGGTTAGGGGTGGGGGGAGACATTGTGAGCCCTCTTCCCGTGGTTTAAGTGTGTGTGAAATAAACTAACCTTTCTGATTTTACCCTATCTCGAATTTGCTGTGGTGTTGTTAATGGAAATTGTATCACACCAAAGCTGAAGGGTTGGGACATAAGCCAACGCTTATAAAGGGGGAAATCAAAATCAAAACACATTTTTGTTTATGGACGGTTGGTGAGAGGAGAAATCAGAGCTGTTTAACCAGTCTGTAACAAACGTGATGGAATACTCCCCACTTGCCTGGATGAGTGCAGCTGCAACAACACTCGAGAAGCTCAACACCATCCAGGACAAAGCAGCCCGCTTGATTGGGCACCCCATTCACCACCTTAAACATTCCCTCCCTCCACCACAGACACACAGTGACAGCAGTGTGTACCATCTATAACATGCAGTGCAGAAATTCACCAAGCCTCCTTCGACAGCACCTTTCATACCCACAATATCTACCATGTAGAAGTTAAGGGTAGCAGACACATGGAACACCACTACCTGTACGTTCTCCTTCAAGTCACAAACCATTCTTTTATTCCATTGGCACCAAATATTTTAAGTTAAAAAACAAAGTGTTGTTTCAAGGTTACAAAAAACTTAAAACATGTGGAGAGTACACACCCTGATCCAAACAGTTCTGAGCCTGTTTGTCTTCCATGCTCAAAAACCTTGCTCCACTCAAAAGCCCACTGAAACCACCCTCCAACATTACCACCACAAGCCGTGGGGCTGCGTCTGACCCAGCGAACAGCCCCAATAGGAGCCGTGGGGCCCACCCATCAGGCCCATTCAGAGAATCCTCTGCAGAAGCCAGAAGCTGGAACCACAGGGAATGTCCTGCAGAAGGCAGGGTCCAGCGTCAGTCCTGCTCCAAAGTCAAATGTTGTCCAGGCCCACAATTGAATTCCAACATTGGAAGTCGGGAGTCAGCATGACACCCGCACAAAATACATCAAAGCTATCAACCTCAATCTGCCATCCTTACCTGTTCTGGCTTACATGTGACTCCAGATCCACAGCAATGTGGGTTGACTCTTCCTGCCCTCTGAAATGGCCTAGCAAGTCCCAGCAACTGGGGATGGGCAACAAATGCTTGCCTTGTCAGCAATGCCCTCATTCAATGAAAGATACAGCACAAATTGAGGCCATTTGGCCCATCTTGTTTGTGCTAACTCTTTGACTCCCCTGCTCGTTCCCCATTGACCTGACCTTATACCCTTTTCAAGTATTTATCCAATTCCTATCTGAATGTCAGTGCATTCCAGATCATAAAAACTCGCTGCATTAAAAAAATCCTCAAGTCGCCTCTTGTTCTTTTGTCAATTATCTTAAATTTGCGTCCCCTGGTTATTGATCATTCTGCCAGGGGAAACTCTTTCTTCCTACTTAGTTTATCAAAACTCCTCCCTATCTATTCTTTTATGTTACTAATGTACTTTCTCCTTTTCATCAAAAAAATTAATTATTCAATATTCAATAAATCAATTATTGAATGCGCCAGAAGGACATATGTATTATGTAATGTGTGAGACATTACATAATGCATATGAAGCAGAGAGCTCCAGAATGAAAAGAGGCAGAGTGAAAACAGGGCACTATAGGCCTGTTAGCTTGATGAGTGTCATCAGGAAAGTGCTGGGATCTATTGTTAAGGAAGTCTTAAATTTGTGGAATGTCTATGAGATGGCTTTTTGGAGCAGCTTGTGGTGGAGCCCACTAGGGAACAGGCAATTCTAGATTTAGTGATGTGTAATGAGGCAGATTTGATAAGGGAGTTTAAAGTGGAGGAACCCTTAGGAGGAAGTGACCATAATATGATAGAATTTACCCTGCAATTTGAGAGGAAAAAGCTGGAATCAGATATAACAGTATTACAGTTGAATAAAGGCAATTACAGAGGCATGAGGGAGGAGCTGGCCAGAATTGACTGGGAGATGAGCCTAGCAGGAAAGACAATGGAACAGCAATGGCAGGAGTTTCTGGGAGTAATTTGGGAGACACAGCAAAAACTCATCCCTAGGAAGAAGAAGCTTTCTAAAGGGAGGATGAGGCAACCATGGCTGACAAGGGAAATCATGGACAGCATAAAAGCTAACGAGAAAGCATACAATGCGGCGAAGAGCAGTGGGAAACCAGGGGTTTGGGAAGCCTACAAAGACCAACAGGGGACAACTAAAAAAGAAATAAGGAGGGAGAAGATTAAATATGAGGGTAAACTGGCCAGTAATATAAAAGAAGATTGCAAGAATTTTTTTGGATATATGCAGAATAAGGGAGAGGCAAAAGTGGACATTGGGCTGCTGAAAAATGACGCTGGAGAAGTAGTAGTGGGGAACAAAGTAGCGGAGGAACAGAATAGGTACTTTGCGTCAGTCTTCATGGTGGAAGACAAGAGTGACATCCCCAAAGTTCAAGAGAGTCGGGGGGCAGAGTTGAGTATGGTGGCCATTACCAAGGAGAAGGCACTGTGAAAACTGAAAGGTCTGTAGGTGGATAAATCACCTGGACCAGATGGATTATACCCCAGAGTTCTGCAGGAGATAGCTGAAGAGTTAGTGGAGGAGTTAGCGGAGATCTTTCAGGAATCACTGGAGTCAGGGAGGGTTCCAGGGGACTGGAAAATCGCTAATGTAACCCCCCTGTTTAAGAAGGGAATGAGGCAAAAGACAGGAAATTACAGGCCGATGAGCCTCATCTCGGTCTTTGGTAAGATTTTAGAGTCCATTATTAAGGATGAGCTTTCAGAATACTTGGAGGTGCATGGTAAAATTGGGCAAAGTCAGCATGGTTTCATCAAGGGGAGGTCATGCCTGACAAATCTGTTAGAATTCTTTGAGGAGGTAACAAGTAGGTTAGACAAAGGAGAGCCAATGAATGTTATCTACTTGGACTTCCAGAAGGCCTTTGACAAGGTGCCGCACAGGAGGCTGCTCAGTAAGATAAGAGCCCATGACGTTAGAGGCAAGATACTAGCATGGTTAGAAGATCAGCTGTCTGGCAGGAGGCAGAGAGTGGGGATAAGGGGGTCCTTCTCAGGATGGCGGCTGGTGACTAGTGGAGTTCTGCAGGGGCAGTGTTGGGACCACAACTTTTCATTTTATACATTAATGATCTAGATGAAGGAACTGATGGCATCCTGGCTAAGTTTGCAGATGATACAAAGATAGGTGGAGGGACAGGTAGTATTGAGGAGGCTGGGAGGCTGCAGAATGATTTGGACAGGTTAGGAGAATGGGCAAAGAAGTGGCAGATGGAATACAACGTGGGGAAGTGTGAGGTCATGAACTTTGGTAGGAAGAATAGAGGCATAGACTATTTTCTAAATGGGGAGAGAATTCAGAAATCTGGAGTGCAAAGGGACTTGGGAGTCCTAGTCCAGGATTCTCTTAAGGTTAACTTGCAGGTTGAGTCGGTAGTTAGGAAGGCAAATGCAATGTTGGCATTTATTTTGCGAGGACTAGAATATAAAAGCAGGGATAAGGCTCTGGTCAGATCACATTTAGAATATTGTGAGCAATTTTGGGCCCCGTATCTCAGGAAGGATGTGCTGGCCCTGGAGAGGGTCCAGAGGAAGTTCACGAGAATGATCCCAGGAATGAAAGTCTTAACATATGAGGAACGTTTGAGGACTCTGGGTCTATACTCGATGGAGTTTAGAAGGATGAGGGGGATCTGATTGAAACTTACAGAATACTGAAAGGCCTGGATAAAGTGGACGTGGGGAAGATGTTTCCATTAGTAGGAGAGACTGGGACCCGAGGGCACAGCCTCAGAGTAAAGGGAAGACTTTTTAGAACAGAGATGAGGAGAAACCTCTTCAGCCAGAGAGTGGTGAATCTATGGAATTCATTGCCACAGAAGGCTTTGGAAGCCAGGACATTGAGTGTATTTAAAACCAAGATAGATAGGTTCTTGATTGGTAAGGGGATCAAAGGTTACGGGGAGAAGGCAGGAGAATGGGGTTGAGAAACTTATCAGCCATGATTGAATGGCGGAGCAGACTCAACTTGCCAAATGGCCTAATTTCTGCTCCTATGTCTTATGGTCTTATGGTCATAGTATGATTTTACAATAGGGAAATCCTGTTTGACAAATTCAGTTTCTGAGAATGTAACTAGCAGGGTATATAAAGGGGAACCAATAGATGCGGTATCCTAGAATTCCCAAAAGTCATTCAATAAGGTGTCACTCAAAATGTTAATACACAATTTAAGGGCTCGTGGAGTTGGGGGTGATATATTAGTATGGATAGTGGATTGGCTAATGGACAGGAAGCAGAGAGTAAGGATTAATGGGGCATTTTCAAGTGGCAGGTTGTGACTAGGGTAATACCTCAAGGATAAGTGCTGGAGCCCAAGCTATTTATGATTTATATTAATGAGTTAAACAAAACGGCAGAAAGTAATGAATCAAATTTGCTGACAATGAAAAGCTGCATAGGAACGTAAACTATGAGGAGGACACAAATTGGCTGCAAGGAGATACAGATAGGTTCAGTTTGTAGGCAACAAGTTGGGAGATGGAGTATAGTTTGGGGAAGTGTAAGGTTACTCACTTTGGTCATAAGAAAAGTAGGGTATTTTTTAAAAGACATGAAACTTGTAAATGGAAATGTTCAGAGAGACTAGAGTGTACCCGTACAAGGAAAAAAGAAGTTAGCATGAAGGTACAGCAAGCAATTAGGAAATCCATTGGCTTGTTGTCCTTCATTGCAAGGGGCTTAGACTACAATCTAAAGAAGGCTTGCTAGAGTTGCACAGGGCCTTGGGGAGACCACACCTTGAATGCCGTGTTTAGTTTTGGTCTCCATTTAAGGAAGGATAAACTTACATTGGAGGTGGTTCAGCAACCGTATAATCAGCAAGCTTCACTAGATTGTTCCTGGGATGTAAGTTGTGCTATAATGCGTGACTGAATAAATTGGGTCTATATTTTCTGGAGTTTCGAAGAGTGAGACGGGGGTCTCATTGATACATTCAACGTTATGAAAGGGATTGACTGGGTAGATACCGCAATGTTGTTTCCCCCGGCTGGGGCATCCAGAGCAAGGGGGGGGGCCGGGTTGGGGGGGAGGTGTGCAGTTTCAGGATAAAGGATTGAAATGAAGAGAAATTACTTCACTCAAAGTGCTGTGAATCCTTGGGATTCTCTACCCCAGATGGCTGTGGCTGCGCTATCATAGAATATATGTAAGGCTGAGACAGACAGATTTTTGGTGTCTCAGGGAATTAAGGAATATGAGAAGTGGGTAGGAAAATGGATTTGAAGCCCAAGATCAGCCATGATCATGTTGAATGGCAGAGAAGACTCAAAGGCCATAATGTCTTCTCCTATTTCTTACATTCTTATGAAAGACTTGTATTTAAAAGCAACTTTCAGGATCTTCGGATATTCTAAAGCACTTTACAGCTAATAAAGTTCTTTTGTAATGTTGCCACTATTGTAATGTAGAAAAAAACAATAACAAAGATGAACACCACTTGGAGGAAGCACTGAGGCTGGCAAGGACACAAAAAATTCTCTGGGTGGGTACTTCAATGCCCATCACAAAGAGTAGCTCAGTAGCATCTATCCATGACAGTATCGGTAGGAGTGACCACTGCACAGTCATTGTGGAGATGAAGTCCCACCTTCCCATCATGTTGTGTGGCACCACCACCTTGCTAAATGGGATAAATTTCTAACAGATCTAGCAACACAAGAGCAGGCAGCCATGAGGCTCTGTGGGCCATCAGCAGTAGCAGAATTGTACTCGAACACAATCTGTAATCTCATGGTCTGGCATATCCCCTACTCTACCATTACCATCAAGCCAGGGGATCAACCCTGGTTCAATGAAGAGTGCAGGAGGGCATGCCAGGAGCAGCGCCAGGCATACCTAAAAATGAGGTGTCAACCTGGTGAAGCCATAACACAGGATTACTTGCTCCAAACAGCATAAGCAGCAAGTGATAAGCTAAGCGATCCCACAACCAATGGATCAGATCTAAGCTCTGCAGTCCTGCCACATCCAGTCATGAGTAGTGGTGGAAAATTAAACAACTCACTGGAGGAGGAGGCTCCACAAATATCTCTATCCTCAATGATGGGATAGCCCAGCACATCAGTGCAAAAGATAAGGCTAAAGTATTTACTACAATCTTCAGCCTGAAGTGCTGAGTAGATGATCCATCTTGGCCTCCTCTGGATCTGCAGCATCACAGACAATATTCCAGCAATAGTACTGAAGACTTGAGTTCCAGAACTTGCCACACCCCTAGCCAACCTGTTCCAGGACAGCTACAACACTGGCATCTACCTGTCCATGTGAAAAATTGCCCAGATATGTCCTGTACACAAAAACCAGGCATGGGCTGATAAGGGGCAAGTAACATTCACGTCACACAAGTGCCAGGCAATGACCATCTCCAACAAGAGAGAATATATCCTTCACCCCTTGACATTCAATGGCATTACCATCACTGAATCCCCACTATCAACATCCTGGGGGTTACCGTTGACCAGAAACTGAACTGGACTAACCATATAAATACTTTGGCTACAAGAGCAGGTCAGAGGCTAGGAATCCTGCAGTGAGTAACTCACCTCCTGACTCCCCAAAGCCATCCTCGGTCTCTAAGGCACAAGTCAGAAGTGTGAATGAGTGCTCTCCACTAACCTGGATGAGTAGAACTCCAACAACACTGAAGATGCTTGACACCATCCAGGACAAAGCAACTGGTTTGATTGGCACCCCATCCACAAACATTCACTCCCTCCACCACCAATGCACAGTAGCAGCAGTGTGTACTATCTACAAGATGCACTGCAGGGACACACCAAGGTTCCTTAGATAGCACCTTCCAAATCAATGACTACTACCATCTAGAAGGACAAGGGCAGTAGACATTTGGGAAGAATATAATAAACTTGGAGTGCAGGACAAGTTTCTTGTAAGAAACTGTAAACTTTATTTACAGACTCCAGATGAGACTACATGCTTGTTCCAAGTCCGAGGCTAAAATGCTCTACTCCTAAGTTTCCTGCGCTTATGGCTGATTGGTCTATACAGTCATGCGATCTCCATGACAGTAAGAAATGGTTTAATTTACAATTACTGCAAACACTATCACCTGGAAGTTCCCCTCAAAACCACTCACTATTCTGTCTTGGAAATATATTGCTGTTCCTTCACTGCCGCTGGATCAAAACCCTGGAACTCCCTCCCTAACCGCATTGTTACACCACATGGACTGCAGCAGTTCAAGAAGACAACTCACCACCACCTTCTCAAGCGCAATTAAGAATGGGCAATAAATGCTGGCCTAGCCAACGACACCCACATCCTATGAATGAACAAAATAAGATTGTACGGTTGCTGGACTCTGATGGACTAGTGCTCTTTTATGTAATGCATTTTTCGATCAAAATATAATTAGATGTTCCATGAATGAAAAGAAAAATAATTACAAAAAGGAAATAAACAAGTTGCAGCACTAACTAACAGTTCTGGTACCCAACGTTATAACAGGAAAACAACACTTGTTAGGGCATAATCACTGATGAATGGTCAGCAGATATAGGGTTAGATGTTCAAAAAGACACTGGCTTTCATTCCGACCTGTTAAACTTCAAAGAAAGAATGGACTTGCATTTACGTAGCACCTGCCACCTCCTCAGTTCAACTAATGGAATTTTGTTGCACATTTTGAATCAATATTGGAGCATGAGAGAAAATCAGCAAGAAGTATAAAAGCATACAGTAAAAGCTTCAACAAGTATATGAAAAGGAAAAGAGTAGCTAAAGTGAGCATTTGGTCCCAAAGAAGACTGGGGAATTAGTGGGAAATGAAGAAATGGCAGAGGCTTTGTACAAGTCATCGGGGTTAGATGGGAATGTAGAAATCGAAACACAAGCAGATCAACCATGATCTTATTGAATGTCGGAGCAGGCTCAAGGGGCTGAATGGTACACTCCTGTTTCTATTTCTTTGTTCTTAGTATTTGGTTTCCATCTTAACAGAAAACACAAAAAGTGTCCCAAGATTAATAGAAAATCAAGAGGCAAGAGGAAGGGACGAATTTAAAACAATCACTATCACCAGAGAAAATGTAATGGGAAAACTCGTGGGCCTAAGGGTTGACGAGTCTTCTGGGTCTGATAACCTACATGCTAGGGTCTTAACAGAAGTGGCTGCAGAGATGGTGGAAACCTTGGTGGTAATCTTCCAAAATTCTATAGATTCTGGAAAGGTCCCAGTGAACTGGAAAACCAGGAAGGTAGCACCTCTTTTCAAGAAAGGAGAGACAGAAAGCAGGAAACTACAGGCCAGTTAGTCCAACATCTATCATTGGGAAAATGTTAAAACTCAATATTAAAGAGGTAGTAGCAGGACATTTAGAAAATCATAATATGATCAGGCAGAATCAAACTGGTTTTATGAAAGGGAAGTAGCGTTTGAAAAATTTATTAGCATTCTTTGAAGATGTAACATGCAGGATGGATAAAAGGGAACCAGTAGATGTAGGGTGGAATTTTCTGTGCCTGCCGGTGTCTGGAGTTCTCGGCAGCGTGAGTGGACAATATGGCGAGAAGGTCAGAAATCAGTTTCACAACGTCGTGAAACCAGCTTGCGATCGTCCACTCAGCCCGTCAATGGCAGCCACATTCCCCGCCATCAGGGACCTCATTCTAATACACCTGCATATCAATATAAAGTTAGCCCACTGGAATCATCCCCCCTACGCTGGATCGTCCGTCCGCTTCGGTGTGATTGCACACTGGTGCAGAACACATCTTGACAAGTGTGACGTGCAGAAGTCAGGACTTAGCGCCAGGGCCTTGCTCACATCGCGGACATCCGAGGAGCAGAAGCTGCTGGAGCCTGAGGGGAATGGCACACTGGAGGTACGTCCATGGCACGCTGGGTGGATTCTCATGGACATGACTCTGATGCGTGGAATGCTTGTGTGGTGAGCGGAGCCATGGACAGATTGAGGATGCAAGCTCGAGAGCATGCCAGCCTGATGGAGATGTGAGGGTGTGTGTGAGAGTCAGTGGTGTTGGTCTTTGAGGTGTGAGATCTTGTGGATGTGTGATGGGTTTATAAGTGTGCGAGTTGAGAGTGATGAAAAGGGTGAGTTACCCTGGCTACACTCATTCATCCTGTAGTGGCACTGGGCGGCTGTCCTCTTTTGCAGGGCATTGGCACTGACCACCACTGCCACCACCTCCCATTGTTGGACTGGTGGTGCAGTTGCATTAAGTATGCATTCCCGGGAAACATAATACAGCTGCCCATCCTGTGGCCAGAGCGGGGTAGAGAACAGCACGGCAAGCTTCCATGGCATTCACTTGGCGCTCGTTGAAGCCGGGAGTGGGAGGCTGGTGGGGGAGGGGTGGGGGGGTGCTGCAGTCTTTTTGTTTCTCAGGGCTGACCCGTCGTCTGTGCGGCAGTCGTGGGCTGGAAGCACTGAGAGGTGTGTGCGCGGCTGCACTTTAAATGTGGTCCCTGGCATGATGAAGCAGCAAGGTGATGGCGTGGCAGATGAACCACTTGCCATAGAAACGGCATGTTTCCCTGGAATGCATAATTAATGCAGCGGTTTTGGGACATTACAGCGTGAGAAGCCGCCGTTGCGTTTCACCTGCCCACTACCACACTTCGTGCAAATCTGGGACGATTCCGCCCGTCGTGTGTATTTGGATTTCCAAAAAGTATTTGGAAAGGTGCCATTTAAAAGGTTACTACACAAAATAAGTGCTTGTGGTGTTAGAGGTGATATTTTAGAATAGATGGAGGACAGGCTAACAAACAGGAAAGGGATAGTCAGGATAATTGCCAAACTATAACTGCTGGAGAGCCATAGGGATCAGCGCTGGGATTTTAACTATATTTGAACTATATTAATACAAAGAGTCTGCAAAGGGACATAGATAGTTGTAAGTGCATGGGCAAAAAATTGGTGGAGTATAATTTGGGAAAATGTGAGGTTGTCCGCTTTGGCAGGAAGAATAGAAAAGCAGGATATTATTTAAATGGACAGAGAGTACAGGATGCTGCAGTACCGAGGGATCGGGGTGTTCTTGTACATGAAAAAGTTACCATGCAGGAACAGCAAGTAATTAGGTAAGCAGACAGAATGTTTGCCTTTATTAAAAAGGGGATAGAATATAGAAGCAGGGAAGTCTTGCTACAGTATTTTGGTGAGACCACACCTGGAGTACTGCAGACTGGTTTGGTCACCTTACTACAGGTTGGTGGCGTAGTGGTACTGTTGTTGGATTAGCAACTCAGAGACTCCAGGCTAATGCTCTGGGGATATGGGTTCAAATCCCTACAGCTGGTGGAGTTTGAACTCAGTTAATAAATCTGGAGTATAAAGCTAGCGTCATTAATGGTGACCATGAAGCTATCATTGAGTGTTGTAAAAACCCATTAGTGAACCAGATGGGTTTTTACAACACTCAATGATAATTTCATGCTCACCATTACTGACACTAGCTTTATACTCCAGATTTCTGGTCCACTAATGTCATTTAGGGAAGGAAACCTGCCATTCTTACCTAGTCTAGCCTACATGTGACTCCAGACCCACAGCAATGTGGTTGATTCTTAACTGCCCTCTGAAGTGACCTATCAAGGTCAGTTCAAGAGCAATTAGGGATGGGCAACAAATGCTGGTCTTGGAGCAAAGCCCATATCCCATGAAAGAATGAAAAAAAAAGCCCGGACATACTTGCAGTTCAGAGAAGGTTCACCAGACTGATTCCTGAGATGAGGGCTTTTCTTATGAGGAACGGCTGAGCATGTTGGGCCAATGCTCATTGGAGTTTAGAAGGATGAGAGATGATCTTATTAAAACATAAAATTCTGAGGGGGCTCGGCAGGGTGGATGCTCTCATGGGGGAATCTGGAACTAGGGGACACAGTTTCAAAATAAGTTGATTCCCATTTAAGACGGAGATGAGGAGGAATTTCTTCTCTCCGAGAGTCATCAGTGTTTGGGATGTTCTTCTCCAGTGAGCAGTGTGGTTCATCGATTATATTCTAAGCTGAGTTAGACAGATTTTAGATGGGGGGTGGGGGGCTGGGGTGGGCTGCAGGGGTGGGCAAGCGGGAAAGCGGAGCGAAGGCTACAGTTAGGTCAGCCATGATCTTATTGAATGGTGTAGCGTGTTCGAGGGGCCAAATGGCCTACTCCTGCTCCTATTTCTGATGTTCTTATGTATGCTCCAACAACAAAGCCTGGTTTACAAACCCATACAAATGACTTAAGCTTCCGTAGTGACTTAACTGCTGAATCCACAGCCACTGGTGAAACAGTACATCTCAACAATGACTGCACTTGGAGAATTACTTTATTGGATTTAAAGCACCTTGGGGCATCCTGCAGTCATGAAAGGCGCTATAGAAATGCAAATTATTTCTTTCTTCAACACCCCGTAATGTCAACTGAGGCGAATATTCATACTTACAACAAAAAATGAACATGAGGTTTCATTTTTTTTCAGACATTAATACAAGTAGGCTCCCCTCAGTTGGCACGATGCAGATATGGCTCTGACATGATATGTAATCTGTCACCTATTATTTTCTAGTGATACGAGATCCTAACGGCATTTGACAGCCATTTTACATTCTCTCAGAAATCTGTGCCTGTGCTCTAAATTACTCAGCAGTGTAACAGATGTGGCCAGATATTACATCTGAGCTGTTAACATAGTGCGGTGCACCGTAACTTCATACCCTTGCAGTGTTGTAACACCGTCATAACAAGCCTGAGCGATCTCTGTCTTGAACCAAAAGCTACTCAATTTTGTCATTCATTAGAGGCTGTAACTTTCTAGTTCCAAAGCAATGTGGTGTGGTGTCGACAAGCATTACATTTTCTGTGTTACCTATCCCGTCAGTCCCAAATAAATTTCAAAGTGGCTGATGAACAGTGGTTGGGTTCAGTGCTGCTTGAGTGGGAAGAAATGACTCTTGCATTCATACAGCTCTTTTCCCAATCTCTCATCATCCCAAACATTTTACAACCAACGATGTACTTTTGAAATGTAGTCAGCGCGTAACGTCCTAAGGACCCTCTGCATAAAAATGAATTTTAATTATTCCTCGTTCTTTTGCTGTTGATCTTAAAGTTTTGTTTGCCCTTTAGTTGTCAAATGGCTGACCAGTGGGAACGAATTTTCCCATTTATGTTATCAAAACCTCACATTTTCTAAAAACATTCATCATTTTAACCTCTATCCTGATTTAGAAACAGTCCCAATTTCTATCGCCTCACCTCATGACTAAACCCTCTCAGCCCTTTTAACAGTTAATGGTGAATTATTAGTGTTTCTCCCTCCTCTGATTCTGTCCCCCTCTCCTTCAAATTTGCTGTCATTGCCCCTCTCCTAAAAAAAAGACAACCACTGACCCCTCCTTTATTGCAAACTACCCCCTCCGCACCCCGCCCCCCCCACCGCCCCTTCAATTTCTCTTTCCTCTCCAAACTTCCAGAATATGTTGTCAACTCCAAAATCAATGCCCACCTTTCCCAGAACTCCATGTTTGAATCGTTCCAATCAGGTTTCTGCCACTGCCTCCATGGAACGGCTCTTAGCAAAGTCGCAAATGACATCCTACGTACCTGTGACAGATGTAAACTTTCCCTCCTCATCCTTCTCGAACATCCTGCTGCCTTTGACATGGCTGACCAAACCATCCTTCTCCAATACATCGCCACGGTCATCTGGTTGGGTGAGACTGGACTTGCCTGGTATCATTCCTACCTACCTAATCATATCCAGAGTATTACTTGCAGTGGTTTCTCTTCTTGCTCCTGCACCATTAGTTCCGACCTGTTCATCCATCACCCCTGTGCTTGGTGCTGGTTGAACAATGGCTGGGATTTCATGGCCCCATTGTGGTGGGACCCACCGTGGGAGACTCACCGGTTCAGCCAAAAGTCCATTGATTCTGCGGCGGGACGGGGCCAGAAAATCCCGCCTAAAGCCTCAATTTTAAAATTCCCATAATTGTTTTCAAATCCCTCCATGGCCTGCCGCTCCACATCTCTCCTCTAGTGACCTACCCTTGGCCTCTTGTTTCTCACCTACATGCTGCCTCTCAGCGACTTCACAATGTCAATTCCCATAAGTACACTGACAACACTCAGCTCTACCTCACCACCACCTCTCTTAACTCCTCCTCCATTGTTGCTAAGTTAACAGTTTGCTTTTCTGACATCTAATACTAGATAAGCAGATGTTTCTTTCAACTACATATTGGGAATGGTGAAGCCTCTGTCCTTAAGCCCCGCCACAAACTTTACTTGCTTGCCACTGTCTCTATCCTTCTCCCTCACAACAGTGTATGGCTGTACCAGACTGTTCACAAGCTTAGTGCCATTCTTGACCCCAGGATGAGCATTCCACCACATATTTATGCTATCACTATGACTGCCTATGTCCATCTCCATAATATCGCTCAACTCCTCCCCCAACTCAGCTCATTGATTGCTGAAACCCTCATCCATGCCTTTCTTACCAGTAGACTTAACACTCCTGGCTGGCCTGCCATATTCTAGCCTCCACAAACTTGAAGCCATCTCACCTCGCACCAGGTCCTGTTCATCCATCACCCCTGTACTTGCTGACCTACACTGGCTCCTGATTAAACAACGCTTCAATTTTAAAATTCTCATCCTTGTTTTCAAATCCCTCCATGGCCTCGTCCCTCCCTACCTCTGTATCATCCTCCAGCCCGCAGCCTTCTAAGATATCCGCACTCGTCTAATTCCAGCATCTTGAGCAACCCCGATTTTAATTGCTCCACCATTGGTGGCTGTGCATTCAGTTACGCCCTCTGCTAGCTCTGGAATTCCCTTCCTAAACCTCAATGCCTCACTAACTCGTTTTCCTCCTCTAAGATATTCCTTAAAACTTATCCTTTTGACCAATCCTTTGACCATCTGACCCAATATCTCCTCATATTTTGTTTTATAATGGCACTGTGAAGCATCTTGGGACATTATGTTACATTTAACGTGATACATAAATGCAAGTTGTTATTGCTGACTCCTCGGTAAATATTTCCCATGCCCTCTCTATGTCCTCCACATCCTGAGCCAGATTTTCCATTCTTCCATCTTGTATTAACTGGCTCTGGCCCTTGGTGTTGGAGGTTGGCTGCATGGGAACCAGAAACTGACTTTTGCATCCACTTGGTCCCTGGTGGACGAGTATTGCTCCTTGTTCGACCCCTTTCTATGCCAGTTAAAGGAGAAGCATGATAAGACCACAGGTGGCACAAGTTGTTAAGACTCAGGACTAGGAACGGAAGGGCTGCAGGGATTTTCGACACCCAGGGTAACAGGCATGTTGAATGAGTTATGAGAAGCCCCACAAAACGTTACCCATGTGAATGGGCCCAGCTGGGCAGTAACATTTCCATTGGCTATTAATGGCAAAATCACAAATCTTGGACAGTAAATCCATCGCCCTTCTGGTGAGCTCCCTCTGTAAGTGGATTCGAACTGCGTCAGGGAGGGGCAGAAATTAAGTCAGGACCCAAGACTATAAGGACATAGGATATAGCATCAGGAGGCTATGTGGCCCCTTGGGCCTGCTCCACCATTCAATAAGATCAAGGCTGGCCTGATTGTTGCCTTAACTCCGCTTTCCTGACTGTCCCCAAAAACCCGTCCAACCTAGCCTTGAATGTATTCAATGTCCCAGCTTCCAGTGCTCTCTGGAGAAGAGAATTCCAAACTAACGACCCTCTGAAGGAAAAAAAAATACCCTTCCTCATCTCCATCCTCAATGGGAGGCCATTTATTTTGAAACCATGCACCCCAAGTTTTAGATTCCCCCATGAGAGGAAACTTCCTCTCAGCAACTACCCTGTCAAGCCTCTCATTCTTCTCAACTCCAGTGAGTGTGGGCCCAACCTCATCAACCTTTCCTCATAAGACAACCCAGGAATCAGCCTAGTGAACTTTACCTGGGCTGCTTCCAATGCGAGTATGCCCTCCTTGGGTTTCCCTGCTCTCACAGGTGGTTTCTGTGAGGGATTTGTTTCAGGGGCACCTCAAGACACAGCATTGGTGTCGGAGGGTACTGGGGGATTTGCCAGGGGGCTGGTACAAGTGATGAAGCTGGAAGGCGTAGTTAGCAACCGCATGCCCCCCACCTCGCCTGCCATAAGAAGGAAGCTGGCATTCAACAAACCAGAAGTTTGGCACCTCTGGTGGGAACTGTTACTTTTCCATCAGAGTCTGTGACATCCCTTAATCGCTGGGCACACGCCCATGGTGATGATGGTACTCATCATTCATGTTTAAACATGAAAGCCACTCTTCTCCACCACAATCCCCACGCCCACTGCCCCCAGTTTGTTATTCCGGGGGACCAACACCCCTCTACAGGAGCACACTTATGATGCCAGTCCAGCTTCCTCGCCCACCAGATCACATTCTTTATGCTTTCGTTCATCACATTCTCACCTCAAATTCATCAAATTGTGGTTTCATATCCCATTCCTGGAATTTGACTGCAAGCTGACACTCCCAGTGCAGTCCTGAGAGAATGCCACACTGCCACAGGTGTTCTCTTTTGGATGGGACATCAAAGACCCTACCTGCCCCCTCAGGTGGATTTGAATAAAAAAAAAAAAATCCCTGCTCTCTATTCTGAATAAGAGCAGCGGCGTTCTCACTGGGGCTCTGGCCAATATTTATCCCTGAACCATCACCGTTAAAAGTAGAGTCAGTATCACATTGTGGGATCTTGCTGTGCACAAATGAGCTGTCATATTTCCTACGTTACAAAAGTAACTGCACGTCAAAGTATTTCACTGGCTGTAAAGCACTTTGGGAGGTCCTAGGGTCATAAATGGATGTTATATAAATGCAAGTCTTTTATAACAGCAATGACTGCACTGCCAAGGTGGTTGTTGGTTGTAAAGAACTTTGGGACATGCTGAGGACATGAAAGAGACTGTATAAATACAAGCTCTAATTTTTCCTCTTTACATTTAAAATGCAAGTCGAAGGAAATGGCTCCCTAGCTGAGGCGATTGAGGGACGTGGCATGAAAGTGTGTAGCTGGGTTTAGATCAATCAAACAGAAAAGGAGAGTGCAGAGAATGACCTTTTGGTAGCCCTGGCCTATATACATATGTTTGTGTATATATATATATATATATATATATATATTTTTTATCCCAGTCCCTCATTTCTTATGTTATTGAAGCAAATGCGCCCAAGGCCTGAATGGAGCTGTCTGTACATCCCCAGCTAACTATGATGCATCGAGGTGACACAACATAAAGCAGATGTTTCCGTCATGTGGAGGAGAAGTTTATTCATGGAGAGGCTGGCGAAGCTTGTTTTCCCTACAGGTGGTGTTGTGAGCAGTCAGTTCTTTCTCTTCATTTATTGCTGACTTGAGCAGATGCTCATTGTTTATGTGGCTGGATTATTTGGGAACTGCCTTAAGAACATAAGAAACAGGAACAGGAGTAGACCATACTGCACCTCGAGTCCACTCCACAGTTCAACAAGATCATGGCTCGTCTTTGACCTCAACCTTACTTTTCAGCTTGATCCCCGTATCCCTCGATTCCCTTCTTGGCTATCAACCTCAGTCCTGAATATATTCAACGATCGACCATCCACAGCTCTCAGCGATAGAGAATTCCAAAGATTTACAACTCTTTGAGTGAAGACATTTCTCCTCATATCAGTCTATGATGCCAACCCATGGCCTTGAAAAGGGAATTGGATAATTAGCTGAAGAGAAAAGGTTTACAGGACTAAGGGTAAAAGGCAAGTGGGTGAGACTAGCTGTGTTGCTCTTGAAGAGAGCCCGCATCGATATGATGAGCTGAAAGGCCTCCTTCTGTGCTAAATGAATCTATGATTCTATAATCCCTCATCCTGAGGCTATGCCTCCTAGTTAACCAGTTTCCAGCCAGGGGAAACAGCCTCTCTGCATCTACCTTGCCAAGCCCTCTCAGAATATTATACCTTTCTATTCTGCTAAAAAAGAATTTGCAGTTATATAGTGCCTTTCATCACCTCAGGGTATCTGAAGGCTCTTTATAGCAATTGAAGTACGTTTTAAGTGTAGTCACTGTTGTACTATAGTAAATGCAATAGCTGGTTGGCTGAGTGACAGGAAAGAGAGAGTAATGGGAAATGGATGCTTTTCAGGCTAGAGGAAGGTTCGTAGTGGAATAAAAACAGAAAATGCTGAAAAAGCTCCGCATGTCTGGCAGCATCCATGGAGAGAGAAACAGAGTTAATGTTTCAAGTGCGTATGACTCTTCTTCAAAGCTCTGTTGAGTTTTCCCTGCATTTTCTGCTTTTATTTAGATTTCCAGCATCTGCAGCGTTTTGCTTTTATGTTAGGTTTGTAGTGGAGTTCGCCAGGGGTCGGTATTGGGACATTTGCTTTTCTTGATATATATTAATGATCCAGGTCTTGGTGTACAGGATACAATTGCAAAATTTGCAGATGATACTAAACTTGGACGCATCGTGAGCTGTGAAGAGGACAGCATAGAACTTCAGAAGAACAAAGTCAAGTTGGTGGAATGGGCAGAGAGGTGGCAGATGAATTCAGTGCAGAGAAATGTGAGGTGACACATTTTAGTAGGAAGAACATAGAGAGACAATATAAAATAAAGGGTACTACTATAAAGAGCAGAGCGACTTGGATATATATGTGCATAAGTCATCAAAGGTGGCAGGGCAGGTTGATAGCATGCTTAATAAGGCATTCAGTATCCTAACTTTGTTAACAGGATCATAGAGTATAAGAGCAAGGAATTGGTGTTGAACTTGAATAAGATAGACCTCAGCTGGAGTAATGTGTACAGTTCTGGGCACCACATTTTAGGAAGGATGTGAAGGCATTGGAGAGAGTGCAGAAGTGGTCTACAAGAACGGTTCCAGGGATTAGAAACTTCAGTTATGAATTAAGATTGGTGAAGTTGGGACTCTTTTCCTTGGAAATATGAAGTCTGTGAGGAGATTTGATAGAGGTGTTCAAAATCATGAGGGGCCTGGACAGAGTAGATAGGGAGAAGCTATTCCCATTTGTGAAAGAATCGAGAATGAGAGAGTACAGAATTAAAGCAATTGGCAAAAGAAGCAAAAGCGATATGTGAATAAACTTTTTCACACAGCGAGTGGTTAGGGTCTGGAATGCATTGCCTGGGAGTGTGGTGGAGGCAGGTTCAACTGGGGCATTCAAGAGAGAATTAGATGATTATTTGAAAAAAATGGCAATCTGCAGAGTTACAGGGAGAAGGCAGGAGAATGACACTTGGAGAAATGCTCATTCAGAGAGTTGGTGAGGATATGAAGGGCTGAATGGCCTCCCTCTGCGCTGTAACAATTTTGTGATTCTATGACAGTTCTCAAACAGCAAGGTCCAAATAACAGCAGTGAGGTAATGACCAGCTGGTTTGAATTTGTGATGTTGGTTGAGTGATGAGTATTTACAGATTATTTGCATGTTTAGAAGAAGGATTCCTACCCAATTTACATAGCATTCTGGATAATAAGGGGACACATGAGTGGCAACATTGGTTAAGATGACACTTTGGGGAAAGGGCTAAGCTGGTTGATGTCCCACCGCATTCACCCCTCTTTCTCCACACACTAGTGTGTTTTGCAGTAGAAAGCTTCAGCCATGTCACAAGTGTATGTGGAAAAGGGCAGGGGAATGGGATAGTGGGAGACAGCACACATTGAGGAGCTAACAAAAGCAGGTTTATTGGACCAATAGATTCCTTTGACAGGGTTAATTCCTATGATTCTACAGTTCATTGAATAAGAGTTCACTCCTGCCAAGACTTTGTTGGATGCCCAGGAAAGGCTCAGTGTAAAGAAAAGTCTTGATTGTGGATTAAAAGCTTATTAAAGTTTGAAACTTGACAAGTCAAGGTTTGCCTGGAGAAGAAGGTAATGATGATTTATGCGGCTGGTAGGATAATTTACAGTCCTGTAGGGTTCCCAGCAGATGTTTGTGTTGCTTTGCTGAGAGTGGAGATTTTAGTAAAGCAACTATGCTGTCAGCTTGTATATCTTACACTGACCTTCAGCTTTGTACGGCTGGTGAAGTTAGAGTGTGGAAGACCTGGCTGTGAGGGCAATGCGTAAATGCTGGCCTTGGATAGGAAGTGATGACAAGCTGATCACAAATATCTATATTGCCATTTCATAACATCCAGGCTGACACTCCCAGTGCAGTACAAAGGGCGCGCTGCACCGTCGGAGGTGGTGAGTTTTGGATGAGATGTTAAACCAAGACCTCGAATGTTCTCTCATGTGGACATATCATATGTGTGTGTGTGTGTGTGTGTGTGTGTGTGTGTGTGTGTGTGTGTGCGCGTAAAGGTAAATTTATTTACTCAACTAAGATTCATTCATACATAGTGATAGTTTAATGAAATAATTTCTTCCCCTTTAATGGCTTCATTGTTGAGGATTAATTATCATCAATTCAGTTTACACAAGAAGAAAATCCGATTCCAATTATTTCTAAATTCAATGCAGCAGTTTGCATCAGCCTGTCAGTAGGAATTGAGGATAGGAAACGATTGATGACTCTCTTTCTCCTTTCATCAATATGGTGTGGGTGGCACACATCAGGCATGTAATGACAGTGTCACCTTTCCTGCCATATGGGATGCTTATGCAGCCGATTTCTGTCTGCAAAACAGGCATGACACTATTGGAATTTTAGGCCCAGCTCTTTTGTGCAAAAATGCCTGAATGTCAAAACATGACAACAACAGCAGTAATATCTATATAGCATTACAACATAATAAAACATCCCAAGGCACTTTTCAGAAGCACTATAAAGCAAAATTAGACCCTGGGCCACATAAGGAGATTTTGAGCAGATGCCACAAAGCTTGCTCAAGAATAAGGTTTAAAGGAACAACGTGAAGAAAGAGAGGGAGAGATGCAGGAAGGTTTATGGAGATAATTCCAGAGCTTGGGGCCTTGATAGCTGAAAGCAAGGCCACAAGGGTGCAGCAATTAAAATTAAACACTCTCGAAAAGCCAAAATATGATGAGTGTAGGTACCTTGGAGGCTGGTGGGGCTAGAGGAGATTACAGAGGTAGAGATTTGAAAACAGGGACTAAAAATGTTTAAATTGAGGTGCTGCTTGACTGATAGTCAATTGTAGGTCAACAAGCAAAGAGATGACGGGCAACAGGATTTCGGATGACTTCAAGTTTCCAGAGGGTCGAATGTGAAAGTCTGGCCGGGACTGCATTGGAAGAGCAAAGGCAAGAATGGGGGCCGCAGAATTTAACAAGTGTTCAGCAAGATTTGTTTTCCTTCAAAGTTATGACTGGACATCTATGAACTGGAGGAAAACCAAGGTAAACATTTATAGTCCATCCCTAATTGCCCATGAGAAGGTTTTTTTTTAACTATTTCATGGGATATGGGCATTGCTGGCCAGGCCAGAGTTTATTTCCCATTCCTAACTGTTCCTGGGATGGTGGTGGTGAGCTATATTCTTGAACTGCGGCAGTCCCTGTATTTTGTTATTCATCCACGGGATGTGAGCTTTACTGGTAAGCCCAGCATTTATTGCCCCTTCCTAGGTGCCCTTGAGAAGGTGGTGGTGAGCTGTCTTCTTGCGCTGCTGCAGTCCATGTAGTGTAGGTACATCCACAGTGCTGTTAGGAAAGGAGTTCCAAGATTTTGACCCAGCGACAGTGAAAGAAATGTGATATATTTCCAAGTCAGGATGGTGAGTGACTTGGAGGGGAACTTCCAGGTGGTGGTGTTCCCATCTATCTGCTGCCCTTGTCCTTCTAGATGGTAGTGGTCATGGGTTTGGAAGATGCTGTCGAAGGAACCTTGGTGAATTCCTGCAGTGCATCTTGTAGATGATATACACTGCTGCTACTGTGTGTCAGTGGTGGAGGGAGTGAATGTTTGTGGAAGGGGTGTCAATCAAGTGGGCTGCTTTGTCCTGGATGGTGTCAAGCTTCTTCAGTGTTGTAGGAGCTGCACTCATCCAGGCAAGTGGGGGGTATTCCATCACACTCCTGACTTGTGCCTTGTAGATGATAGACAGGCTTTGGGGAGTAAGGAGGTGAGTTACTCGCCTCAGGATTCCTAACCTCTGATCTGCTCTTGTAGCTACAGTATTTGTATGGTTAGTCCAGTTCAGTTTCTGGTCAATGGTAACCCCCAGGATGTTGATAGTGGGGGATTCAGTGGTGGTAATACCATTGAACATCAAGACGCAATGGTTAGATTCACTCTTGTTGGAGATGGTCATTCCCTGGCACTTGTGTGGCACAGATTTTACTTGCCACTTGTCAGCCCAAGCCTGGATATTGTCCAGGTCTTGCTGCATTTGGGCATGGACTGCTTCAGTGTCTGAAGAGCTGCGAATGGTGCTGAACATTGTGCAAACATCAGCAAACATCCCCACTTCTGACCTTATGATAGAAGGAAGGTCATTGATGAAGCAGCTGAAGATGGTTGGGCCAAGGACAATACCCTGAGGGATTTCTGATGTGATGTGCTGGAACTGAAATGACTGACCTCCAACAACCACAACCATCTTCCTTTGTGCTGCGTATGACTCCAGCAAGCAGAGAGTTTTCCCCGATTCCCATTGACCCCAATTTTGCTAGGGCTCCTTGATGCCTTGATGTCAAGGGCAGTCATTCTCACCTCACCATTTGTGTGCTGTTAGGAAGAGAGATCCACAATTTTGACTCAGTGATAATGAACGAATGGTGATATATTTCCAAGTCAGGATGATGTGTCACTTGGAGGGGAACTTGCAGGTGATGGTGTTCCTAAGCATTTGCTGCCCTGTCCTTCTAGATTCTAGGGATCACAGGTTTGGAAGGCGCTGTCAAGGGCTCCTTGATGAGTTGCTGCACCTTGTAGGTGGTACACACTGCTGCTACTGTGCATTGGTGGTGGAGAGAGTGAATGTTGGAGGTAGTGGATAGGGCTGCTTTGTCCTGGTTGGTGTCAAGCTTCTTGAGTGTTGTGGGAGCTGCACTTATCCAGGCAAGTGGAGAGTATTCCATCACACTCCAGACTTGTGCCTTGTACATGATGGACAGGCTTTGGGGAGTCAGGAGGTGAGTTACTCACCACGGGATTCCTAGTTGCTGACCTTCTGTTGTAGCCAAAATATTTATATGACTGTTTCAGTTCAGTTTCTGGTCAATGGTAAACCCCCAGGATGTTGATAGTGGGGAGGCAGCAATGGTAATGCCATCAAATGTCATGGGGAAATGGTTGGATTCTGTCTTGTTAGAGATGATCATTGCCTGGCATGAAGGTAACTTTAAAAAGTTTCCTTAAAATTTACTCAACTTTCAAGTTGGTGAACTGTCTTCTTGAAAGTTAAACAAGTTTTAAGGAAAGTTTTTAAAAATTCATTCTCTGCATGTAAATGTTCCTCGTAAGGTCTCATTTATTGTCCTAACTGACCGTGAGAAACTGGTAGTGGGCTTTCTACTTCAACAACTCCATTATCAAAAAGAAAGAAGCAGGGACTTGCATTTATGTAGCATCTTTCACAACCTCAGGTTATCCCAAAGAACTTTGCAGCCAATGAATTACTTTTGAACTGTAATGATGGTAGAGCAGCAGTCAGTTTTCACACTTAACTTCAGAAAGATAACAAAGATGAACTCAAGTATGAATCTAAATGTCATAAAAGGTAGGAAACTACTAAAGACCAAAGATACCTAAGAAAAACAAGCAAAAGATAAGATGGATCAGGAAGCGAAGCAGGGAATTAAAATCCCAATCAAATTTGAGAAGAGGAAATCGGGAGATTTGATATAGGTTTGCAAAAGTAAGATAGGGAGAAACTGTTCCCATTGGTGGGAGAATCAAGAATAAAAGGACACAGATTTAAAGTAATTGGCAAAAGAAGCAATGGAGACACGAGGAGGAACTTTCTCACGCAGCGAGTGGCTAAGACCTGGAGTGCACTTCCTGAGAGTGTAGTGGAGGCAGACTCAATCACGGCATTCAGGAGGGAATTGGATCATTATCTGAAAAGGAAGAATGTGCACGGTTATGGGGAGAAGGTGAAGAATGACACCAGGGGCAGAATTTTAAGCTTCATGGCCGGCGTGCACCTGACCCAATCGGGCGTAAAATAGCATGAGAAGAGGTTGGGTGAGCATTGTGACATCATCCCGCATGCACACGGTCTTCAGGTTGGTGGGCACGCTTGGGATGATGTCGGGACACTCACCCAATGACACTCAATTAGAGGGCTATTTAAGGCCATTAAAAGGGCAATTGATCCCAATTTTACACTGTCTATGATTTTGCGCTCATTGCACAGGCAAAACAGGGAGGCGGGCAGCCCACATTTTGCAAAAAACCTCATCCAAAGGTGGGATAAATGGGTCAGCAGCATTGCCGATGTGAATAGTGAGGAATTTAGGAGATAATTTTCTGCTGGTGTCTTATTTGAACTTGACAGCTTCATCTCAGTTCAGAGCTTCATTCGTAGCATTTCTAGGCTTCATTTCAGGACTCATTGGTGTCCCCAAGGCCCTTGAAGAATTTTAACCATGTGGACCCTTCCAGGTACCAGACAGCCTTCTATTATCCTGGTAATGGGGATTGTGGCCTTCGCTGGTGGCACCTTCTCTGAGGAGGAGGACAAGGGCAGAAGGGAGAGGAGGCCACGTGTCACAATGTAGCTTCCAGTGGAGGGACCTGTGGGAGGAGAGACGCAGGCACAAGGGGCGCAGGGCCAGCAGGTAGTCCAAGGCGGAAGGGGCCGCAGAAGATGCCACTACCCTGTTGCCAGGGTTTACAGGCAGTGATGCAGCCACCTCAATATGTCCTCAAGGTGCAATGCCGAAGGAGGATCCGCCTCTCCAGGGTGACAGTGACCTCCATTTGTCAGATGATTGGCCCAGAGAACATCTCCAACTGTGTGGGTGGACACCCCATGCCAGTGGCTCTGAAAGTCACAGAGGACATCAACTTGTATGCCTCCCACTCTTTCCAGGGGTCGGTGGGGGATCTTTGTGGAGCGTCCCAATCAGCTGTCCACAGTTGTGTCAAACTGGTGACAGAAGCTCTGTTCAGCTGGGTAATGACATTTATTCATTTCCATATGGAAGAGGCCAGCCAGGCTGAGCGAGCCACAGGCTTTGCGGCCATTGCTGGCTTCCCCCGTGTCCAGGGTGCTATAGACTGTACACATGTGGCCATCAAGGCGCCAGCAGGTGAGCCCGGTGCCTTCGTCAACAGGAAGGGCTTCCACTCCGTGAACGTGCAGATAGTGTGTGATCACAGGATGCTGATTCTACAAGTCTGTGCAAGGTACCCAGGCAGCTCCCACAACACTTACATCCTCAGACACTCCCAGGTGCTGGGGCTCTTCAGTGCTCCAGCCTGGCTGGATGGATGGCTGCTGGGTGACAAAGGCTATCCCTTGAAAAGGTGGCTCATGACACCTCTCAGCCATACTAGAACAGAGGCAGAGCAGTGTTATATTAGGAGTCAAGCCTCCACAAAGGCGGTGGTAGAGAGGACCATAGGTTCTCTGAAGATGTGCTTCTGATGCCTGGACCGTTCAGGGGGAGCTCTACAATACGCCCCCAGAGTGGGTGACTGATAGTTGTTGCATGCTGCGCTCTCCACAATCTGGCACCGGCAATGGGGGGACCCATTGCAGGAAGAGGATCTTGACACAGCTGCACAGGCCACAGAGGATGAATCCAGTAGTGAGTCAGAAGAGGAGCGTGGTGAGGAGAACGCTGAGGGGGTGGAGGAAGACCTCTGTGTCCTTCAGGGAGGCAGGGACACCAGGGAGGCCTTGATCCAAGGCTCCGTCCGCTAGACTGCCAAATATCTGCTTCTACCTCACACCAGGGCTGCCGCCTCCATCCCAGATGTCTGAAATTACCCCTTCATTTGAACCCAAAGTCCACTCAGTGCCTGTGCAATAAGGTTTAGAGCCACTCATGTGCAGCATGACATATTGTCATACCCTGCACCAAAAAAATGAGAAGGTGAAGCACACTCAGACCATTACGACTAAAAATAAAATGTATTTCATTTTCACAATCCAAAGAAATTAACATCACCTTCTCTGGTCTTCATTCCCAGACCAGTAAACATAAACAAAACATTACACAACAGGAGATCACCTGTGGCCAGTCCCTCTTGTGCTCATGGTGCCTTGAACTTACGTTTGTGAGTGCCACATCTTGGTGCCCACTCTCGCTGGTAATGGCATTGGCAGTCATCCTCTGGCCAGAGGAGCCTGTGCTGGCCCCGCCTAGGAAGAAATGGCCAGTGGCATGGCTGGCATCTGCCCAGTCGCCGCAGCCTCATCAGTCACTGGCAGAGGGGTGGAGGAGCTGCTGCCATCATCCAGAGTGCCCTGAGAGGACCCCACAGAGACAACAAGCAGCTCGTGCGCCAAAGTGAGGTCACTCTGTACCTCCCTGCTCATCACTGATAGATGGGCACCTGTCTGGGATACTGGGTGTCTCATCCATCTCCCACACTGGCACTGACCAGCTGAGGTCATTGCCTGTGTGAGGGCTTTCAGGTCTGGGTGCAACCCCAAGAACCCCTCATTCTGGAGGGGTTCCTGGAGCTGCCTCTCCATAAGAGTCACCACTCTCTCAATGGAGGAAGCAGTGAGCTCGGCCATGATGGTCAACGCAGTGCTCACCCTCCACAGCGACTCCTCCATCACGGAGACCAGGGCATGCATACCTTCATGGATCTCTGCCAGATCCTCTTGCACATCTCACTGGGAAACCAGCATCTGCCAACTAATTCCAGAGGCTGGTCATCTGCCTTTGACTCAGCATCGTCCTGGTCTCCAGCAGTCCTCTGACTGCTGGCACCCTGGGCACTCTCTGCCCCTGCCTGCTCCTCAAGTGAGTCTGAAATGCCCTCACTGCTGTGCTCCGACATTCTAGCTAAAGATCTAATGTCCACCAAGGTGCTGGTATCTGCGCTGGTGCCTGGTTTGGACAGTGGATGTGATGCAGGTGCAGCTGAAGCCCAGTGGTCCTCCAGCGAGAGGGGTGGCTCTTTAGGGTCCTGCGAAAGGGAGCTTGCTGGTGAATCTAAGGGAGGACAACAACATGTCATTAGTTAAAAACAAAAACAAAATTACCTGGAAAAACTCAGCAGGTCTGACAGCATCGGCGGAGAAGAAAAGAGTTGACTTTTCGAGTCCTCATGACCCTTCAACAGAACTGAGTGAATATAAGGAGAGGGATGAAATATAAGCTGGTTTAAGGTGGGGGGGGGGGGTGGTGGGTGATGAGGTGGGGGGAGATAAGTGCGGGGGGTGGTGTGGTTGTAAGGACAAGCAAGCAGTGATAGGAGCAGATAATCAAAATTTGTCACGGACAGAAGAACAAAAGAACACAGAGGTGTTGAAGGTGGTGATATCTAAATGAATGTGCTAATTAAGAATGGATGGCAGGGCACTCAAGGTACAGCTCTACTGGGGGTGGGGTGGAAAGACTAGCAGGGCATAAAAGATTTAAAAATAATGGAAATAGGTAGGAAAAGAAAAATCTTTATAAATTATTGGAAAAAACAAAAGGAAGGGGGAAGAAACAGAAAGGGGGTGGGGATGGAGGAGGGAGTTCAAGACCTAAAGTTGTTGAATTCAATATTCAGTCCGGAAGGCTGTAAAGTGCCTAGTCGGAAGATGAGGTGCTGTTTCTCCAGTTTGCGTTGGGCTTCACTGGAACAATGCAGCAAGCCAAGGACAGACATGTGGGCAAGAGAGCAGGGTGGAGTGTTAAAATGGCAAGCAACAGGGAGGTTTGGGTCATTCTTGCAGACAGACCACAGGTGTTTTGCAAAGTGGTCGTCCAGTTTACATTCGGTCTCTCCAATGTAGAGGAGACCACATTGGGAGCAACAAATGCAGAAAACTAAGTTAGGGGAAATGCAAGTGAAATGTTGCTTCACTTGAAAGGAGTGTTTGGGCCCTTGGACGGTGAGGAGAGAGGAAGTGAGATGCAGGTGTTGCATCTTTTGCGTGGGCATGGGGTTGTGCCATAGGAGGGGGTTGAGGAGTAGGGGGTGATGGAGGAGTGGACCAGGGTGTCTCGGAGGGAATGATCCTTACAGAATGCCGATGGGGGGGGGGTGAAGGGAAGATGTGTTTGGTGGTGGCATCATGCTGGAGTTGTCGGAAATGGCGGAGGATGATCCTTTGAATGCGGAGGCTGGTGGGGTGATAAGTGAGGACAAGGGGGATTCTATCATGTTTCTGGGAGGGAGGAGAAGGCGTGAGGGCGGATGTGCGGGAGATGGGCCAGAGACGATTGAGGGCCCTGTCAACGACCGTGGGTGGAAAACCTTGGTTAAGGAAGAAGGAGGACATGTCAGAGGAACTGTTTTTGAAGGTAGCATCATCGGAACAGATGCGACGGAGGTGAAGGAACTGAGAGAATGGGATGGAGTCTTTACAGGAAGCGGGGTGTGAGGAGCTGTAGTCGAGGTAGCTGTGGGAGTCGGTAGGCTTGTAATGGATATTGGTGGAAAGTCTATTACCAGAAATTGAGGCAGAGAGGTCAAGGAAGGTAAGGGAAGTGTCAGAGATGGACCACGTGAAAATGATGGATGGATGGAGATTGGAAGCAAAATTAATAAATTTTCCAAGTCCCGACGAGAGCATGAAACAGCACCGAAGTAATTATCGATGTACCGGAGAAAGAGTTGTGGAAGGGGGCCAGAGTAGGACTGGAACAAGGAATGTTCCACGTACCCCATAAAGAGACAGGCATAGCTGGGGCCCATGTGGGTACCCATAGCCACACCTTTTATTTGGAGGAAGTGAGAGGAGTTAAGGGAGAAATTGTTCAGCGTGAGAACAAGTTCAGCCAGACGGAGGAGAGTAGTGGTGGATGGGGATTGTTCGGGCCTCTGTTCGAGGAAGAAGCTAAGGGCCCTCAGACCATCCTGGTAGGGATGGAGGTGTAGAGGGATTGGACGTCCATGGTGAAGAGAAAGCGGTTGGGGCCAGGGAACTGGAAATTGTTGATGTGATGAAAGTTGTCAGAGGAATGTAGGTGGGAAGGGACTGGACAAGTGGAGAGAGAAGGGAGTCAAGATAACGAGAAATGAGTTCCGTGGGGCAGGAGCAGGCTGACACGATCGGTCTACCAGGACAGTTCTGTTTGTGGATTTTGGGTAGGAGGTTGAAGCGGGCTGTCCGAGGTTGGGCGACTATCAGGTTGGAAGCTGTGGGAGGAAGATCTTCAGAGGCGATGAGGTCAGTGACAGTCCTGGAAACAATGGCTTGATGTCCAGTGGTCATTAGTTAAAGTTATCACACTGTCACTGTGCATGTCAGGCACCCTGGTGAGACAATGGAGAGCTACATCATGGTGCTATCATTTTCCAATGATCATTGGGAAACCAGTTTTGAGGCTTCCATCAATTAGGAGACTATACATGTATATTTGTACCATATGAAACTCACACCTCTGTGCACTGCACTCTTACCTTTGTCTGACACCCCAGCCTTTCTGCGACTAGCTAAGCTGTGTGGTGCCTCTCCAGTTGAAAGGTATCTTGCTCAAATCTTGTAAGGATTAAGAGGTTTGGGGGTCTCCATCTGCCCATGGCCTCTCAATGCTGTTATGGCTCGTCTTCTCCTGAAAGGACAGAGGAGCTTTGATTTGTCCATTCTCTACCTGCAGCGCCATTGCAGCCTGGCCAATCCCACCTGAGGAGTATCTTGCAGGGCACATCCGAGTCATGGCCCTCGAGCCGCAAGGCACTCAGTCCAAGCAGCTGGGGCTCACCCTCTTGGCCAGCCCCAGTGTCGTTGACAGTTGGCGCTCAGACTCTAATACCCCTGAGCTCCAAGGCGGAATGGCCAGCCATTAACACTTCTCCACACTGATCCATGCCAACATGGTGCTCACCCTTCCCGAGCGCAGCAGGTTGTTGAGCCTTTTGCGGCACTGCACCCATGTGCGCTGGACAACGTCGTGGCTGTTGCCCTGGGCTGCCACCTCCCGCCAAGCCCTTGTTGTTAGCTATGGTGACAAGGTAACAAGGGTGTCCCTCCTGGCAGCCACCTCCTCCAGGAGGACCACGAGGCACTCATCTGAAAACCAGGGGTGGGGGTGGAGGGGGGCAGAGTGCCCCATCCCGCCTGGTGTCTCCAGCTGCAGTTGAGGCCATAGCTCCAGTTTTCAGCACGGAGAAGATATGTTCTTCCCTGGTAGCCTTCAAGGAGCTGCCTGTGCCATTTTTAAACCGCCCACTGGGTCGCCATTGGACCCTGCGCCCGACAGGCCCCCACCACCCCCCCCACCCCCCCACCCGCGCCCACCCCCCCCCCCACCCCTGCTGAGCCTGTTCCAGCCATTGGGAAGGCACGTTTTACGCTGGGCAGGCCTTAATTGGCCTGCCGGTGTGGAATCGCCTGTTTCTCGACCAGTCCCGGGCCCTCCAATCGCGTGCGCCCGCCAAAGGGTGCAATTTGGGCCTCAGTGAATTGTTCATTCAGAGAGCTGGCATGGCAACGACAGGCCAAGTGGCCTCCTTCTGCACTGTAACAATTCTGTGACTCTGTGAAATTAAAACCATGTTAAAATTGAAAATCGAAAGGTTAATGAGGTTACCTGAAGTCAAATCTTCTTCCACAGCTCCTTGATAAGGGAGAAAGAATTCAAGACATACCAAATTGTTTTACAACCATATAAGTACCTATGGAGTGTAATGTAAGAAATGCGAGAGGCATTTTGGACACAGCAAGATCCCACAACCAGCAACGTGCTAACAACCAGGAAATCTTTTCTTAACTTCTGTTGAGGGATAAATATTGTCCGGGATACCAGGGAGATCTCTCCTGTACTTCTTCAAACTAGTGCCATGGGACATTTTATCTCACTTCAGTCTGAAAGAAGGCAGCTTTATCAGTGCAGGTACTCCCTCAGTACTGCACTGGAGTGTCAACCTTGATTTTGTGCCCATCTCCATCTGTGTCCATATATCAGATGACAGGTCATAGATGACAGGTCATAAAATATGGGGGAGCCATGTTGGGACAGACTCTGCCACTGGGGAGCTTTCCCAGCCTTAGCCTGGGAAGAGGGTGAGCTGCCATTGCTACAGAGGTGCGAAACTAATTAATCTGGACCCCAATTGGTGGTGATTTTGCAATGCTGGTGGCATTCCTCCTGCAGTAGAGCAACTCCCTTTCCAGTGCGAAGGCTGGCATCGATTTGGAAATAGTCTCCCTGCGACAGGCTAGGGGGCAGGTGGAATTAGAGGCTACACGCTGCCAAGAGGGGTCTGCATTCATGAAAGTCCACAACCATGGCCGAGACTGATCCAGTGAAAGGGTTTCCCCTGCACCCTGTTGGACTTACTAGTCTGCATCGCTGTGTAGCCCAGCAAAGTTGCCTCCATCTTGAGGTGCCTTTGTGCGGTTGCCAAGTTACCACAGCGGTGCCCACCTCTCCCTGCCCAGTGGGTGGGGGAGGGTGGTGGGGGGGTTGGGGATTGGGTGGTGGGCGGGGTGGGGGGGAAGTGGTGGATGTGGGTGGTGGAAGGTGCCAAAGCTCCAGAGCTGCTGGCCCGCTGATCGAGCCCGCCTGCCATGCTCAATAGGATGGCAAACTCGGAGGCAGCCAATTAGGAGGGCGACTCCCTGAATACCGCTGAGCCAGTCTCGCTGCTGGCAAGTGCAGCGTTGGGACCCCTATTTGTTGGGATTCCAAAGGCTGCGGCAAAATCCGGCCTACAAACCCTGTCCCTCTCCCCACGGGTGAGGCCTGGCCCACTGAAGGTTGTCAGCGTTTTCCGTTTCATTTCAGATTTCCGGCATCCGCATCACTTTGCTTAAGAGTTCACTGCAACTTGATTAATTGGAACACGGAGCTAAAACTAAAGGCAGTGAGGTAATTGCACTAGATTCAGCTCCTTGGTGGATAGGAGGCTCGTGTACAATGTAAATGCGATCAGAACATCCGACGCTCTTCTCAGCATGCTCTTGATTAATGAATGAGCTGACTCCTTGACTGTTTCTCCATGCTGTGTTCTTGCTGAGTGAGGCACCATGCTGCAAGCAGACTCGCCAAAAATAAACTTACCCTAGCACTCGGAATTATTCAGGTGATGTGAGCGCTTTTAAATATTTTCCTTGATTGCTTCTTATTTCTAATTAAGAAGTCTAAAGCGAGGGCCAAGTGGCCAGATAAAGCGGTCAGTTTAGTAATGCACCCCTGTCCTTCATAATGAAGCTTCAGCTGGGACCAGAGAGGAGTATTTGTTGGATCCAGACTTTTGAAGTGAATTAGATTGACAATAACAAGATGCTGTCATTTTCTGGTGAGTTGAAATTTTACATAGAGTTTCCAGCATTCTCAACCCATTTGTTCAGGCAGTGTTTCTTCTCCACAGGAGCTTCCTTCCACTCTACTGCATCTAAACCTATCAACGTATCCTCCGACACCTTTCTTTCCCACATGCGAACCCCATAAATGAGGAGCGTAAGTATTTGTGTAGCTGAAGTTTAATTCTGCTAACTGTAGAAAGCGTTCTGACATTGGGTCCTTCTATCTTGGACTCTAGCTGTGGGACTTGCTTCTTAGACAGACTGTAGACATACTCTGGTATCTGCTTAACACTTGCTTATTAGTACTACATCAAAACAGGTTACAGAGTAGGCACATTGCTCCTAGGCATAATTCCAACCTCTGGCTCTCTCAAGAGAGAGTCTAACACATGACTGACGGATGGTGGTAGTGTATCATCACCTCCATAATATATTAGCATATCCCATCTGTTAATGCTTTATACTACACATCTACCCCCCCCCGCCCCGCCCAAGTATACTATCCTACTTTCAAAAATAACATGAGACTATGCCTTCAAATATTTACGTTGCAACTCCCTTTTTAGATCTACAGATTCTAGCCAACTCCAACTCTTACTCTTCTCCTCCCAACCTTTTAAAATTTCTTTTTCACAGGAAGTGGGCATTGTTGGCTAGGCCAGCATATACGTACATACAAATTAAGAGTAGGTGTAGGGCGCTTAACCCTCCCCAAGCCCATTTGGCCATTTAATGAGACCATGGCTGATCTGATTGTAACCTCAATTCTTCATTCCCACTTACACCCATGACCTTTCACCCCCTTGCTTATCAATAATCTATCTAGCTCTGTTTTAAAAACATTCAAAGATTCTGCTTCACTGCCTTTTGAGGAAGAGAGTTCCAAAGACTTATGAACCTCTGAGAGAAAAAGCTTCTCCTCCTCTCTGTCTTAAATGAGCGACCCCTTATTTTTAAACAGTGACCCCTAGTCCCACATTCTCCCACAAGAGGAAACATCCTCTCCACATCCACCTTTTTAAGACCCCTCAGGATCTTGTGTTCCAATCAAGTTGTCACTTACTCATCTAAACTCCAGTGGATATAAGCCTAGCCTGTCCAGCCTTTCCTCATAAGACAACCCACCCATTCCAGGTATTAGTCTATTAATCCTTCTCTGAAGTAATTCCAATGCATTTACATCCTTCCTTAAATAAGGAGACCAATACTGTACACAGTAATCCTAATGTGGGCTCATCAATACCTTACATTCTTAATGGCTATCCCTAATTGCCCTTGAGAAGGTGGTGGTGAGCTGCCTTCTTGAACTGCTGCAGTCCATGTGGTGTAGGTACACCCACAGTGCTATTAGGGAGGGAGTTCCATGATTTTGACCCAGTCGCAGTGACGGAACAGTGACATAGTTCCAAGTCAGGATGGTGTGTGGCTTGGAGGGGAACTTGTAGGTGGTGGTGTTCCCATGCATCTACTGCCCTTGCCCTTCCAGGTGGTGGAGTTCAAGGGTTTGGAAGGTGCTGTTGAAGAGCCTTGGTTAGTTCCTGCATTGCATCCTGTAGATGTTACACACTGCTGCCACTGTACGTTGGTGGTGGAGGGAGTCAATGTTGCAGCTGGTGAATGTGGTGCCTATCAAGTGGGCTGCTTTGTCCTGGATGGTGCTGAGTTTCTTGAGTGCTTTTGGGGCTACACTCACCCAGGCAAGTGGAGTATTCTATCACACTCCTGAGTTGTGCCTTATAGATGGTGGACAAGCTTTGGGGAATTTGGAGGTGAGTTAATTGCTGCAGGATTCCTAGACTCTGACCTGCTCTTATAGCTACAGTGTTTATATGGCTGGTCCAGTTCAGTTTCTGGTCAGTGGTGACCCTCAGAATGTTGATTGCGGTGATTCAATGATAGTAATGCCATTGAATGTTTTGGGCAGATGGTTAGATTCTCTTTTGTTGGAGATGGTCATTGCCTGGCATTTTGGGGTGCGAATGTTACTTCCCAGTTCTCAGTCCAAGCCTGAATGTTGTCCAGGTCCTGTTGCATTTGCACATGTACTGCTTCAGTATCTGAGGAGTCATGAATTGTCTGAATATTGTGGAATCATGTGTGAACATTCCCACTTCTGACCTTTTGATAGAAGGAATGAGGTTGATGGAACAGCTGAAGATAGTGGGCCTAGGACACTCCCCTGAGGAACTCCTGCAGTGATGTCCTGGCTATCCCAGTCCTGAGGGATTCAGTCCTGAGATGTCACAGTCCTGAGGGATTCAATCTTCCACAGTCCTCTTGGCCCTTAAGGACTCTATTTTGGAGACATGAGGCCTTTCTTCTTCATCTGGGAGGACATCATCATCCACAGAATAGGACAACACTTTAGCAGCACTGCTCTCTGTATTATTGGGATGTAGTGTGTAGGATGCAGGCTGAACTGCAAGAACAATGAAGACTTTTCAATGAAAAGCTGACCCAAGAAGAAGACTGAAGATGATCGACCTTTGGGCCCTCTGAGACTAGAAGAGAAGAACTCAGCAGACTCTGTGGAACTTGTTCCCACAAAGGGTGCAGGGAAGAAGCTTCAGTGGAGGAATAATCTTCAACTCTTGGGAAGTCCATCACAGCTATATCCTCCATGTTGTATCGAAGACCAAAAAGACATTGAAGATCTGACATTTCAACATGAACTTAGATGACAAAGGGACAAGAAACGCCCAATTTCCTGTAAGGCTGTCAAGTAAAGAAGAACAGATGATTTCCCAATTATATTTTGGGAGGACCATCTATTTTCTGTAGGCAGTGGTAAGAGAGCCACACTTCTCTCTGTATGAGGTTGCTTCACTAAGGGCAATGGGAATAATTGCTGAGGATTTGGAGAAAAGACAGCCTCATTTCCTGTAATGAAACAAATTTCCAGCAGACAATCAACTCCCTCTCTCACCCTTTCAGCCTTCAACAGCACACCACTGCTTCACATGCCCATAGCGGAGATTTACAAATGTTCAGGCATCTCCTTGGACCTTCTGGCCTTTCGCATTAAATCTGCTTCCTGCAGCTTTTCTTACTTTAAGCTTGAAGCTTGGAGCCTTCTTATCCCGCACACTCTCGACTTCGCTTAACAGGACCTTTTCCAGGTACCCGTCCTTCCTTTGACTAGAAGGTCTTTCTCCTATTCCGCTCCCTTGGATTTTGAGGACTTTTTTCTTTAGTTTGGAACCTGCTATCTGTCCTTTTTCATGTCCTGCCTGTCCTGGCACCTTCTCCCAACTGCTCAAACTGTTGCATTTGATGTATGTGTACGTATGAGTGTGTGTTTGTGTCTGTGTAGTTGGGTTGCCCTCTCTGGACCCCTGTTGCTAGGCAATAGCACAGTTTTGTTTCTACTTTTGTGTTTGCCCATTAGGAACCAAGGGGGAAATTTATAGATGGAGCCAGAGGACATGGGTAGAGTGTTGAACGAATAATTCTCATCCGTCTTCACCCAAGAGAATGAGGATGAAGGTATCGAACTCGGAGAGAGAGAGACAGCGAGGTTCTTGAGCAAATTGATATAGGGAGTGACAAGATATTGGAGGTGTTTTAAGGCTTAAAAGTGGACAAATCTCCAGGTCCAGATGATTTGTGTCCCAGACTGCTGATGGAGGCAAGGGAGGAGATCGCAGGAGCTCTGACCCAAATTTTTAATTCCTCTCTAGCCACAGGGGAGGTGCCAGAGGACTGGGGAACAGCTAATGTGGTTCTGCTATTTAAGAATTGTTGTAGAGATAAGCCAGGGAACTACAGGCCAGTGAGTCTCACGTCAGTGGTAGGGAAACTATTGGAGAAAATTCTGAAGGAGAGAATCTATCTCCACATGGAGAGGCAAGGTTTGATCAGGAATAGTCAGCATGGCTTT
This sequence comes from Carcharodon carcharias, assembly GCF_017639515.1. NCBI lineage: Eukaryota > Metazoa > Chordata > Chondrichthyes > Lamniformes > Lamnidae > Carcharodon > Carcharodon carcharias. The sequence continues at coordinate 184,349,048 of NC_054470.1, forward strand.
GTCAGAGGGAGGTCATGCCTAACAAATTTGATTGAATTTTTTGAGGAGGTGACCAGGTGTGTAGATGAGGGTAGTGCAGTTGTTGTAGTTTATATGGATTTCAGCAAAGCCTTTGACAAGGTCTCACATGGGAGACTTATAAAGAAGGCAAATGCACATGGGATAGAGGGTAATTTGATAAGGTGGATTCAAAATTGTCTTAGTTGAAGACGACAGAGGGTGATGACAGAGGGATGCTTTAGTGACTGGAAGCCAGTGTCCAGTGGCGTACCACAGGGATCTGTGCTGGGTCCCCTATTATTCGTCATTTATATAAATGACATAGATGACTATGTGGGGGGTAGAATTATTAGTGAGTTTGCGGATGACACAAAGATTGGCCGGGTGGTTAACAGTGAGGTTGAGTGTCTTGGGTTACAAGAAGATATAGACGGGATGGTCAAATGGGCAGATAAGTGGCAGATGGAATTTAACCCTGAAAAGTGTGAAGTGATACACTTTGGAAGGAGTAATTTGACAAGAAAGTATTCAATGAACAGCACGATACTAGGACAAAAACAGAATTACCTGGAAAAACTCAGCAGGTCTGGCAGCATCGGCAGAGAAGAAAAGAGTTGACGTTTCGAGTCCTCATGACCCTTCGACAGAACTTGAGTTCGAGTCCAAGAAAGAGTTGAAATATAAGCTGGCTTAAGGTGTGTGGGGGGAGAGAGAGAGAGAGAAGTGGAGGGGGTTGGTGTGGTTGTAGGGACAACCAAGCAGTGATAGAAGCAGATCATCAAAAGATGTCACAAACAACAGAACAAAAGAACACATATTATCTAAATATTGGTGATATTATCTAAACGAATGTGCTAATTAAGAATGGATGGTAGGGCACTCAAGGTATAGCTCTAGTGGGGGTGGGGAGAACATAAAAGATTTAAAAATATTTAAAAATAATGGAAATAGGTGGGAAAAGAAAAATCTATATAATTTATTGGAAAAAAAAAACAAAAGGAAGGGGGAAACAGAAAGGGGGTGGGGATGGAGGAGGGAGCTCAAGACCTAAAGTTGTTGAATTCAATATTCAGTCCGGAAGGCTGTAAAGTGCCTAGTCGGAAGATGAGGTGTTGTTCCTCCAGTTTGCATTGGGCTTCATTAGAACAATGCAGCAAGCCAAGGACAGACATGTGGGCAAGAGAGCAGGGTGGAGTGTTAAAATGGCAAGCGACAGGGAGGTTTGGGTCATTCTTGCGGACAGACAGCAGGTGTTCTGCAAAGCGGTCGCCCAGTTTACGTTTGGTCTCTCCAATGTAGAGGAGACCACATTGGGAGCAACGAATGCAGTAGACTAAGTTGGGGGAAATGCAAGTGAAGTGCTGCTTCACTTGAAAGGAATGTTTGGGCCCTTGGACGGTGAGGAGAGAGGAAGTGAAGGGGCAGGTGTTGCATCTTTTGCGTGGGCATGGGGTGGTGCCATAGGAGGGGGTTGAGGAGTAGGGGGTGATGGAGGAGAGGACCAGGGTGTCCTGGAGGGAGTGATCCCTACGTGAAGGGAAGATGTGTTTGGTGGTGGCATCATGCTGGAGTTGGCGGAAATGGCGGATGATGATCCTTTGAATGCGGAGGCTGGTGGGGTGATAAGTGAGGACTAGGGGGACCCTATCATGTTTCTGGGATGGAGGAGAAGGCGTGAGGGCGGATGCGCGGGAGATGGGCCATACACGGTTGAGGGCCCTGTCAACGACCATGGGTGGAAAACCTTGGTTAAGGAAGAAGGAGGACATGTCAGAGGAACTGTTTTTGAAGGTAGCATCATCGGAACAGATGCGACGGAGGCGAAGGAACTGAGAGAATGGGATGGAGTCCTTACAGGAAGCGGGGTGTGAGGAGCTGTCATCGAGATAGCTGTGGGAGTCGGTGGGTTTGTAATGGATATTGGTGGACAGTCTATCACCAGAGATTGAGACAGAGAGGTCAAGGAAGGGAAGGGAAGTGTCAGAGATGGACCACGTGAAAATGATGGAGGGGTGGAGATTGGAAGCAAAATTAATAAATTTTTCCAAGTCCCGCCGAGAGCATGAAGCAGCACCGAAGTAATCATCGATGTACCGGAGAAAGAGTTGTGGAAGGGGGCCAGAGTAGGACTGGAACAAGGAATGTTCCACATACCTCATAAAGAGACAGGCATAGCTGGGGCCCATGCGGGTACCCATAGCCACACCTTTTATTTGGAGGAAGTGAGAGGAGTTGAAGGAGAAATTGTTCAGTGTGAGAACAAGTTCAACCAGACGGAGGAGAGTAGTGGTGGATGGGGATTGTTCGGGCCTCTGTTCGAGGAAGAAGCTAAGGGCCCTCAGACCATCTTGGTGGGGGATGGAGGTATAGAGGGATTGGACGTCCATGGTGAAGAGGAAGCAGTTGGGGCCAGGGAACTGGAAATTGTTGATGTGACGTAAGGTGTCAGAGGAATCACGGATGTCAGTGGGAAGGGACTGGACAAGTGGAGAGAGAAGGGAGTCAAGATAACGAGAAATGAGTTCTGTGGGGCAGGAGCAAGCTGAGACGATCGGTCTACCGGGGCAGTTCTGTTTGTGGATTTTGGGTAGGAGCCGTCTGAAGTTGGGCGACTATCAGATTGGAAGCTGTGGGAGGAAGATCCCCAGAGGAGATGAGGTCAGTAACAGTCCTGGAAACAATGGCTTGATGTTCAGTGGTGGGGTCATGGTCCAGGGAGAGGTAGGAGGAAGTGTCTGCAAGTTGACGCTCAGCCTCTGAGAGGTAGAGGTCAGTGCGCCAGACAACAACAGCACCACCCTTGTCAGCGGGTTTGATGACAATGTCAGGGTTGGACCTGAGAGAATGGAGTGCAGTAAGTTCAGAGAAAGAGAGATTAGAATGGGTGAGAGGAGCAGAGAAATTGAGAGGACTAATGTCGCGCTGATAGTTCTCAATGAAAAGATCAAGAGAAGGTAAGAATCCAGAGGGAGGGGTCCAGGTGGAGGGAGAATATTGGAGGTGGGTGAAAGGATCCGTTGAATGGGGAGAGGACTCCTGCCCAAAGAAGTGAGCCCAGAGACGAAGACGGCGGAAGAAGAGTTCAGCATCATGCCCAGCCCGAAATTCATTGAGGTGAGGGCGTAAGGGTATGAAACTAAGTCCTTTGCTGAGCACTGAACGTTCAGCATCGGAGAGGGGAAGGTCAGGGTGTATAGTGAATACACGGCTGGGGTTGGGACTGGAAGATGGGGTGGGGACGGAGGGACAGGCAGGGGTGGAGGGTCCTAGATGGGGGTTGGTGTCGATGAGTTGTTGGAGCTTGCGTTCCTTAGCACTTGAGAGAAAGAGAAAAAGTTTCTTGTTGAGGCGTCGGATGAGCCGAAGAATAAAATGAAACTGGGGGCACGCGTAGCTTTGAAAAAGGGTATGGCAGTGCTGCTGAAGGGAGAGGTCGAGTGTGTTTATATGGTGGCGCATGGCACTGAGTGTGGATTTCAGAATGTGATGGGAACAGCAGTCCGAGAAACGTTTGATGTCCCGGAGATACCTGTAATCCTGGGTGGGTTCGAAACATGAGGGGTGGAATTTCAGTTGAAATCCACGTGGGGTAAGTCGGAGACGGAGACAGTCACTGAGAAAGGAGAAACGGCTATGAAAGCGGGTTTTAGTAAACACCTTGTCAAACACCAGGAAGGAAATGGAAAGCAATGAAGGTGAGCAAGGCAAAAGAGAGGTACGGAAATCTTGTCGCAGAGAAGAACTTCTTCAAGGAGGTAGGCATTTCTTGAAGAGCAGTGGCAGTCAATTAAACACAGAGATAAAAACAAAAAAACAAAAAAACTGCAGATGCTGGAAATCCAAAACAAAAACAGAATTACCTGGAAAAACTCAGCAGGTCTGACAGCATCAGTGGAAAAGAAAAGAGTTGACGTTTCGAGTCGTCATGACCCTTCGACAGAACTTGAGTTCGAGTCCAAGAAAGAGTTGAAACATAAGCTGGTTTAAGGTGTGTGGTTGGGGTGGGGTGGGGGGGTGGGTGTGGGGGGGGTGGTGGGGAAAGAGAGAGAGAGAGAGAGAAGTGGAGGGGGTTGGTGTGGTTGTAGGGACAAACAAGCAGTGATAGAAGCAGATCATCAAAAGATGTCACAAACAACAGAACAAAAGAACTCATAGGTGTTAAAGTTGGTGATATTATCTAAACGAATGTGCTAATTAAGAATGGATGGTAGGTCACTCAAGGTATAGCTCTAGTGGAGGTGGGGAGAACATAAAAGATTAAAAATATTTAAAAATAATGGAAATAGGTGGGAAAAGAAAAATCTATATAATTTATTGTAAAAAAACAGAAGGAAGGGGGAAACAGAAAGGGGGTGGGGATGGAGGAGAGAGTTCAAGACCTAAAGTTGTTGAATTCAATACTCAGTCCGGAAGGCTGTAAAGTGCCTAGTCGGAAGATGAGGTGTTGTTCCTCCTGTTTGCGTTGGGCTTCACTGGAACAATGCAGCAAGCCAAGGACAGACATGTGGGCAAGAGAGCAGGGTGGAGTGTTAAAATGGCAAGCGACAGGGAGGTTTGGGTCATTCTTGCGGACAGATACTAGGAAGTTCTGAGGAACAAAGGGACCTTGGCGTGTGTATCCATAGATCTCTGAAGGCAGAGGGGCATGTTAGTGGGGTAGTGAAAAAGGCATATGGGACACTTGCCTTTATTAATCAAGGCATAGATTACAAAAGTAGGAAGGTCATGTTGGAGTTGTATCGAACCTTGGTGAGGCCACAGCTGGAGTACTGTGTGCAGTTCTGGTCGCCACATTATAGGAAGGATGTGATTGCACTGGAGGGGGTGCAGAGGAGATTCACCAGGATGTTGCCTGGGATGAAACATTTAAGTTATGAAGAGAGGTTGGATAGACGTGGGTTGTTTTCATTGGAGCAGAGAAGTCTGAGGTGCAACCTGATCGAGGTGTACAAGATTATGAGGGACATGGACAGGGTAGATAGGGATCAGCTGTTCCCCTTAGTTGAAGGGTCAGTCACGAGGGAACATAAGTTCAAGGTGAGGGGCAGGAGGTTTAGGGGGGATGTGAGGAAAAACTTTTTACCCAAAGGGTGGTGATGGTCTGGAATGCGCTGCCTGGGAGGGTGGTGGAGGCGGGTTGCCTCACATCCTTTAAAAAGTACCTGGATAAGCACCTGGCACATCATAACATTCAAGGCTATGGGCCAAGTGCTGTTAAATGGAATTACGTAGATCGGTCAGGTGTTTCTCACATGTCGATGCAGACTCAATGGACTGAAAGGCCTCTTCTGCACTGTGAGATTCTGTGATTCTCTTCAGTTATAAAAAAAACTCATTAGAAATGCAGGCACCTTGTGAAGTGAAATTAAACTCAACTTGACCTTTCCTTAAATCACAAATACAGAAATACAAATCAAACTGAAACTTTAAAGCTGAAACTCATTCTTAACACCCACAAATGCAAATATAACTTACTTAAGCTGTCTCTATTTCCTAACACAGATTAGTCAAGTGACAGCCTGGCATAGTCACAGTCACAGAATCATACCTTACAGATAATGTCACAGACACCACCATCACCATCCCTGGTATGTCCTGTCCCACCAGCAGAAGAGACCCAGCAGAGGTGGAGTACATTTTGGAGGGAGTGCTCAACATTGATGCTGGACCCCATGAAGTCTCATGGCATCAGGTCAAACATGGGCAAAGAAACCTCCTGCAGATTACTACATACTGCCATCCCTCAGCTAATGAAACAGTGCTCCTCCATGGTGAACACCACTTGGAAGAAGCACTGAGGGTGCCAAGGGCGCAGAATGTACTTTGGATGGGGGACTTCAATGTCCATCACTAAGAGTAGCTCGGTAGCACCACTACTGACCGAGCTGGCCGAGTCCTAAAGGACATAGCTGCTAGACTGGGTCCGTGGCAGGTGATGAGGGAACCACCAAGAGGGAAACACATACTTGACCTCATCCTCACCAACCTGCCTAGCGGAGACGCATTTGTCCATTACAGTATCGGTCGGAGTGACCACCTTGTAAAGATGAAGTCCCATCTTTGCATTGAGGATACCTTCCATCATGTTGTGTGGTACTACCACGATGCTAAGTGCGATAGATTTTGAACAGATCTAGCAACTCAAAACTAGGCAAACATGAGGCTGTGGGCCATCAGTAGCAGCAGAATTGTACTGAACCACAATCTGTAACCTCATAGCCCGGCAAATCCCCCACTCTGCCATTACCACCAAACCAAGGGATCAACCCTGGTACAATGAAGAGTGCAGGAGAGTATGCCAGTAGCAGCAGCTGGCATACCTAAAAATGAGGTGTCAACCTGGTGAAGCTATAACACAAGAATACTTGCATGCCAAACAGCATGAGCAGCAAGTGATAGAGCTAAGTGAGTCCACAATCAACAGATCAGAACTAAGCTCTTCAGCCCTGCCACATCCAGTTGTGAATGATGGTGAATGATTAAGCAGGTGGGCAAGGGGAGGGACTGCTCACCAGGTATGGTCATTATTACAGAGATAAAAACAAAAAAACTGCGGATGCTGGAAATCCAAAACAAAAACAGAATTACCTGGAAAAACTCAGCAGGTCTGGCAGCATCGGCGGAGAAGAAAAGAGTTGACGTTTCGAGTCCTCATGACCCTTCGACAGAACTTGAGTTCGAGTCCAGGAAAGAGCTGAAATATAAGCTGGTTTAAGGTGTGTGTGTGGGGGGCGGAGAGATAGAGAGACAGAGAGGTGGAGGGGGGGGGGTGTTAAAGTTAAAGTTGGTGATATTATCTAAATGAATGTGCTAATTAAGAATGGATGGTTAGGGCACTCAAGCTATAGCTCTAGTGGGGTTTTTTTTTATAATGGAAATAGGTGGGAAAGGAAAATCTTTATAATTTATTGGAAAAAAAAAGGAAGGGGGAAACAGAAAGGGGGTGGGGATGGGGGAGGGAGCTCACGACCTAAAGTTGTTGAATTCAATATTCAGTCCGGAAGGCTGTAAAGTCCCTAGTCGGAAGATGAGGTGTTGTTCCTCCAGTTTGCATTGGGCTTCACTGGAACAATGCAGCAAGCCAAGGACAGACATGTGGGCAAGAGAGCAGGGTGGAGTGTTAAAATGGCAAGCGACAGGGAGGTTTGGGTCATTCTTGCAGACAGACCACAGGTGTTCTGCAAAGCGGTCGTCCAGTTTACGTTTGGTCTCTCCAATGTAGAGGAGACCACATTGGGAGCAACGAATGCAGTAGACTAAGTTGGGGGAAATGCAAGTGAAATGCTGCTTCACTTGAAAGGAGTGTTTGGGTCCTTGGACGGTGAGGAGAGAGGAAGTGAAGGGGCAGGTGTTGCATCTTTTGTGTGGGCATGGGGTTGTGCCATAGGTGGGGGTTGAGGAGTAGGGGGTGATGGAGGAGTGGACCAGGGTGTCCCGGAGGGAGCGATCCCTACAGAATGCCGATAAGGGGGGTGAAGGGAAGATGTGTTTGGTGGTGGCATCATGCTGGAGTTGTCGGGAATGGCGGAGGATGATCCTTTGAATGCGGAGGCTGGTGGGGTGATAAGTGAGGACAAGGGGGACCCTATCATGTTTCTGGGAGGGAGGAGAAGGCATGAGGGCGGATGCGCGGGAGATGGGCCGGACACGGTTGAGGGCCCTGTCAACGACCGTGGGTGGAAAACCTCGGTTAAGGAAGAAGGAGGACATGTCAGAGGAACTGTTTTTGAATGTAGCATCATCGGAACAGATGCGACGGAGGCGAAGGAACTGAGAGAATGGGATGGAGTCCTTACAGGAAGCGGGGTGTGAGGAGCTGTAGTCGAGGTAGCTGTGGGAGTTGGTGGGTTTGTAATGGATATTAGTGGACAGTCTATCACCAGAGATTGAGACAGAGAGGTCAAGGAAGGGAAGGGAAGTGTCAGAGATGGACCACGTGAAAATGATGGAGGGGTGGAGATTGGAAGCAAAATTAATAAATTTTTCCAAGTCCTGATGAGAGCATGAAGCGGCACCGAAGTAATCATCGATGTACCGGAGAAAGAGTTGTGGAAGGGGGCCGGAGTAGGACTGCAACAAGGAATGTTCCACATACCCCATAAAGAGACAGGCATAGCTGGGGCCCATGTGGGTACCCATAGCCACACCTTTTATTTGGAGGAAGTGAGAGGAGTTGAAGGAGAAATTGTTCAGCGTGAGAACAAGTTCAGCCAGACGGAGGAGAGTAGTGGTGGATGGGGATTGTTCGGGCCTCTGTTCGAGGAAGAAGCTAAGGGCCCTCAGACCATCCTGGTGGGGGATGGAGGTGTAGAGGGATTGGACGTCCATGGTGAAGAGGAAGCGGTAGGGGCCAGGGAACTGGAAATTGTTGATGTGACGTAAGGTGTCAGAGGAATCACGGATGTCAGTGGGAAGGGACTGGACAAGTGAAGAGAGAAGGGAGTCAAGATAACGAGAAATGAGTTCTGTGGGGCAGGAGCAAGCTGAGACATCGGTCTACCGGGGCAGTTCTGTTTGTGGATTTTGGGTAGGAGATAGAAGCGGACCGTCCGAGGTTGGGCGACTATCAGGTTGGAAGCTGTGGGAGGGAGATCCCCAGAGGAGATGAGGTCAGTGACAGTCCTGGAAACAGTGGCTTGATGTTCAGTGGTGGGGTCATGGTCCAGGGAGAGGTAGGAGGAAGTGTCTGCGAGTTGACGCTCAGCCTCTGCGAGGTAGAGGTCAGTGCGCCAGACAACAACAGCACCACCCTTGTCAGCGGGTTTGATGACAATGTCAGGGTTGGACCTGAGAGAATGGAGTGCAGTAAGTTCAGAGAGAGACAGGTTAGAATGGGTGAGAGGAGCAGAGAAATTGAGACGACTAATGTCGCGCCGACAGTTCTCAATGAAAAGATCGAGAGAAGGTAAGAATCCAGAGGGAGGGGTCCAGGTGGAGGGAGAATATTGGAGATGGGTAAAAGGATCCGTTGAACTGGGAGAGGACTCCTGCCCAAAGAACTGAGCCCGGAGACGAAGACGGCAGAAGAAGAGTTCAGTATCATGCCGAGCCCGAAATGCATTGAGGTGAGGGCGTAAGGGTATGAAACTAAGTCCTTTGCTGAGCACTGAACGTTCAGCATCGGAGAGGGGAAGGTCAGGGGGTATAGTGAATACACAGCCAGGGCTGGGATTGGAAGATTGGGTGGGGACGGAGGGACAGACAGGGGTGGAGGGTCCTAGATGGGTGTTGGTGTCGATGAGTTGTTGCAGCTTGCGTTCCTTAGCACTTGAGAGAAAGAGAAAAAGTTTCTTGTTGAGGTGTCGGATGAGCCGAAGGATAAAATGAAACTGGGGGCACGCGCAGCTTTGAAAAAGGGTACGGCGGTGCTGCTGGAGGGAGAGGTCGAGTGTGTTCATATGGCGGCGCATGGCACAGCCATATCTCCTTTCTCAGTGACTGTCTCCGTCTCCGACTTACCCCACGTGGATTTCAACTGAAATTCCACCCCTCATGTTTCGAACCCACCCAGGATTACAGGTATCTCCGGGACATAAAACGTTTCTCGGACTGCTGTTCCCGTCACATTCTGAAATCCACACTCAGTGCCATGCGCCGCCATATGAACACACTCGACCTCTCCCTCCAGCAGCACCGCCGTACCCTTTTTCAAAGCTACGCGTGCCCCCAGTTTCATTTTATCCTTCGGCTCATCCGACGCCTCAACAAGAAACTTTTTCTCTTTCTCTCAAGTGCTAAGGAACGCAAGCTGCAACAACTCATCGACACCAACACCCATCTAGGACCCTCCACCCCTGTCTGTCCCTCCGTCCCCACCCCATCTTCCAGTCCCAACCCCAGCCGTGTATTCACTATACCCCCTGACCTTCCCCTCTCCGATGCTGAATGTTCAGTGCTCAGCAAAGGACTTAGTTTCATACCCTTACGCCCTCACCTCAATGAATTTCGGGCTCGGCATGATACTGAACTCTTCTTCCGCCGTCTTCGTCTCCGGGCTCACTTCTTTGGGCAGGAGTCCTCTCCCAGTTCAACGGATCCTTTTACCCATCTCCAATATTCTCCCTCCACCTGGACCCCTCCCTCTGGATTCTTACCTTCTCTCGATCTTTTCATTGAGAACTGTCGGCGCGACATTAGTCGTCTCAATTTCTCTGCTCCTCTCACCCATTCTAACCTGTCTCTCTCTGAACCTACTGCACTCCATTCTCTCAGGTCCAACCCTGACATTGTCATCAAACCCGCTGACAAGGGTGGTGCTGTTGTTGTCTGGCGCACTGACCTCTACCTCGCGGAGGCTGAGCGTCAACTCGCAGACACTTCCTCCTACCTCTCCCTGGACCATGACCCCACCACTGAACATCAAGCCACTGTTTCCAGGACTGTCACTGACCTCATCTCCTCTGGGGATCTCCCTCTCACAGCTTCCAACCTGATAGTCGCCCAACCTCGGACGGCCCGCTTCTATCTCCTACCCAAAATCCACAAACAGAACTGCCCCGGTAGACCGATCGTCTCAGCTTGCTCCTGCCCCACAGAACTCATTTCTCGTTATCTTGACTCCCTTCTCTCTCCACTTGTCCAGTCCCTTCCCACTGACATCCGTGATTCCTCTGACACCTTACGTCACATCAACAATTTCCAGTTCCCTGGCCCCTACCGCTTCCTCTTCACCATGGACGTCCAATCCCTCTACACCTCCATCCCCCACCAGGATGGTCTGAGGGCCCTTAGCTTCTTCCTCGAACAGAGGCCCGAACAATCCCCATCCACCACTACTCTCCTCCGTCTGGCTGAACTTATTCTCACGCTGAACAATTTCTCCTTCAACTCCTCTCACTTCCTCCAAATAAAAGGTGTGGCTATGGGTACCCACATGGGCCCCAGCTATGCCTGTCTCTTTATGGGGTATGTGGAACATTCCTTGTTGCAGTCCTACTCCGGCCCCCTTCCACAACTCTTTCTCCGGTACATCGATGATTACTTCGGTGCCGCTTCATGCTCTCATCAGGACTTGGAAAAATTTATTAATTTTGCTTCCAATCTCCACCCCTCCATCATTTTCACGTGGTCCATCTCTGACACTTCCCTTCCCTTCCTTGACCTCTCTGTCTCAATCTCTGGTGATAGACTGTCCACTAATATCCATTACAAACCCACCGACTCCCACAGCTACCTCGACTACAGCTCCTCACACCCCGCTTCCTGTAAGGACTCCATCCCATTCTCTCAGTTCCTTCGCCTCCGTCGCATCTGTTCCGATGATGCTACATTCAAAAACAGTTCCTCTGACATGTCCTCCTTCTTCCTTAACCGAGGTTTTCCACCCACGGTCGTTGACAGGGCCCTCAACCATGTCCGGCCCATCTCCCGCGCATCCGCCCTCATGCCTTCTCCTCCCTCCCAGAAACATGATAGGGTCCCCCTTGTCCTCACTTATCACCCCACCAGCCTCCGCATTCAAAGGATCATCCTCCGCCATTCCCGACAACTCCAGCATGATGCCACCACCAAACACATCTTCCCTTCACCCCCCTTATCGGCATTCCGTAGGGATCGCTCCCTCCGGGACACCCTGGTCCAATCCTCCATCACCCCCTACTCCTCAACCCCCACCTATGGCACAACGCCATGCCCACACAAAAGATGCAACACCTGCCCCTTCACTTCCTCTCTCCTCACCGTCCAAGGACCCAAACACTCCTTTCAAGTGAAGCAGCATTTCACTTGCATTTCCCCCAACTTAGTCTACTGCATTCGTTGCTCCCAATGTGGTCTCCTCTACATTGGAGAGACCAAACGTAAACTGGGCGACCGCTTTGCAGAACACCTGTGGTCTGTCTGCAAGAATGACCCAAACCTCCCTGTCGCTTGCCATTTTAACACTCCACCCTGCTCTCTTGCCCACATGTCTGTCCTTGGCTTGCTGCATTGTTCCAGTGAAGCCCAACGCAAACTGGAGGAACAACACCTCATCTTCTGACTAGGGACTTTAGAGCCTTCCGGACTGAATATTGAATTCAACAACTTTAGGTCGTGAGCTCCGTCCCCCATCCCCACCCCCTTTCTGTTTCCCCCTTCCTTTTTTTTTCCAATAAATTATAAAGATTTTCCTTTTCCCACCTATTTCCATTATAAAAAAAAACCCCACTAGAGCTATACCTTGAGTGCTCTACCATCCATTCTTAATTAGCACATTCATTTAGATAATATCACCAACTTTAACTTTAACACCTATGTGTTCCATTGTACTATTGTCGTTGACATCTTTTGATGATCTGCTTCTATCACTGCTTGTTTATCCCTACAACCACACCACCCCCCTCCACCTCTCTGTCTCTCTATCTCTCCGCCCCCCACACACACACCTTAAACCAGCTTATATTTCAGCTCTTTCCTGGACTCGAACTCAAGTTCTGTCGAAGGGTCATGAGGACTCGAAACGTCAACTCTTTTCTTCTCCGCCGATGCTGCCAGACCTGCTGAGTTTTTCCAGGTAATTCTGTTTTTGTTATGGTCATTCTTACCTCTCTCTAGTGTGCTGTTTCCTTTTGCTGAATTTTTTCCGAGCTGCTTTTAAAGGTTTCATCATTCTGCAGTTCCTTTGAAAACACCAATTTTTTTTTACATCAATGTCTCCATGGCTGCCACCCTGTCCTTCTATCTTGGACTCCTGTGAACTTGGTTCTTAGACAGTCTGTAGACATAGTCTGTATCTGCTTAAGACATGTTCATTACTACTGCATCTAAACAGGTTTCATAGCTCCTTGGCATGATTCCAAACTCTCTCTCTCATCTATGTCTTACATTAGTATATCTAATCTGTTAGCTATTTATACTGTAGGAAGGTGCATCAGTCTCCTCTAAAAAGTCATAAAGAATTGGTTGGCTCAAAGACTATGCCCACTAGGAAGTGGCTACATGATTTTTTTTCAATCATTCATGGCATGTGGGTGTCGCTGGCTAGGCCAGCATTTATTGCCAATCCCTAATTGCCCTTGAGAAGGTGGTGGTGAGCTGCCTTCTTGAACCGCTGCAGTCCATGTGCTGTAGGTACACCCACAGTGCTGTTAGGGAGGGAGTTCCAGCATTTTGGCACAGCGACAGTGAAGGAACGGCGATATATTTCCAAGTCAGGATGGTGAGTGTTCCCATGTATCTGCTGTCCTTGTCTTGTGATATTAGTATCCCTGCTACTTTATTGAACTACAAGAAATTAAAATAAACCAATGGCTTTTGGAATTGCCCGCATAAATTTGATGAATATAGTTTTATTTGCACACGTGGTCACAATGGGGTTTCAGAAATTTGCTCCTCAGAGTTCCGTTCTAACCAAAGACAACACCATAACCTGAAAGAAAAGAAAGACTTTCATTTATGTCGTGCCTATCATGACATCCCTGAGCTATTTGCAGCCAATCAAATACTTTGGAGAAGTAGTCACTGTTCAAATATAGGAAACGTGTCAGACAATTTGTGCACAGACAGCAGTAGGATGATGACAATCTGTTTTTGTCATGTTGATTTGGGGATAAGTATTGGCCTGGGGCACCACTGAAATAGAATGAGCAATGTTGCCATGGCAATTTACGCATTGAGCTAAAAGCATAGCCAAACGTTGTGACAGCAGCAAGTTAAAGTTGTTGACATAGGGCAAAAGATTCACCTTGGCAGGCGGGCGCACACCCGACCCACTCTAGCGTGAAATGACGCACTTGGACGAGGGGCAAGCATCCCGGTGCATGTGCTGTAGGTACACCCACAGTGCTGTTAGGGAGGGAGTTCCAGCATTTTGGCACAGCGACAGTGGAGGAACGGCGATATATTTCCAAGTCAGGATGGTGAGTGTTCCCATGTATCTGCTGTCCTTGTCAACAAGCATCAACACGCAGTCGCGCAATAGTTCGGTCGGTGGGACCATGCGGGAATCGGCAGCGCGCCCGCCGACAATTAAGAGGCCTGCTAAAACCATTAAAGTATCAATTAAGTTAAATTTTTCACTGCCTGACCAATCCATTTGGCGGGCAGGAGAAAAGGCCAAGCGGCCTTTGCATTTTTTTGGAAACCTCATCCATGGGCGGGATGAGGTTTTCAACAGCAAATACAAAGAAAATAATTTTTAAAAAATTTCATTTACAACGTATCCCAACTCACGTGACAGAATTACACTGGTGGGGGTGGTGGTGGGGGGGAACATGTTTTATAACATTTTTCAAATCTTTGATTTTTTTGAAAACTCCCCACCTCCCTAAGGCAGCTCTGTGCCTCAGAGAGATTCTCAAGTGTGCACTCGCTCGCATGCACGAAGTTTCCACTCGCCCTGCATCCCCCGTACCTCCACCGCCCCCCCACCCCCCCACCCCCCCTCCCCCGGCACAGGCAGCAATGATCACTGCCGCTCACGTTTCACGCTGGGCGGTCCTTAATTGGCCCACCGGCATGAAATCGCCTTCCGGCCTTGATCACGGATGGCGTTCGGCTTCCTGACTGCCATCGCCCACCCCCACCGAGCCCGCCCGCCAAGGTCAAAACTCTGCCTATAAGATAATTACTTTACTTCACCACCAGTATCATCAGTATTCAAGTGAACACCCATTGAATTCCCTGTGAATGTGCAGTGGATGCCCGTTGAATTCCCAATACATGCCCAGTGGATGCAAAGTGGGTGGCCCGTGAATGCCCAGTGGATTCTCCCAGTGGATGCCCAGTATTTCACCAATGGATTCCCAGTGGAAGGAACCAATGTTCCTTATAGGTTGAAGAGAATTGACTCTTTTTCTTCACCGTCACTCCTTAACCTACCCCCCACCACCCCCCCATCAACGCAGAAGTTAATGTCCTTGGTAGCCTAACAACATCCACGTGTAATTCTTATTTCAATGAGTCAGTTGCACTGAATGAATAAGCAACTGTAGTAAAATAGCAATTTTACTGCACATCAACCAGTACCAATGCTGGAGGACATTGCACCCCCTACTGGGCCAGAACTCCTAAAACAGCAAATTGCAACTGTAGCCACAAGATGTGTTTGGGTGAAAAAGTGCCACTCCCCGTGCTCTTTCCCTAACATTGCATTTTTTTCCTGTTCAAGTATTTATCCAATTCGCTTTTGAAAGGTATGGAATATGCTTCCTCCAACCTTTTAAGTAGTGAATTCCAGGCCAGAACAACACACTGCATTAAAAAAAAACTCTTAATTTCTCCCCAAGTTCTTTTTCCAATTACACTCAATTTATCTTTTCTGTTTCTCCTCATCTCATCTCTATCAGAACCCATAATTTTGAACACTCAATCCCTCTTTAACCTTTAAGGAGAACAGCCCCGAATTATAATCTCTCCACACAATTGAAGGCCCTCACCTCCGGTGCCATTTTAGTTATTTCTCCTTTACCATCCCCAAGGCCTTGACGTTTGTTCTAATTCTAGGAGAATATCGCCTGCCCATCGCAGCACCCAGCTGTTTCTTGAATGGCCTCAAGCGTTGTTGCTGGCAGCTCTTGCCCAGATATTGATAATGCTTCACATGAAGAAATACTTGCCAGCATCTCTCACCCTACATTTGTCCTTAAGCGCCGAGCAGCCTTTTAAACTATGACCACACTCAGACTTTCAGATGAGTGCTGTGTGTCTAATCTCTTAACATTCAGTGTTTCCACAGCTATACTGGGATGGAGGAAGGAACAATGCATCCGACGATAATCTGTGTAATGAGATCTGAATGTGAAACTGATGCTCTTATCTGCCTTCACCAATAATAAATAGCCAAGAGGACACAACAACAAAATAACGGAAAACATTTAAACATCTCACTCCTAATTATATTAGTGTAACACAACCTAAAAATCTATTTACACTTACTTGAATTAATTTTAGTAACTGGGAGTTGGAGATAAAAAGTGTTATCTCCTATCCCCAGTTACTTTGCGTGAAGCTTGCTAGTCAGTATCACAGTGGCTATTTTCTATCTGTGGAAACAAGCTATGGAATTTCAATTTCCTCCTCTCTTGCAGGGAGATATAGCTCAAGTCTGGAATAAATTATCCATGAACATTTGTAAAATAGCTTGACATTTGTATAAAGATCAGTGATCTCTAAAGGCCAGAACCAGATGCCCACGCGTGTTTTGAGCTTTGAGAAAAGGTCACTAAAGTTAATTATGTTTTCCATGAAGAGCCTTAAGTAGACCTGCAGCAGGTTGGCTTAAGCCTCTGAAAGACAATGGAAGTGGCATCCCCTTATTGATTCAGGTACCAACCGTGTTGATGGTCAGTACAGCAGAATGTACAAACAGGCTCTTTGTTAACATGTCTATTCTAGTTTCCTACCACAGTGAAAAGAAAATTAATCAATCTTAGTGAGCAGCTAATTATAGCTACTAAGATGTATAATTTATAGCCCAGAAACAGGCCATTCACTCAGTGTTGGGAACATAGAAGCATAGGACTGATCTGATTTTGGTTTCAACTCCACCTTCCTGTCTGCCCCCCCTTAACCGGTGACTCCCGTATCTATCAAAAGCCTATCTAATTCTCCCCCGAATAAATTCAATGACCCAGCCTCCACTATTCTCTGGTGAAGAGAATTCCACAGACTAACAACCGCCTAGGAGAAAAAAATTCTCCTAATCTCTGTCTCAAAAGGGAGACCTCTTCATCTTAAACTGCATCTCTTGGTTCTAACCTTCCCCATGAGTGGAAATGAGTTTATGCTGTACATGAGCCTCGTCCTATTTTCTTTACTTCATCTGGTTCCATCACATATCCTTCTATTCCTTTCTCCACTAGCTCCTCTCTAGCTTACCCTGAAAGGCAGCTATGCTATTCGCCTGAGTCACCCCATGTGGTTACTGAGTTCCAGCCTCACCACTCTCTGAGTAAAAAAGCCTCTTCTAAATTCCTTATTGGATTCATGATCTCTATCATTTATTTACAATCTCCAGTCTTAGATTTCCAAACAGTGAACAGTGCTATTAATTCACCAGTACCCTGTTCACTGATTGTCAGTTTGGGTCCTGCTAGTACCACTGAGGCTTCCGATCTCATTACAGCCTCATTCCTAATATGGACACACATTCCAGGGTTGAGGTGAGAGTGACTGCCCTTGACTTACCAGAATGGGTGTAGCTTCAACAATACTTAAGAAGCTCTACATCATCCAGGACAAAGCATACAAACACCATCACATTCCAACTCACACCCCGTCCTGACTTGAACAAATATTGTCCATCCCCCATCCATCATTTGGTCAAACTCCAAAAACTCCCTGCTTCACAGCATTGTGGGAGCTCCTTCACTAGCTGGACTGCCACTGAAGAAGGCCTACCATCACTTTTCAAGGGCGACGAGCATTGGACAATAAATTTCGATCATGCCGGCGGTTCTCACGCTCCAAGAGTAACATTTAAAAAAAAATATTGAATGATGATACTCTGGTTCTCCTGTGTCCGTTGGATGCAGCGACTTTTCTATTCCTGGTGGTTGTGCAGGTGGCTATTTTAGATTTTCCATGGTTCAAAGCTCTTTCTTACGCAAGCCCACAAGGGAACCCCTTTTCTATCAACAAAGTTGTGAGAAGGAAGCACGCTATTATCATGCTGGCAGCCTCCTCTGAATTGTCAGATTGGTCTAAGCAATTTGCTTCAATTTGCCTGGTTCTCATATGCAAAGTGCAAGAGTTGCTTTGAAGCTTAAGCAGCATCCCGTATCTTCACCTTCTAAGGAATCAACTATTTACCCTTTTTCTCCTCCTCTCTTTCAACGTTCAGAGACATTTATGATTGCCTCAGAATATAAAAACCATTTGGGACTCAAGAGAAGAATGCACTGAGTGTGTTATTTTATGTTGGTGATCGCTTATCACTTAGATATCGACGGAGTAGTGGTCCTTCCTATTTAATTGGGCCTTTGTGCTGTCGGTAAGATGAATGGCTTCATCCCTGCCGGGAACTATGGCCTGTCCCTGCAGTAGTGATAAATTGTTGCTGTATCTTCTGTCATTGCAGTGCGTATATGGGCACATACTGACACAGTGCATTGGTGACCTTCTTAATGGAGCGATACATGGAAAAGAGGCTGACCTTTGCTATGTCCTCAAGATGCCTAGTCCTTCGTCGCAGTGGAAAGGCTGCAGTATTACAGTACTGAAGGAGTGCTGCAATGTTGGAGGTGCTATCTTTTCAAATGTGGTGCTGAATGGAGGTCCCCAGCTTTTTTTAAAAATGTATTCTTGGCATATGAGCAACACCGGCAAGACTAGTATTTTTTGCCCATCTCTGGTTGCCTTGAGAAAGTCCCTACTTGCCCTCTCAGGTTGGCATGAAAAATTCCACAGCACAATTTGAGGAAGAGCAGCGGAATTAATCCGCACGCACTGACCAATATTTACCCCTCAATCAACTCCAAATACGGATTATCTGGTCATTAACACATTGCTGTACCTGGGTAATCCTATACAAGTAGTTCACTGGTAGTTGAATGGTGCTATAGAAATGCAAGTTTTTTTTGCCCTTCTAAAGTTCACTAACCACAACTAGTCTGAGCATGTGTCCATTTATAATAATTAGAATTTATTGTTTAAATGGACAGGAGAACTTATGCACAGCTACATATTGTCAGAATAAAGAATATAAGAATTAGGAGCAGGAGTAGGCCATTTGGCCCCTCAAGTGTGCTCTGCTATTAATAAGACCATGGCTGATCTGATCATGGCCTCAGCTCTACTTTCCTGTCTTCCCCCCATAACCTTTAACCCCCTTGCAGATCAAAAATCTGTCTAACTCAGCCTTGAATATGTTCAATGAACCAGCCTCCACAGCTCTCTGGAGATGAGAATTCCAAAGAGTAATGACCCTCTGCGAGGAGAAATTCTTCCTCATCTCTGTCTGAAATGGGAGGCCCCTTACTTTGAAACTGTGCCCCTTAGTTCTAGATTGCCACACGAGAGAAACATTCTCTCAGCATCTACCCTGTCAAGGCCCCTCTGAATCTTCTGTGTTCCAATAAGGTCAGCTGTCATTCTTCCAAACTCCAATAAGTATAGGCCTGATCTGCCCAAACTTGCCTCATCAGACAACCGCTCTCCTGGGAATCAGCCCAGTGAACCTTCCCTGAACAGCCTCCAATGCAAAAAAAAAAATTCCACCTTAACTGAGGAGATCAAAACTGTACACAGTACTGTAGGCATGGCCGCACCAACACCCTGTACAGATATAACAAATGTTTTGAATACCTAGTTCATGATTCATGTATTTTATAATATAACTTTTAGCTTTAGTAATATAATTCTTAGCTTGGAGGTTGAAGTGTTAAATGCAAGATAAATGGAAAATCTTGTTTGAGAAACTGGTAACAATCCTGAAGTGAATGCAATTCAAACAAGATGACAATTTAATTACAGCTACTCTAATGTTATCTTGCAAGATCTGAGGGAGAGGAGTAAAAATTTGAACAATGAATGACCCATTTCTGGACCTCTGGGCAGAATCAGGGTATCTATTGTTATCTCAATTAAAGGAGCTAAAAGCTAGCAATTCTGGGATAGAGAGTCGTAAAACTCCATTAGGGATACAAATTATTCATATAGATTGCAGAATCAATGAATAGTCTTGAAGGTAAAACAATTTGATGCATTTCTGGTTGAATCCTCCCAAATCATGTCATGTTGCTCTGGGATTAGTGATTCAGCATGGAGCCTTGGGTAGAAGATATTTTGCTTAACTTATCTGTATATGTTTGCTGACTGAAGCGGGCAATTCAGTTTGGGAAGGGACAGAGGTAATTATAGATTTGCTGTGGTGAAGACTGCATCTAATCGAATTGAGAAAGCCATTATGAGGTGATACTTAATTAGGCCTGCATTTCAAGCAGAGAAAATGCTAACTTCATCACTCACTACATGGAAGGTGGGTGGGGCTCTCTTTCAGTTTGGATTTGAAGAGGGAAAAGCAGCTGGAAGATTTGCTTAGTTTGAAGCTAGAGGAAGATAGTCTACAGTAGTCCTCACAGAGCCTTGTGCCAGAAAGTAGTCAGCAGAGTTTGCTTGGGAAGCTATGGGAAGACAATTGGATCTGCCAGTAAACCGGACAAGGAGCAGAGTCATCCACAGTTGTGAGGTCAATAAAATAAAAGGTTGCGGAGCCAAAATGTAAATGCAAGGACCTTATGGAATCTTACCTCGGAGGAATAGCTGGAATACTTATGAGAATTATGAGAAGTAAAGCAAATTCTGGGGGTTAGTTAACCTTTTGGGTTGGTCCCAGTAAAGGTGAATGAAACTTAAAAGTTTCATAAGATAACCAAACTCTTGAGCGATAGTAAAAAGTAGAAATAAATTTATAGCATAAGTCTTTATAAGCTATTGTGTTGTTCGTGGTGCTTGATTTGTCTAATTTCTCCTTATATATGCAATAAATTTTGTTCTGTTAAAAAGCATGAACTCTTGTGACATAGTTGTATTGGTTAATTGCTGGGTGTTTGGATTTCTTCTTTAAATGTCAACAGTTCCTTATAGGTTGGTAACACAAGGCTTCCCTACTTTTATATTCCATCCCCCTTACAGTGAAGGCCAACATTCCACCTGCCTTTCTAATTACTTGTTGTACCTGCAGGCTAACCTTTTCTGATTCATGTACAAGGACACCCAGGGACTTGGCCTAAATAGCCAAGTGGTTATGGTACTGGGTTTGCAACCCCAAAAGCAAGAGTTCAAATCTCACAATGGCAAACTATTGAACAATGTAACTTCATCTGAATAGAACAGATGGAAACGTGTTTGTACTCGAAAGATTTACAAGGACACCCAGATCCCTCTGTATGCAGCATACTGCAGTCCCTCTACATTTAAATAATATTCTGCTTTTTTATTCTTCCTTCCCAAGTGGACAACTTCACATTTGCCCACATTGTGCTCCATTTGCCAAATTTTTGCCCAATCTCTTAATATAGCTATTTGTTTTTATTTGTTCATAGGATGTGGGCATCACTGGCTAGGCCAGCATTTATGGCCTAGTTGCCCTCATTCAAAGGGCATATCCCTTTGCAGAATTTTTGTGTCCACCTCACAGCTTTTTTACTGACCTATTTTTGTATCATCAGATAATTTAACTACAATACGCTCTGTCCCTTCATCCAAATAATTAATATAGACTGTAAAAAGCAGTCAGCACTGGTCCCTGTGATACTCTGCTAGTTATGGTTTGCTAACCTGAAAATAACCCAAATCCTGACTCTCTGGGTGGAATTTTATGGCCCCTCCCACCAGCATAGTTTTCTGGTCCTGCAGAAGCCAATGGACCTTTGAATGGCTCGCCACATTTTACAGCCACACCTCTACCATGATGGAGACATAAAAGCCGACCCTCTTGTTCCTGTCGGTTAGCCAATCCTATATCCATGCAAATATGTTACCCCCAATACCATGAGCTCTTATCTTGTGTAGTAAATTTTTATGTGATGCCTTTTGGAAATCCAAATACACCACATCTACTGGTTCACCTTTATCCAACCTGCTTGTTACATCCTCAAAGAACGCTAATAAATTTGTCAAACATGATTTACTTTTGGTAAAATTATGTTAATCCTGCCTTATTTAAAGGGAGAAAGACTGCTAAATGCTGCAGTACAGAGGGATCTGGGTGTCCTTGTACATGAATCACAAAAGGTTAGCCTGCAGAGGCAGTAATAATTAGGAAGGCAAATGGAATAAAAACAAAAAATGCTGGAAAAATCAAAAGGTCTGACAGCATCTGTGAAGAGAAAGACAGAATTAATGTTTCATGTCAAAATGACTCTTCTTCAGAGCTAAGAGAAGTAAAAATGTGACGAATACTAGAATAGTGCTAGAATACTAGAAAATCGGGTATTTTTTTTTTGTTTCAGATTTCCAGCATCCGCAGTATTTTGCCTTTATCTTAAGGCAAACCGAATGTTGCCTTTTATTGCAAGGGGGATGGAGTATAAAATAGGGAAATCTTGTGTTACGATCCTGTTACAGACTGTTAACATTTAAGGAAGAAATACAAGTACCCAGCAACTAACTGATGGGTAGAACTACGCCACAAGATTTCATATTTTTTTAACAAAACAAAATTTATTGTATATATAAAGAGAAATTAATCAAAACAAGCACCGCTAACTTAACACTATAGTTTATAAAGACTTATGCTATAAACTCAATTCTACTTTTTACTTCCCCACAAGTTTATGATTTTCTAAATGTCATACTACTGCTTCCTTAATAATGGATTCCATAATTTTCCCAGAATCAGATGCTAGACTAACTGGCATTTCCAGCTTTCTGCTTCCTCCCTTCTTGAATATTAGTGTTACATTTGCGGTTTTTCAATCTGCTGGGACTTATCCAGAATCTAGGAAATTTTGGAAGATTACAGATAATGCAACCGCTACCTCCTCCATGTCTAGTTAAAATATCAGCCAGTTAATTACAAGGGATGCTGTGGGCTATAGGATCATAGGAAGAGGAGGAGGCTATTCAGCTCTGGGAGCTTCTTCTGTCTTTCATGTCGATCATGGATGATTTGTATCTTCAATCTATTTCCCTGATTTTGTTCTATATTATTTACCGAATAAAAATCTACCAATTAATGAAATTATCAATTAACCCCAGTTTCAACAGCTTTTTTGGGGCAGAGAACTCCAGATTGCTGCTCTCTTTAGTGCAAAGAAGTGCTTTCTCCTATCACCTCTGAATGGCCTCACCCTAATATTAAGGCTGTGCCCCTTGTTCTGGATTCTACCATCAAAGGACATTATTTTTATCTACCTTGTCAGCACCTTTACTCATCTTGATCATCTCAATTAAATCTGCTTTATTGCTACATTTTTACCCAGTCCTGTTTATTTACAGACATCACTACCTAGATGTTCATCTTTTTAAGCCAACCATTCATTACTTGGCTTGATACATGGCCCCCCACTTGCCAGACTGATCGCTGACATCTGGGGGTCAAGTGTTCCTACTTCCTCCACACTCTCGATTTGTTTCTGTGATTGCCAATGGCATCTCTCATCGACAAGGTTGTAGCATCATTGATAATCTATGGTAATTGTCTGCTTCACAGCCATATAAATGAGCGTAGGGCGACTTGTTCCCGTTAAGTGGCTCATTAGCTGTTTAATAATTCACAAAGAAGTTCTGAACTGATTGCTATTTAGCTGTTATCACTAACAAATGTATTTTCCTTGGAACGTTAATAATTAGCTGAGCTCAGTTGGTAGCTGTCTCACTTCAGAGTCAGCAGGCGCTGTGCTGAAGAAGAGCAGGAGATTTGTCCCCAGTGTGCTGGCCAATTTTCTAACAAGAGTGGAGAGTTTAGCAGTGCTCGCTGTAATTAGTGTGTAAATTGTCCAGTAACTTGGGGCAAGGAAGAGATACACCACACGTCGCAAATCATCGCCAGCCGCAGGAGGATTTGCACATTCCACTGTTAGCATTGCGAGAACACCAGCTCATCCTCAATCTTCACATCCTCGCTAAAGTGTGGTGCCCAGAACAGGACCCAGGATCACAGAGTTATCACAGTGCAGAAGGAGGCTATTCAGCCTATCACATCTGCACCAGCTCTCTGAATAAAACGATTCACTTAGCGCCATTCCTGCACCTTCTTCCCCAACCCTGCACATTCTTTCTTTTCAGATAAGAGTCTAATTCCCTTTTGAATAGGTGGGAAAGTAAGTTGTCAAGAGGAGATAGGGAACCTGCAAAGGGATATTGACGGGTTAGGTAAGCGGGCAAAAATTTGGCAGATGAAACAGTTATATTGTCCACTTTGGCAAGAGGAATGGAAAGGCAGTATACTATTTAAATGGAAAGAGAATCTAAAACTTGGTGGCATAGCGGGATCTGGGTGTCCTGGTACGTGAACCACAAGAAGTTAGTATGTAGGTACAGGGAGTGATTAGGAAGGCAAATGACATGTTAGCATTGCAAAGGGAATGGAATGTAAAAGTATAGAAGTTTTACTTCAGCTGTACAGAGCCTTGGTGGACCACATCTGGAATACGATATACAGTATTGGACTCCTTATTTGAAAAATAATATAATTGTGTTGGAAGCAGTTCACAGAAGGTTCACGCGACTCATTCCTGGGTTGAAGAAAGGTTGAACAGGTTGGGCCTATACCCATTGGAGCTTAGAAGAATGAGAGGTGATCTTATTGAAACTTCTAAGATCTTGAGGGGACTTGACAGGGTGGACAGCGGGAGGATGTTTCCACTTGTGAGGGAGGCTAGAACTAGAGAACACAGTTTAAGAATAAGGGGTCTCCCTTTTAAGACTGAGATGAGTAAAATTTATTTTCTCTTAGGTGATTGTTAGCATGTGGAATTCTCTTCCCCAGAGAGTAGCGGAGGCTGGGTCATTGAATTTATTCAGGGCAGGGTTGGACAGATTTTTGATAGACAAGGGGGTCAAAGGTCATGAGGGGCAGACAGGAAGGTAGAGCTGAGACAACAGTCAGATCAGCCATGACCTTATTGAATGGTGGAGGAAACTTGAAGGGCTGATGGCCTACTCCTGCTCCTAAATCCTATGTTCCTATGAACCTTCTATATTCAGCCTGGTTCTCCATTGTTTTATCCACCTGACATCTGTCATAAGCACACTTTATCTTCTTCATCTTACTCTCTATCTCTTTTGTCATCCGGTGAGTTATAAAGGGGGACTTTAGTTATCTGAATATAGACTGGGATAGTAGTCGTGTAAAGTGCAGTGAGGGGCAAGAGTTCCTAAAGTGTATTCACAAAAAATTTCAACAGCAGCATGTTTCTTGACTAATGAGAGTGGAGGCACTGCTGGACCTGGTTATTGAGAAAGAAGTGGGGGCAAGTGAATCAAATATTAGCAGGAGAACATTTAGGGGACAGTGATCATCATACCAAAAGGTTTAGGTTGGCTATGGAAAAGGACGCAAAGTTTGTCCAAAGAAGGGCAAACAAACCTGGATTTATTTACGGTAACTTTCCATTTTGAGAGAACATACCTTGACTGTGACCAAGCTATCTCTTCTTTGAAGGTAGCCCATTGTTCAGCTTTTGTTTTTCCCACCAACCTTTGATTCCTATTTATTTGGTCCAGATCCATTCTTACCCCATTAAAGTTGGCTTTTTACTCCAGATTGTTCTTTGTCCTTTTCCATAGCCAATCTAAACCTTTTGGTATGATGATCACTGTCCCCTAAATGTTCTCCTGCTAATATTTGATTCACTTGCACCCACTTCTTTCCCAAGAACCAGGTCCAGCAGTGCCTCCCCTCTCATTAGTCAAGAAACATGCTGCTGTTGAAAATTTTTGTGAATACACTTTAGGAACTCTTGCCCCTCACTGCACTTTACACGACTACTATCCCAGTCTATATTCAGATAACTAAAGTCCCCCTTTATAACTGCTCTATAATTCTTGCACCTCTCTGTAACTTCCTCGCAACTGTATTCCTCTACATCCTTTCCACTAGTTGGTGGCCTATAGACTACACCGAGAAATGGTAAGTACGCCTTTTTTGTTCCTCAGCTCTAGTCAAATAGATTCTGTCCTTTGTCCTTCTGGGACATCCTCTATCTCCATCATTGCAAAGCTCTCCTTAATCAATATCACCAGGCCTCTCCCTTTTCTTCCTTTCCTATCTTTCCTGAACACCTTGTATCCAGGAGTATTTGACATCCAGTCCTGACCTTGAGCATGCCTCTGTTATAGCCGCAACATCATATTTCCACATGGTAATTTGTACCTGTTACTCACCAATCTTATTAACCACACCCCATGCATTCACATACATACACTTTAACCCTGATTTAGACTTTATTACATTCTATCTTACTCTGTCCTCACCTAATAACTTAATGTTTCTACTCTAGTGGTATTTCTCTCTCCCAGTATTCTGTGCATCCTGATATTCCTCTCTGATAATTCCTCTTTGTTCCCACACCCTTAAGTTAGTTCCAAGTTACGTCCCTGTAAGTTCCAACAGATTGGTGCATTTGGGAATTAATGGCCCTTTAAACTTACCACAGAAAGTTAAGTCTAGCTATTATCAGTGTAAGTATGTTTTTAAAGACATGATAATTGGAATCAACCTCCTTGTTGCAGAAAGTTAACAATTATAAGCTGTGGAGATACATTTCTTCTGATAATGAATTGTTGTTGGAGATCTTACAAATGACGAATTGAATTTTTATTTTTTTCCTTACATTTCCTCAATGTCTTTTTCTGTCTCAATACAAATTATCCCTCTCTTTATTTCTTTCTTTATCTGGTTTGAAATTTAGTACACCCCCTTTAATTTGCCCTTCTCAATCCTTCCACTGTTTATTTCTCAACCCCAACACTCAATAGTTAAGGAGATACACTGTTGGTCCCATTGTTCACCAAGGTCTCAGGTGCCCCAGTACTCTCATGACGCTGCTATCTGCTTGCACTTGCAGCATCTCAAAGAGCAAAAATTTTGATCTGAATAGAGTCATAGAGTCAGCACTGAAAAAGGCCCTTCAACCCATCGAGTCTGCGCCAGTCAAACAAGTACCTAACCATTCTAATCCCATTTTCCAGCACTAGGCCCATAGCCTTGTATGCCATAGCATCACAAGTGCACATCCAAATACTTCTTAAACGTTATGAGGGCTTCTGCTTCTACCACCCTTTTAGGCAGTGGGTTCCAGATTTCCATCGTCCACCGGGTGAAAAAATTCTTCCTCACGTCCCCTCTAAACCTCCTGCTCCTTACCTTAAATCTATGCCCTCTGGTTATTGACCCCTCCACCAAGGGAAAAATTCCTCCCTGTCTACCCTATCTAAGACCCCCATAATTTTATGCACCTCAATCATGTCCCCCCCTCAACCTCCACTGCTCCAGGGAAAATAACCCCAGTCCATCCAATCTCTCCTCATAACTAAAACTCTCCAGCCCAGGCAACATCCTGGTAAATATCCTCTGCACTCTCTCTAGTGCAGTAACATCCTTCCTATAATGTGGATTCCAGAACTGCACGCAATACTCTAGCAGTGGCCAAGTCAGTGTTTTATACAGTTCCAGAATAACCTCACTGCTCTTATATTCTATGCCTCGGCTAATAAAGGCAAGTATCCCATATGTCTTCTTAACCACCTTATCTACTTGTCCCGTGACCTTAAGGGACTGGTGGACATGTACACCAAGGTCCCCCTGATCTTCTGTACTTCCCAGGGTCCTTCCATTCATCATGTATCCCCGTGCCTTGTTTGTCCTGCCCAAGTGCGTCACCTCACACTTATCCAGATTAAATTCCATTTGCCACTGATCAGTCACAATGGTGTAGGGAAAAGTCTACCGAGCCACTGTTAGAACCACATTTTCAAGAACTGTATTTTCCTTGTAAAATTTGGAAGGACATCGCATGATTTGGACACTTAAGGACATAAGTTCAACTTTGGACAGGGATCAAGTATGCCTTTTCCAAGAAATTATCTGACGTACATGAAGAGGAGAGCTGTTTGCTTACTGAGGTGCAGTCACTATAATTGATGGGGGAGAAAAAACTGGTTTAAAGGCAAAGGCCTGGTGATTTACTCAAAATCATCTGATGGAGGAGCTTTAAGTTTTTAAAAATTCAGTTGAGAATGAACTAAGTAAAACTGCCCAGCTCGCAGTCTCCTTTCCTTTCCTGACATAGAGCGGGTATCAGTATGCAGCTATGAATCCTCACCTCAGAGGAGCTTGTCTGTCTTTGGAAACCCAAGAGGCTGAGATGAGAAGGATTAATCTGGCTCTATTTTCCTCCACATCACAGCTCCATTGCTGAGAATCCCTACTGAGACTAGCGACCTGCCTTCACGCTCAGGAGCTCCAGATCAACAGCGTCAAAACCCTGTGAGCTTTATCCAATGTTTTATGAAGTCTTTTCTTTAACTGCCCATCTCTGTTTGTCCATTGTTTGTGTGTGTGTGTGTGTGTGTGTGTGTGTGTGTGTGCTGGGGAATTTTAAGAGGGATAGATAGTTACACTTCCAGATTCCAAATTATGTGTTAACCAGTTCATGTAACTTGTTTTAGAAAATAAGTTTTGTTTTATAGTAAATCAATCATTCTGAGTTTATTGAAAGAAGCCTGGTTAAATTCTCTTTTATTCTGGGCCTAACAGTAGCGAAGCAAAACCATTGGCTATTTTGGTGAGTGAGTTAAACTTTTAAACTAATGGTGCAACCTGTGGAATAGTGAGGCTAGATACACTGCGCAGTCCTCCCATCCCAGTCATAATACCAGGAATGCCACGAGTGGCCCTGTTTCAAAAGTTTCTGGCTCTATATATTTATGTAGACTCAACTATTCAAATGTTCTCCTGGCTGGCCTTCCACCCTACACTCACTGTAAACCTAAGCTCATCCAAAACTCTGCTGCCTGTGTCCTTACTCGCATTAGGACCTGCACACACATCATTCCTGTGCTCGCAGACCTACATTGTCTCCTTGTCCAGTAACACCTCAATTTTAAAATTGTCATCCTTGCTTTCAGACTCCTCCATGGCTGCACTCCACCCAATCTCTGTAACATCCACACGCCCAAAACCCTCTGAGATAACTGTGCTCCTCTAATTCTGGCCCTTGCACATCTTCAATTTTAACCTTTCTATCTTTGGTGCCTTCGATGCCTGGATTCTGAGTTCTGAAATTCCCTCTCTCTCTCACCCGCCACCTTTAAGATGCTATTTAAAACTCACTTCTCTGACCAAGCTTGTGGTCACCAGTCCGACTACCTCCATCTGTAGCATGGTATCAAACTTTGCTTGACAGCACTCCTGCGAAGCAAATTGGGACACGTAGCTATGTTAAAGGTGCTATGGAAGTGCAAGTTGTTGTTGTGTTACAGTTCTCCATTCATTATTTTAGTCGTCACAATAAGCCATTCACAATAAGTGGATTAATTTGTCTGCTCACTGAGTGGATTGGAGATCGTCCTACAAAGGCATTAACGCATTAGTTTGCTGTAACGCTACCTAGTAACTTCCTGCCAATGATGCTGCTTTTCTTGTTCTGAAGAAGAAACCTGCATTTGTATGTTTGTAGTTTGATTTCAAAGAATTCATTTGAAAATAGGAACCACTGTTTTGATGTGCTGCTTCGAGAAGTGATTAATATTCATGGTTTTGGGAAAAGTGCTGTCTCCCTGGACCAATCAACTTTGTATGTTTTCTGTAGTGTTGAGAGTGATATTAATATTACAGTAATAAAACAAGGCAGACATCAGGAATGGATTCATCACTGCAGTATTAACCTTTAGTGCTCAACATTAAAAATATAATTTAGATTAAAATAATAATATCTACCCCCTTTGAATTCTGCTCTTGCTATTGTCCTTCTGCCTGCCATCATTTATCATCTTAACCTTCATTCAGCATTGATTGAACTAATATAATTTACCTATATTTTTCTGAAAGTACAATTTGGGGTACAATTTCACGGCATTCAGTGCCTTCTGTATATTTAATGGAAGTGGCCATTCATCACATGCAAGACTTTCGTGCGAGTTTTGACTGAAGGCGTCTCAAGCAAGCTAACTAGAAATTGTGAAAATAGGAAAATCTCCCAATGTGACCCAGAAAAATTTTAAGAACATAAGAAATAGGAGCAGAGGTAAATCATTCAGCCCCTCGAGCCTCCGCCATTCAATATGATCATGGCTAATTTTCGGCCTCAACTCCACTTTCCCACCCAGATCTCTTGATTTTGCATAAAACCAAAAATCTGTCTACCCCAGACTTAAAGGTATTCAACGATGGAGCATCCACAACTTTCTGGAGGAGAGCATTCCAAAAACTCACACGCCTTTGGATGAAGAAATTTCTCCTCATCACAGTCCTAAATGAACAACCCCTTATCCTGAGACTGTGCCCCGATATTCTAGATTTCCCAGCTAGGGGAAACAACCTCTCAGAGTCTACCCTAGCAGTCAAGCCCCTTCAGAATCTTGAATATTTCAGTATGATCGCCTCTCATTCTCCTAAACTCCAGAGAATATAAACTCAATTTACTCAGCCTCTCATCACAGGACAACCCAGGAACCAGTCAAGTGAACCTTCAGTGTACCCCCTCCAATGTAAGTGTGTTCTTCGTTAAATATGGAGACCAAAACTGCACACACTACTCCAGGTATGGTCTACCCAAAACCCTTTACAACTGTAATAAGACTTCCTGCGTATTGTGCCCCAATCCCCTTACCATAAAGGTCAACATGCCATTTGCCTTCCTTAATTACTTGCTGCATCTGTATGCTAACTTTCTATGCTCCTTGTATGAGCACAACCAAGTCTATCTGAGCATCAACACTTACAAGTTTTAAGCTTTGTAAAAAATATTCATCTTTTCCATTCTTATTACCAAAGTGAATAACCTCACATTTCCCCACATTGTATTCGTCTGTCAGCTTATTGCCACTCACTTAACCTGTCTAAATCTATTTGCAGCCTCTCTGTGTCCTCCTCACAGCTTGCATTTACACTGAACTTCGTATTGTCAATCTTCCCAGCCCCCTGCCAAGCTGCTTGTATGTTTCATGCAGCTCATCCCTAAGAATTTTGGCTCCTAAAGTACAGATGAAAGAAGATTCCACAACTTAAATTATTCTTGCTCGGTATCTTGTTTGCAATCAATGGACTAAATTCCTTTTATTAATTTGAGCTTAATTTTCTGGTACTAGTTTTCGCTTGCACTTCTTTGCTGACTGATTACTGTTGGGAGATAAAGTTACTTAGGGCAGAATTTTCTCCCCGTCAGGTGGGCTGGTTGGGAGCGGGTGTGGGTGGGGGCGGAGCTGATCACTGCCCGTGATTGGCTGCATGCCACCATAATTCCGTGGGTGAGCCAATTATGGCCCGTCCAATGTGACACGTGCCCGGAAGTGCTTAGCGCTACCTGTGCGGGCGGGGGGGGGAGGAGGGGGAGATTTGGGGCCTGTGCTTCTTCACGCATGCGTGTGAAAGAGCGCAAAAATCCCTCTGAGGCACAGAGCTGCCTCAGGGAGATTAATTTCATCATAAAACATTGGCAGAGAGAAAAAATAAATTTACTCAGACATGTCCCCTCACATGACATTGTCACATGAGCTGAGATTTGTTTATGAATTTTGATAAAACATTTTATTTAATTAATAAACCCGTCATGAAACCTCATTCCGCCCGTGGATGAGGTTCCATGAAAAATGCGAAGGCTGCCTGGGCTCTTTGCCTGCCCCCCCCTCCACCCCCCCAACCTTAAGGTTGGATGGGCAGCCCTGACAAGTAATTTATTTAATTCATTAATGGTCTTAACAGGCCTTTGACAGTTTGGCGGGCGCACAGCCGACTCTGGTGCGCGTCCGCCGAACTGAAGATTTCTCCCTTAGTTTCCCCTCGTTTCATTGTCCAGTGTGTCCACCTTCTGGGCATAATTTAATGGAGTTTATGGGAGTGAGATGGGAGGTGTGGGAGACTGAAGAATCGGGATGGAAGGCTGTGTTGGAGTGTCCGCTGCCTTCCAAATGCCATGGAATGCTCCCAATCACAGGGAAGGTGGAGGATGACCATCCCACCCAGAGGCTGATTGAGGGCCTTAAGTGCCCAATTAAAGGCCACTTCAGGGCCTCTTTCTGTTGCTGGTCTTTTACCAGCAGTGGGGGAGTGCATGGAATAAAAATCTTTGAGCCTCTTTGCACTCTTGGGAGTGTGCCCTTCGGATGGTGGCATAGTGGTATTGTCACTAGACTGGCACTCCAGCGACCCAGGGAAATGCCCTGGGGACCTGGGATTGAATCCTACCATGCAGAAGGTGAAATTTGAATTTAATAAAAAAACCTGGGATTAAAAGTCTGATGATGACTATGAAACCATTGTCGATTGTTGTAAAAAAGCATCTGGTTCATTAATGTCCTTTAGGAAGGAAATCTGCTGTCCTTACCTGGTCTGGCCGACATGTGACTCCAGACCCATAGCAATGTGGTTGACTCTTAAAATGCCCTCTGAACAAGCTGGCCTAGCCACGTGCCACAAATGAATAAAAAAAAAACTCTACCTGATTGGCTGCAGTGACTCTGACAATACTTACCTCAGTTCCAGGGCAGTGTCCATGATGCTGCTTCTGGCTAGATATAGGGATGATCACCACTCCCTGTGGCACTGCTGGGAGCTGCTGGCCTTCTGATTGCCCCAACATCAGGGTGGTAATTGTTTGGTTGCCATAGAATCGTGTCGGGGGTCCCAAAGATGGTTGGGTCGGGATTGCCTCTGGCTTTCCGGCTTACCATCAGGGCCACTATCACTCTAACAAAATTCAACCCCTCCCCTGCAATAGAGATTTAACACCTTGCCCACCCTACAGGCATGAGTTGTCCAGGAGGTTTAATAGAAGCAGTATCCTCCCCACCTATCTCTTACTTGCCTCTGAGATCTCTGTACTTTCCCTGTTCTGGACTCTTCAACATCACTGATTACCTTGTCTCCAAATTGGCTGCAATGCCTTCTAGGCCCTAAGCTCTGGAATTCTCCCTCTAAACCTTTCCACCTCTCTAAGTTTCTTTCCTTCTTTAAGATGCTCCTTAAAACCTACCTCTTTGACCAAGCTTTTGGTCATCTACCCTAATTATATGGCTCAGTGGCAAATTTTGTGTGGTAATCACTCCTGCAAAGTGCCTTTGGACATTTTACAATTTAAAGGCACTATATAAATGTGAGTTGTTGCTGTCTTCCCCTCTAGGTTAGTGATTTGCATTCATGCCAGTTTAACTAGAGCACTCCCTACAGTGTGTGAGGGGCATTGCATTTTTAAAAATTCTTTTATGGGATGTGTGCATCGCTGGCAAGGTCAGCATTTGTTGCCCATCCTTAATTGCCCTTGAGAAGGTGATGGTGAGCTGCCTTCTTGAACCTCTGCACTCCATGTGGTGTAGGTACACCCACAGTGCTGTTAGGAAGGGAGTCCCAGGATTTTGACCCGGTGACAATGAAGAAATGGTGATATAGTTCCAAGTCATAATGGTGATTGGCTTGGGAGCAAACTTCCAGGTTGCGGTGTTCCCATCTATTTGCTGCCCTTGTCCTTCTAAGTAGTAAAGGTCGCAGGTTTGGAAAGTACTGTCAAAGGAGCCTTTTTGTAGATGGTCACACTGCTGATAGAGGGAGTGATTGTTTAAGGTGCTGCTTGGGGTACCAATCAAGCGGGCTGTCCTAGATCTCCCCCAAAAAGTGTTGAGGATGGGAATCAATTGAAAATGGAAAAAATAAGATTGATTTGATTGCATTGATAGATGTTAGTTAGGTAAGGGTATTAAGAGCGATGGAACAAAAACAAGCAGATAGAATTGGGATACAGATCAGCCGTGATCTAACTGAATGGTGGAACAGACTCAAGGGCTGAATGGCCTCCTCCTGTTGCTATGCCCAAAGAGAAAGCAGGTTTATGGCCAAGTCAGTGTGGTGTGTGACTGGACAGGGAATTTGAATGCAATGGAGTCCCCAATGTTGTGAGAGATAATGTAGCACAGTCAGTAACACTGCATTGAGTTTGTCAATGATATTAAAACCAAGTTTAAATGACCAGTAGTGCATCATTTGCAGAGTGAGTGAATTTAATTGGATCCACCCTGATGATTAGCTAAAGTGGTCTTTTACGTTGCTAGTAATCATTTACGGCTGCATTATGAGAATGTGCAGAGCAGTGGCAAAACTGTTGACATTCCTAATAGTTGCTGTTCCATTATTGTGATAACCCATTAAACTGCAGCTTTGCTGATCTGTCCCCAGACTGAATTTACCTAAAGGTTTGGATCAAATATTTATAAGGTAAATTTATGAGGCTATTCAATAGAATATATCTCAAACAACAGATGAACAAGTACCAGTAGGCTTTTGCCATCTTCTCGGATTGCAAAATAAGCAAATGTGCTCTTTCCGATGAAAGTTGGGCAGGAATGCAATAAAACCTGGTCATTGGGTATAATCTTCAAAGTAGACATCAAGCCGAAGAGCTTGACTCCATAAAGTTCATTGCCAATTTTCTTTTCTATTTTCTTTCTTTTACCCCAAAATAGCAAAGGCCATAGGCCCTGACAACATTGCGGCAGTAGTACTGCTCCAGAACTAGCCATTCATCTAGCTAAGTTGATCCAGTACAGCTATAACTCTGGCATACGCCTGACAATGTGGAAAATTGCCCAGCTATATCCTGTACCTACAAAAAACAGGACAAATCCAACCCTGCCAGTTACCATCCCATCAGTCTACTCTCAATCTTCTGCCAAGTGATGAAAGGCATCATTAACAGGTCTATAAAGTGGCACTTACTGATGCTCAATTTAGTTTCTAACTGGGCCCTTTGAATCCAGGCAGTGCTACAGCCTTGGTGCAAACATGGACAAAAGAACTGAATGCAAGAGGTGAGGTGAGAATGACTGCCCTTGACATCAAGGCAACATTTGACCAAGTGTAGCTCAAGGATTCCTAGCAAAATTGAAGTCAATGGCAATAGAGGGAAAACTCTCCACTGGTTGGAGTCACACCTAGCACAAAGGAAGATGGTTGTGGCTGTTGGAAGTTAATCATTTTAGTTCCAGGGCATCACCACAGGAATTCCTCAGGGTAATCCCAACCTAATCCCAACCATTTTCACCTGCCTCATCAATGACCTTTCCTCCATCATAAGGTCAGAAGTGGGGGTGTTCACTGATGATTCACAACATTTAGCCCCATTTGTGATTCATCAAATACTGAAGCTGTCCGTGTCCATAAGTGGCAAGACTTGAACTGATAAGTGGCAAGTAACATTCGCACCATACAAGTATCAGAGAATGACCATCTCCAACAAGGACAAACTAACCATCTGCTTTTGGAGTACAATGGCATTGATCACTGAATTCCCCAATGTTAACATCCTGGGGGTTATCATTGATCAGAAACATAACTGGACCAGTGCAATAATTATAGTTTTGGGAAATGTAGGACTGTAGCTTTAAGACTATCCTGTGCTGTAAAATCACACAATCTGTGTAAACCAATGTGTTAGCAGCATGGAGAACCTCCACAGAAGAGTTCTTCTTTAGTTATGGAGTTTGATGCTCAAGTGTAGTTGCTGCTGCTGTCTTGTAAATAAAGTTAAATGTTTCTACTCAGAAAAGATGTCTGAAGATCAACTCTATAACAAACTGGCAACGAGGATAAATCAGATTCAGTGCTATATCTTGCCCAGCGATTGTGAGTTTCTAAGTTCATTAAAAATAAAAGATATACCTCATCCAAAATGACACACTTTTGCAGAATCAATCCCTTTGAGCCAGCCACAGATAATTGGTCTCAATATGTAGAATGTCTTGCATTCTTCTTTCAAGCAAACAAAATCGCAGTGGAGGAAAAGAGGAGAGCGATTCTCCTAAGAAATTGTGGGAGCAAGACCTACAGTTTAATTCAAAGTTTGACGGCCCCTAGTGTCCCAGATTTGAAGACTTCCAGTGAATTAATAGACCTTGTTACGGAACATATTCAACCCAAGCCCTCAGTCACAATGCAGAGGTTCAGGAATAGAGTCCCGGGGGAGACCATTGCTACCTACATGGGTAGCTCAACTACTGAACTAGGACAAGTTGAGATTGCATCTGGGAGATGACTGGCCAACAGTGAAGTCAAGAAGAAGGCCGAGACTAAATTCTGTGCCAAAAAGAAGAAGACACGTAGAAAGAGGCTGCAGAATTACTGATGAGGCACCATCTTTGGACAAGGCTAAGCCTAATACTTCCCATATAGTAACATTGAGTTCTGAAGACCCACGCAAACTGGGGGAACAGCACCTCATCTTCCAGTTAGGCACTTTACAGCCTTCCGGACTTAACATTGAGTTCGACAACTTCAGACCATGAACTTTCTCCTCCATCCTCACTCCCTTTTTATTCCCTTTTTTCATATTAATTGTCAATTTTTAATTTTTATTTTTTTAATTTTTTAAAGCTTAATGTTTAGCCACTTATTTTTATTTTTATTTATTTTCATTTTTTTCATTGTTTTATCCCCGCCTTTTCTCCTATTTTTAATCTTTTTTCCCACCACCATCCCCATCCCCCCACCCCACCCCAACAAGGGCCATCTGACACTTGTTCATGTTGTTCTTTCCAGAGTGCTTACCCTTGTCCTGCTATTATCACTTTCTGACCTTAATGCCACCATCAACACCTCCTTTAGCCAGTATCACTATCATTAACATCCCTTTGTCCTTTTGTCCATGACATCTCTGGCAATCTCTCCTTTTCCTCCACCTATCACTGGCCCTCTATCCAGCTTCACCTGCTCCACCCCCCCGTAACCAGTATAAATTTCATCACATTTTACTTCTCTTTATCTCTGAAGAAGAGTCAAATGGGCTTGAAATGTTAACTCTGCTTTTTTTCTCTCCACAGATGCTGTTAGGCCTGCTGAGTTTTTCCAGCATTTTCTGTTTTGGTTTCCAATAGGTCCCAATTTGGAGGCAAAGGTGGAGAAAATTCAAGAGAACCGAAAAGTGACACGTGATTTGCATAGTTGTGAACGACAATTTACTGTTGGAGAAGCAGTATATGTAAAGAATTTCAGTGGAGGACTGAAATGGTTACCTGGTAAAGTAAATTCTGTGACCGGATCATTGTCATACCACGTGTAAGTGGAGGGCTGGATCACCTGTAAACATGTGGATCATTTAAGAAAACAAGAGATACCCCAACAAAATGATGTTCCACCTGTAACCATTGCTGAACCTGTGTTTCCTGTTGAAGTTGCTCAGTCAAGGACAGACACACCCGATGTCTCTGTCAGAGTGGAAGACTCTGAACTGCATGTGCTTAATGAGGTACCTGATGTTAATGTGGTTCCAGAGAATGTGGTTCATGCTAAAGAATCAGAAGTTGTGGAGCCGCGACATTCCAGGCATATCAGGAAACCACCCGAAAGACTGGAAGTGTTACTTCAGGACCTGTGTAAATATTGTAATGCCATGAGATAAATAACCTTGTAAATACAGGATGCACCGAAAAGTTAAAGGGGAGGAATGTAGTTATTATAGTTTTGGGAAATGTAGGATGATAGCTTTAAGAATAATCCTGTGCTGTAAGATCACATGATCTGTGTAAACCAATGGGTCAGCAGTGTGGGGAACCTCTGCAGAAGAGCTTTTTAGTTATGGAGTTCGATGCACACATGTAGTTGCTGCTACTGTCTTGTAAATAAAGTTAAATGTTTCCACTAAGAAAAGCTGTCTGAAGATTAACTCTATAATAACCAGCCATATAAATAATGACTACAAGAGCAGGCCAGTTGTTGGGATTTCTCTGGGGGGACTCATCTCCTGACTCCCCAGCATTTCAAGACAAAAGTCAGGAGTGTGATGGAACACTCTCCACTTACTTGAATGATTGCAGCTCCAATAACACTCAAGAAGTTCGGCACTATCCAAAACAAAGCAGTCTGCTGATCGACACTCCCTCCACCAGCGATGCACAGTGGCAGCAGTATGTACCATCTACAAGATGCACTGCAGCAATTCACCATGGCTCCTTTGACAGCACCTTCCAAACCCATGGCTTCTAACACCTAGAAGGCAACAGATGCATGGGAACACCACCACCTAGAAGTTCCCCTCCAAGTCACTCACCATCCTGACTTGGAAATATATCGACATTCCTTCACTGTCACTGGGTCAAAATCCTGGAACCCCCCCCAATAGCACTGTAGGTGTAACTACACCACATGGACTGCAGCGGTTCAAGAAGGCATCTCACCACCAACTTCTCAAGGGCAATTAAGGATGGGCAATAAATGCTAGTCTGTGGAAGAATTTTTTAAAAAATCTACCAGAAATGGTAAAATCATTTTTGGGCCTTTTGTTTGCGCAGCAGCTCAGTTGGTAGCACTCTTGCCTCAGAGTTACAAGATTCTGCGTTCAGGTCACGCACCGGGACTTGAGCCTATAAGTCAAGGAGGATATTCCAGTACAGCACATTGAGGGATATGAAGTACTTTGAGATGTCCAGTGGTAAGTCTTTCTGTAGTTCTTGGATCAATAAAGTATTGGCCATCTGTGGCAGTTACACAGCAATTTAGCTCTTCACAGAGCTGCTGTTGATGAAAATTTTCTGAATTCTCTGAGACTAATGAAGCTAAATTGAAGAGACGTTAGAAGCAAAATGGTGTGGATTCCCTATTTTGATTTGACTGCCCTTAGCCACAATGTTACAATGCAGGGCCAAATACCTCTCAATTAGTGAAAATAGCAAAAATCTACCCCAGGGACAGACAAACCTCGTAATTATGTGATATCCTGGGGAAGTGGGCTTGTGATACCTTCAGAATTTTAACTGGTTACAAAGGCTGGTCTTTAAGGAATAAACTCATTCCTTGCCACGTCATAAAAGAGATGACCATGCATAATTAACGGTTTCTTTCTCCTCTTATTAGCTTTTCTTATTAATAGTTGATAGATTTATGAAGAGAGCTGGGCTTTCAGCTTCCAGCACCAAGGATCGTAATTTTGCAATTTACAAACAGAAGACACTGCATTGAACTCTCTAGAGAGGTTTCAACTTGTGAGCTGCCAATGTCTGAATTCCATGAATTATTTAAAAACCAAAAAAAAAAATTGCCAGAAGTCTACAAGAGATGGTTAGGGGAAGAAAATGATATGTATTATTTAACTTTATGATTGTATCATTGTAACACAATATCACTAGAGTTAAACAGGGACATTAGGATATTCCTGTAAAATTTCTTAATAACAAACATTCAATTTTTTCTTAGGAGCGAGAAAAAAAAGTCATTTGGCCCAACATAGCCTAGTTCTTAGATGTTTAAAAATTATTTCACTCCTCTATTAATAGTCTCTCCTCCCCTCTGAAGGGATTAACTCCTTGTAGAAGTCTGTGTCTACAGGCATCAGTTGGCCTTCCTCGTCTCCTGTGAAGGATCTACATCTTCAGGAAAAGAGGGAAGGGTAAGGAAATTAAAGTAAAACATTTGGAGAGACAGCAAAATGTCTTGTCTCTTTTCATGCTTCATTTCATCTTCTATAAACCATTGCTATAATGGGCTGGTGAATTGAGAGGTAAATGGAACAACAATTTGCACTTAAGCCATTCTGAAGGATTTGGTGACAGAAATCACAAGGAAGAGGTAAGCTTTGACAAAACTTTTTTGTTTTTCAGTCTCCTTGTTAGTTTCTTATAAATGTACCAATTTTGTGAAGCCATTATACATTGGACTTTGCCACAGGGCAGAAGCCTCAGCCCAACAATCTTCAGCTGCTTCTTCAATGACATTCCCTCTGTCATAAGGGCAAAGTGGGGATGTTCACTGATGATTGCATGGCGTTCAGTACCATTACCAACCCCTCAGGTACTGAAGCAGCCCATGTATGCCAATGGTCATTTCCAACAAGAGAGAACCCAACTACCGCCCCTTGACATTCAATGGCGTGAATCTTACACTATCGACATCCTAGGGGTTACCAGAGATCTGAAACTTAACAGGAATCAGCCATATACATACTTTGGCTAAAAGGGCAGGTTAGAGGAATTTGGTGACAAATGATTCACCTGCTGACTTCACAGCTACAAGGCACAAGTGAGGAATATGATGGAATATGCTGCACTGAAGAAACTCAACATCACTGAAGACAAAGCAGCCCACTTGATTGGCACCCCATGCCTTACACATTCGACCCCTCCGCTACAGGCAACAGAGACAGCAGTGTGTACCATCTATAAGATGCACTGCAGCAACCCACCAAGGATCGTTCGACAGTGCCTCCCAAATCCATGACCAATACCACCCAGAAGGTTAAAGGCAGCTGCATGGGAACGCCATCTACATCAGCATGTTCCATATGCCATCCTGACTTGCAAGTATATCACTGTTCCTTCACTGTCGCTGGGTCAAAATCTTGGAACTGAGCCCCTGCACCACATGGATTGCAGTGGTTCAAGAAGGCAGCTCACCACCACCTTCTCAAGAGCAATTGAGTAAGGACATTAAATGTTGGCCTTTCCAGTGATGCACACTCCCTGTGAACAATTAAAGGAAACATTTTAGTGAACATTTTCAACAGAAAAAATATGAAAAGGAAGAAGGCCATTTCGCCCATCCTAGTCCTGCAGTCGCCCTGTCACGGGTATAGATTAATGTGGTGACAGTCTCAATAGTGGTCAGTGGAATTTCAGAGGATTTGATTTGAAAGCTGAGAGCTATCTGATATTTATTTGACCCACAGTTGGGAATCTACTATCTTCCAGTGCTGTCCAGCGAACGTCCTTTTCAAATAGTAATTAAACTCTGGCCCCAGAACCTTAAACCTACCCTCAGGAAGTACCTCAGACTCGGACTTCCCTTTAAGGAAGGAAATCTGCCACCCTTACCTGGTCTGGCCTACATGTGACTCCAGGCCCACAGCAATGTCCAAGGGCAATTATAGGGGATGGGCAACAAATGCTGACCTTGCCAGCGATGCCCACATCCTATGAAAGAACAAGAAAGAAGGGAAAAGTCAGGAAATATTGCAATGGCTAAGTGGACATTTACTTGAAAAGGAGAACATATAGGGCTCTGGGGAAAGAGAAGGCAGAGTGGGGCTTTTTTAAAATTCACTCACTGCATGTGGGCTTCGTTGGCTGGGCCAGCATTTATTGCCCATCCCTAGTTGCCCTTGAGAAGGTGGTGGTGAGTTGTCTTCTTGAACCGCTGCACTAATTGGGTAGCTCTTTCAAAGAGCAGGCACAGGCATGATGGACCGAATGGACTCCTTCTGTCCTGTATAACTCAAAGAACCATGCTCCAGAGCTCAGATTAAGCAGGAGAACAGCCTCAGAAAATCAGCTTGTCTATTTCCAATCTTCCTGAATTTGAGTTGCTCAGGGTGACCATGCAGCAGTGGCCATGTATGGGTTATCCCTCTGTTATTTCTGTTCATGTGTTCTGCTATCTCCTCTGCCCAATAAATAAATTCAGATAGCCAGTTATTCTGTTATTTTCTCTCCCAAGCCTGGGAAACGTCTCTCTCTCCCCGCCCCACCTCATGTCCATTCATTTTCCAAAAGCGGGCCAGAAAGAATGATTGAATTTTGCTCCTGTCCTATCTTGATAAGAGAAAAATCTGATGATGATTGAACCCAGTGACTGCTTCAATCAATATCCATTTTAGAGTGAAATAAATGAAACTGGTGACTAGTCAAACATGAAAAGTATAAATTTTCCAGAAAGGAATTATACCAAAAACTCAGTGACCTGCAAAGCTAATATTGCAGTTGTAGGTGCATTAGTTTTCTTCTCTAACAGCTAGATTTCAGGTTATTTTTATCTTGTTTTCAGATACATCCTACAAATTTGTTTGGCCTCAACTTGTCAAGAGTATACTCTCTGGTTCTTATTCATCTCATGTCTGCTTTTACAAAACCTGTCTACCAGATGATCACCAATACACTCATATCCAGCATCGGCTACTGAATCCAAACTCACCTTCAGCCTCAGGGGCAGAGATGTTGGGGTAGTGATAATGTCGCTAGATGTTGTAATCCCAGAAGCTCAGACTAATACCCTAAATAAATTTTAAGTTTACTTAATAAATCTGGAATATAAAGTTAGGCTCAGTAATTAGGAGCCATGGATTTATTATTGATTGCCATTAAAAATCCTTCGGTGTCCTAATGCCCTTTAGGGAAGGAAATCTGCCATCCTTAGCCAGTTCTCCATTCATACCTATATAATTAGCTTGAGTTTTTTGTTTGCGATTGGAATATGTCACCTTCAAAATTAACATGGAATTGAATGGTATTAATGGTGACTATTTCCCAGTGGATCTTTTTACTATGACATTAATAATTAACCCTGCTTCATTACGCAATACTAGATAGCTTTATCTCTGGTCAGTTCCACTGTTTACAGTTCCAAGAAACTGTTACAAAGACATTCTATAAACTCATCCTCCAGACCATTCCTGCCAATTTGATTGTCCCAGTGTACATGAAGATTAAAGACCCCACAATTATTACATTTCTTTTGTTACAGGTTCCAATAATTTCTTGTTTACTGCTTGGTATAACTCACAGTATAACTACTGTTAGGGGGTCTATAAACTACTCCTACCAGTGTTTTCCTAAGTTTGATAAAGATAAGTGGCTGGTTAGGCCACTGCAGAGGGCAATTAAGGATCAACCAAATCAATGTGAGACTAGACTTATACATCGGCTAGACTAGACAAGGACAGCAGGCTAGACTAGACACGGACAGCAGGTTCTCCAAAGAATTTTAGTGAACCAGTTGCGTTTTATGATAAATCTGGCAACTTCATGGTCCCTTTTACTGATAACAGATTTGTTTCAAACTGAACTCTGGAATCCTCAGATTGTCATACTCTCATGTTCTATTGAATTAATAGTCAAAGAGTTCAGCACTGCTAGACTAGTGACTTAACAACGACACAACGATTTCCATACCCACATCACTATCAATTCCATAACAATTATACTACGACACTATAACCGCTACACTGCCATAGGCATACATGCTGCACTTTCCATGTGGATTGGAGACTTTGGGGCATGGTTACGGATTTTTACACACCTCAGAC
Source organism: Carcharodon carcharias (assembly GCF_017639515.1). NCBI lineage: Eukaryota > Metazoa > Chordata > Chondrichthyes > Lamniformes > Lamnidae > Carcharodon > Carcharodon carcharias. The sequence goes on from NC_054470.1 coordinate 184,391,626, forward strand.
CTTCCAACTCTGATACCGTAACTTCCAGCTCAGCTCAAGTTCCTTTTTTATTCTTTCATGGAATGTGGATGTTGCTGGCAAGACCAGCATCTGTTACCCATCCTCAATCACCCTTGAACTGAGTGGCTTACTAGGACACTCCAGGGCGCTGCGGATCAGGAGCCACATGTAGGCCAGATCAGGTAAGGATAGCAGATTTCCTTCCCTAAAGAACATTAGGATGTCCTAACCATGCCTCAAAGTCTCTAATCCACTTAGAAAGTGCAGCATGTATGCCTATGGTAGTGTAGAAGTTATAGTTTCGTAGTATAATTGTTATAGAATCAATAGTGATGTGGGTATGGAAATCGTTGTGTCATTGTTAAGTCACTAGTCCATGGATGGATTTTTAATGCAATCAATAATAAGTCTGTGGTTCCTGTTACTGAGACTAACTTTATATTCCAGATTTATTAGTTAAATTTAAATTTCACCAGCTGATGTGGTGGGCTTTGAATCTATTCTCCCCAGGGTACTAGCCCAGGTTTCTAGAATTTGTAAGTCTAGTCACATGATCATTACCCCAAAATCTCTCCCCATGAGGTTGAAGGTGAGTTCTGATTCAGTAGCAGATGCTGTCAATTGAGTAAATAGACTAAAAGGTATGGAGATAAATGAAGAGTGGGAAACATTTAAAGAAACAATTCAAACTGTTCAGCAAAAATGCAGCAAGAAATAACCATCCGTGTCTCACTCAAGAAGTTAAGGATAGTCAACACCCCTTTGTCCTTTTGTCTATGACATCTTTGGCAATCTCTTCTTTGCCTCCACCTATCACTGGCCATCTATCCAGCTCCACCTGTCCTACCCCACTCTAACAGCTTATAGCTCACCTCATTTCTATTTTTCTTTAGTTCTGATGAAGGGTCTTCCTCTCCACAGATGTTGTCAGACCTGCTGAGTTTTTCCAGCTATTTCTGTTTTTGTTTTTGTTTCAGATTTCCAGCGTCTGCAATATTTTGCTTTTAAGTTAAGGATGGTTTTAGATTAAAAGAAAAAGTTTGCATTGGAGCAAGAAACAGTAGGAAGTCCGAGGATTGGGATTGTTTTAGAAGCTAGCAGGGGGCCACCAAGAAGTTGATAAAAAGGGAAAACATAGGATATGAGAGGAAAATAACCAGAAATATTTTTTTAAAAAGATTGTAAGAGTGTTTATAAATAGATAAATAATGAGAGTAGCTAAAATTATTTCCCTTTGAAGCAAAGACAGGGGAAATTTTCACAGGGAATGAGGAAATGGTAGAGGCATTTGACAATTATTCTGTGTCTGTCTTCACAGTAGAACATGCAGGTTCCATGCCAGAAACAGACCTAGGGGCTAAAAAGAGTGAGGAAATTAGGGAAAATTGATATCAGCAGAGATAAAGTATTACAGAAACTTGTGGGACTAAAATCCAACAAATCCCCAGGACTTGGTGGCACAAACCCTAGGGTTCTCAAAGAGATAGCAACAGAGATGGTGGATGTGCTAGCTGTGATTTTCCAAATTTCCTTGGATTCAGGGACGGTCCCACTAGATTGGAAGTTGGCAAATGTTACACCACTTTTCAGGAAAGGAAGGAAAGAGAAAATAGCTATCTACAGGCCTAACATCAGTTGCTGGAACCTATTATTGAGGAAGTCTTAACAATGCACTTAGAAAAGCATAGTATGATTAGAGCAAGTCAACATGGTATTTATAGAAGGACAAAGGCAGCAAAGACATGGGAACGCCAGTATGTGGATGTTTGTCTCCAAGCCACACACCATCTTGGCTTGGAAATATATCACCATTGCTTCAGTGTCACTGGGTCATAGTCCTGGAACCCCCTCCCTAACAGCACTGTGGGTGTACCTACACCATAGGGACTGCAGCGGTTCATAAAAGGCAGCTCACCACCATCTTCTCAAGGGCAATTAGGGATGGGCAATAAATGCAAGGATCAGTGCTGGGGCTTCAGCTATTTACAATATATATCAATGACTTGGATGTAGACAAAGAGAGTATTGTATCCAAATTTGATGATGAAACCAAACTAGGCATAAAGGAAAGTTGCAGGAAGCACACAGAGAGGCTGCAAAGAGATTTAGACAGGCTAGGTGGTGGGCAACAAGATGGCAGATATGGAAATTATTCCCTTTGGTCATAGGAATAAAAAAACAGAACATTTTTCAAAAGGTGAGAAACTTGTAAGTGTTGTCGTTAAAAGAGACCTGGCTGTGCTGGTACAAGGGACATAGAAAGTTAGCATGCAGGTACAGCAAGGTATTAGGAAGGCAAATGGCATGTTGGTCTTTATTGCAAGGGGATTGGAGTACAGGAATAAAGAAGTCTTGCTTCAGTTGTACAGGGTTTTGGTGAGACTGGATCTGGAGTACTGTGTATAGTTCCAGTCTCCACATATATCCTAAGAAAGGATATACTTGCATTGTCGGTAGTACAGGGAAGGTTCACTAAACTGGCACCTGGGATGAGGGGGTTGTCCTATGATGTGAGGCTGAGTAAATTGGGCTCTCTGCCGTCTATCCATGAACCAATTCTCTATCTTTGCTAATATATTACCCCCAACTCCATGAGCCCTTAATTTGCCTATTAACTCTGAAGTTTAGAAGAATGAGAGGCGATCTCATTGAAATCTACAAAACTCTGAAGTCGCATGGAAGGATGGACGCTGATACTGTTTCCATTGGTCGGGGAATCTTAAACACTGGGGGCACAGTCTCAGGAGAAAGGGCCGATCATTAGGACTGAAATGAGGAGAAATTATTTCACTCAAAGGGTTGTGAATCGTTGGAATTCTTTACCCCAGAGGGCTGTGGATACTCCATTGTTGAATACATTTAAGTCTAGGATAGATGGATTTTAGGTTTCTCATGGCGAGCAGGCAGGAAAATGGAGTTGAAGCCCAAGATCAACCCTGATCACACTGAATGGCAGAGCATGCTGGGTGGGCTTTATGGTCTAATTCCGCTTCTATTGAGTTCTTGTTCCTCATCAACATTTTCCCACACTATCCCCAAGTTGAAAAATGGTATGTTTTCTCTTCTTCAACATTGACATCCCTTATTTTGACACATAATTAATTTACAAATCAAAAAAAAAAGCCACATGAAAAGAATGTGTGGAATGTGTGGCCCTAAGTATCCACTTCATGTTTTTACCAGCGTTGTTTCCCTGGAACAAAAGCACAACAAGGGTCTGCGTCAGATGAGAAATGTTAAGAAAATATGCATTTTTATAATAGACTTCACAACTTCTCAAGGCACTTTACAGCCCATGAAGTGCTTTTGAGGTGTTAGATTGTTGAAATGTAGGAAACACATTCGCCAATTTGCACACAGCAAGCTCTCAAAAACTGCAATTTAATAACGAGCAGGACAAAATCTGTTTTAGTGACGTTGGTTAAGGGATGAACATTGGTCGAGAAGAAATCACCTGCTCTTCAAGAGAGCACCATGAGATTTTCACGACTACCCAAAGGGACCTCAGTTTAATGTCTCATCTGAAAGATAGCACTTCTGAGAGAGCAGCATTCCCTCAGTACAACAGGGGTCTACAGTACAACAGTTGTGCTACTAAAAAAAAATTCCAGAGCAGGACCTGAACCCACAAACCTTCAATTTCCTGCCTTGGGAAGCAAGCATGCTACGGACTGATCCATAGCTGAGCACAATTTAGACTGAAGAGCGGCTATAAGACTGTGACCTTGTTCCAGTCAATGAAGCAAAGCTAAGATGAGTGCATACTGGTAAGATAAAATCACGTTTACAAATTATGGGTGCAGTTTACAGTGAAATTCTGAGCTGAGCGGTATGCAGAATAGCTGATCAGTGCTGCCCTTCATTACACTGCTCTGTAGTATCAAGTGAAACATCAATCGTGCTCTGCATGTGTATAAATCATTGAAATTTTGAGTGAAGTAACAAAATCACTCCAAATATGCTTTTAAGCATTTCACAAATAAATAACCCAAAGGCATTAAAGCGATGTTTACTTAGACAGCATCAGTGTTGCAGATGGTTTGGCAACCAGCAAGCACACATCGAGTGAGGCGACATGAGCATTTTGATAATTTAATATTGGATATTATAAAAAGCAGTGATGAAAGTGATGAATTATTTTGCTAACTTTCCATGAAGAGTTAGCTGCTTAACTGCTCTTTCAAATTGTTGGTTCAGTCACCAGATGACAGCTAAATGTTGTTCAACAGATGAATATGTTTGCAAGCCCAGTCTCTTGATAAAGGGCCAGTCAAGAAAACAGGGAGAACATGGACTAGCATCGATCCAAGTATTATTTGATTAGAACTAGCAGATTACCAAGGCATTGCTTGTGGTAGGTTTTATGGAGAAAGTATTTACATCTACATAGCACTTTTCACATCCTATGGACATCCTGCAGCACTTCATAGTCAGTGAACTATATTTAAAGTGCAGCCACCTTTTCTATGCAGGCAAACATAGCAGCCAATTTGAAGACAGCCTGGTTGCACAAACAGCGATGAAGTCTGTGTTTTTTCAATGTTGTCAGTTGAGGGGTGAATGTCGGTCAGGACACATAGTAAGCAATCCCACTCTTTAGAATTCAGCAAACATGATATAGGCTTACTGTCTCATCCGAATTTCTACCTTGTCAGGTTATTGTGCCATCAGGTGGAACTGTGTTTAAGCTGACCTGGTCCTTTCAGGCCACAAAGCTTAATTGCCATGATGAGTCCAAGGTGAGGTCAGTTGGAGCCTAATTGCTGCCAATAAGCACAGCTGAAGGTCATTTGGAGGCTAATTGCTGCTTGGCTGACATTCTAAAGATTTACAAGGAGTTGAAACAAAAACTACAAGAAGCAGCCTGAGTTTTGGGACCCATTTCCTTGTGGATTTGGCCTGGGCTTTAACATCACATTCAAGCATCTGTGACATCATCACAAATTAATCTGTTGTTGAAACAAGGAGCCTGCCGGCTTCAGATGGGCATTCTTGGCTTCTTGCAGTCAGCAGAATTGAGGGGGAAGACTAGCCAGTTTGTCCCCCACACTAATGTAAATGTCACCTCCATCTACCTGGTAGGGTGAATTAAAATCTAGCTGCATATCTCAGGAATTGGAAAGCAATGGCATTGTAACCTTTAGTGGTCTGTCAATGGCTAACCATGTTTTTCTTATTGGGAATATTTTAACATTTGAGAGTTTTCTTTAATAGGCCCTTTTCAGTGGAGACCATTAAATTAGTCAGTGCATTTATAAGTTTTATTTGCCTCTATTGTCTCCTTTTGTAATGAAATCACACAAGAAACCATCTCCCTTAATTAAACAGGGGAATGCATGTTGGCACTTACACGTTAGCCTGCTTTAGGGGCTGCAATGAGATTCAAATGGATAACAACTGTAATAAGGTGTGAATAAAATTACATTCAAATCTCATTCCTCATGTGCTATATTGCCACGTTATAATAAGACATGAATGAGATATGAAATTCCATTTCATTTTGCATCACTTTGAATCATGCAGGACTGAAATCTGTATCTGCTACAAATGTTCTTGTTATACACTGGTCACATTTCTCTTGATCAAGTGTGCCTTAAAGCATTAAAATAGCCCACTAAATTGCCAAAAATCCCTTCAAAACCTATTTCGTTCATTTGGCCTTAAAGCATTGGCAGCGGCCCATGCTTCGCAAGACGATGGCTGGCATCATGGTGGTTAACTCTCCTGGTGTGCTCCAGTAGACCCAATGTGGCAGGCAATCTCTGCTGCATTTGCTGCAGAAAGAGTGGGCTGAAAGAGTGTATGAGTCGCTGGCCTCCGTTTTCTCTGTGCACTTCTCGGCCAGCTGAGCTTCTCGTTCTTGCTCGCCCCTTCCAATGCCCTTCCAGACAGCCTCCAGAGGTCACGGCCGTCAATGACTGTCTCCCAGTTGTCACTGCCAATATCTGCCATCTCCATACCCCGCTTGAAATTTAAAGCTGCAATCATTATGTAGTTTGTGATTTTATTATTTTACTATCAGTTAAAGGAAATACAAACAAGCAAAAGCAATGAGCAGGCATAGATCATCTGGCTCTTCAACACTACCCCATCTGCATGGCAGCTGGACTATCAACATTTAGACACTTCCCCATTCCCTCCCTCACCCTCCCTGCCCCACCTCCCCGTAGCCATGTAATCTCCGGGGAGAGGAAAAAAAGTTGAGGAAAAGACCTGGGGTCGCTTAGGAAGGCAAAAACTCTGGGAAACCTTTCTCCGATCCATCTCAGGCTATCAAAACAAGTCTGAGATCACATGGACTCAGTGCTTCTATAAGTACGCTTACTTTCTACATGATGCAAGCTCTGATTTCAAAATTCTCATCCTTGGTTCCAAATCCCTCCATGGCTTTGCTCTTCCCTATCTCTGTAATCTTCTCCAGCCCCATAAGCCTCCAACTTCTCTGTGCTCCTCCAATTCTGGTCTCTTGAGCATCCCCAATTTTAATCCCTCCACCACTGCCGGCTGAACCTAAAGCCAAGGCCTGAGCTCTGCAATTCCCCCACTTCTCATTTAAGATGCTCCTTAAAACCTACCACTTTGACCAAGCTTTTGGTAATCTGTCCTAATATCTCCCGATGGGGCTTTGTATCATGTTTGTTTGATAATGCTCCTGTGAAGCACCTTGGAATATTTTACTATGTTAAGAGTACCAAATAAATGCAAATTGGATAAAATAGTGGCCAGGTGAATACCTCAGCTATGCTTCAATAACACCATGGGATTTTTCACACCACTTTGAGAAAGCAGATGGGACCTTAGTTTAACATCACACATGAGGAGCAACACCAACAACTCAACACTTGAGCACCAGCCTGGACTTTGTGTTTAAGTTTCTGTGAGTGGGACTTGATCCTACAACCTTCTGACTTAAGATAGTGAGGGTGCTAGCTGACACTTAAGCAAGGGTTAAAGGGCCACAATTGATCACTGTAGTGCCCCGTTATCTGTTCATTCAAAACCTGCACAACAAGGGAAAAGCCAAATGTGAATAGGACTGGTTATTTCCAGAAAGCTGGGATGATGCAGTGTCTCTTTGTAAAGTGCTGCTGGATTTCCTACTGGGAGGCAAATTGTTGAGTTTTCTAACAACAGAGGAGAATCATTTTTCTTTAATGACTGAGAGTGGTGCTCACTGAGGGGAACTCTGATTTGAGCAACATGACACAGAGACATTCGATTGGAGGCTTTTCAGCAGAGTAGCAGGGAACCAGTCTTCATAAAATTGGCCATCTAAAAGCTATTGGCACTGTAGGAAGCGCTCTGGCATTGTACTGTTCATTGAGTTGTAACAGCAGTTGTCCATTAAATATATTAGAATTATCCTGTTGGAAGTTGTGCTGTGCAAAATAAGACCAATCGGAGCCAGAACATTGACACTTTTGCAATATTGCAAAATGACCAGAAACTGCCAAATGCATATATATTAACCAGTAAGTAGATTTGAACAAAATCATATAACTGATTTAGTAATGTTATTGCATTTCTATTATATTTGTTGCATTGAGTGGTACCTCGATGTATTAGGCTATGTCAATACATCACATTCAGGAGGGTTGGTGGGCACATAGGATTCTGTGCTGTGCTCAAACTGGCTTCTGGATTGTTTTCATTACCATGCTTTAACCCAGTCGAGGAAGACGAGCTTCAAACTTTTCGTGGAGTCAGAAGGAGCAGGAATGCTTCTTTGGACCTCACGAAGAAAGTCTGGGCCCCTGCTCAGCCCCAATCTCAGGCCCTCCCTTCCCTTTCCACCTATGAGAAGCTAATGAATGCCCACTTCACTTCCCCTCCCCTGGTAGCATATCTCAGTGTTACTGAGCAGCCAGATTCACCTGCCAGCAGTCAGCACGCTGCCTCTTCATGCCTATTTCAGGCCACTAATGAGGCCCAGCAATTACTGATGGTCTGGCTTCCCTCAGGATGCTCATACAGGTTGCCTTCCCACCTAGCAGTTTAAGTTCCCACTTCAGGTCCATGGCATCACTTGGTGGTCAAAGCATGCAAGCACATGAAGACTCCACCAACTTCATCATGAGGTTCTTATTGGAGATTATTCACCAAGCAATGGCAAAGTATTGTGATTCTTTATCACGTGTAGACAGTTTTAGGAAAACTTACACCTCATTATTTCTCAGGAGCCACTAATGAACCCTATGGACTGTACAGCCCAACTTCAAGGGAGCTATGCAAAAGACAAAGCCCCACAACCGTCTTTTCAATTCCTAATGGCTGAGACATTTAACAGTCTTTGGAATCCAGATGATAGGCATGCGTCCTTTGTCAAAGAGATGGTGGAGAGGTGAGAGTCATGTGACATGGGCCTCTGGCTTTTGGAACAAGGAATACTGCTTTGCTGAACTGAAAAGCTCAGTCTGCTGTTTAACATCTGACTAGCAGACCACACCGAAGGAGTTCTGGCCCAGGTTGGACATCTGGCCCCATCTGCTCTGCTTCTGCTGAAAGTTTGCCTACAAAACTGATTCATCTCTGCATGCCTATCTCATTGCGTGTAGGCAACACCACCAGAAAAGTGAATTCTACAAGATCGGTTTTCAACCCGCTGACCTCCATGAAGGAATACCTCTTTAAACTTTGATTCTGTTCTCTGGAACCCATGTGAACCAGTATTTATTTTCTTTGTGATCTCTGTGCTGTTAATGTCTTCTTTTCTCTCTCTCTGTCTCTCTCTCTGTCTCTATCTTTTTTTCTAAGTGAGGAGGTGGGGTTGCCTCCTTTTTCATTTTGAATTTGTGCAATAAACTAACGCTTTTATTAGTTCACCCCATCTTGAGTTTGCTGTGGGCTTATTAATAGAAAAATTGGATCACACAAAAACTGAGGGGTTGGTAAATACACCACTGTCTATACAGAGGGAAATAAATCACAAACACCTTTCTGTTTATGGACGGGTGGTGAGAGGAGAAATTAGTGCTGTTTAAAGTAACCCTACTCCTGTCCGTAACAAGAGAGATATAAGATAGTAAAACAATCTTGAAAGATTGGTTCTAAAACACGACTTCAGATTCAACTTCAACTGTACAACAAGGATGTGCAGGCTCATAGAACCACAGAAAAGTTACAGCACAGAAGGAGGCCTTTCAGCCCATCTTGTCCATGCCAGCCCAAGGACACCCAGGTGCCCTTTCTAATCCCACCTTCCTGCACCCGGCCCATAGCCTTGCAACTTACAGCACTTAAGGTGCAGATCCAGGTACTTTTTAAAAGAGTTAAGTTTCTGCCTCTACCACTAACTTGGGCAGCAAATTCCAGACACCCACTACCCTCTGTGTAAAAAAGCTCTTCCTCATGTTCCCCCCCTACACCTTCTGCCACTTATCTTGAATAAGAACAAAGAAAAGAACAAAGAAGAACAAAGAAAAGTACAGCACAGGAACAGGCCCTTAGGCCCTCCAAGCCTGCGCTGATCATATTGCCTGTCAACTAAAACATGTTGCACTTCCAGGGTCCGTATCCCTCTATTCCCATCCTATTCATGTATTTGTCAAGCTGCCTCTTAAACATCACTATTGTACCTGCTTCCACCAGCTCCTCTGGCAGACAATTCCAGACACTCACTACCCTCTGCGTAAAAAACTTGCCCCGCACATCTCCTCTATAGTTTTCTCCTCTCACCTTAAATCTATGTCCCCTAGTAAGTGACTCTTCCACCCTGGGAAAAAGCTTCTGACTATCTACTCTGTCCATGCCACTCATAATTTTGTAAACTTCTATCAAGTCGCCCCTCAATCTCTGTTGCTCTAGTGAGAACAATCTGAGTTTCTCCAACCTCTATGTCTATGTCTCCTGGTTCTAGAATTCTCCATCAAGGGAAACCATTTTATTCTGTCCACTCTAACTATTTCCCTCATAATTTTGTACAGCTCAATCAAGTCACCTCTCAGCCTTCTTTGTTCTAAGGAAAATAACCCCAACCTATCCAATCTCTCCTCGTAGCTACTCTTTTCTAACCCTGGCAACATTCTTGTAATGTGGTGACCAGAATTGCACACAATACTTCAGTTGTGGCCTTACCAGTGTTTTATACAATTCCAACATTATATCTTTACTTTTATGTTCTATATCTTTGCCAGTGAAGGAGAGCATTCCATAAGCCTTCTTTACAAACTTGTCTACTTGAACTGCTGCCTTCAGGGACCTGAGTGAAGAAATTCATGGAACCATAGAAAAGTTACAGCGCAGAAGAAAAACTTTAAAAAATCATCTCAGTCTTAAATGGCCTGCTCTTTATACTGAAGGTGTCCTCTGGTTCTAGACTCACCAGCCAGGGGAAACATCCTATCCACAAATGCCTGTCAAGCCCTGTAAGTATTTTGTAACTTTCAGGGAGATCACATCTCATTCTTCGAATAGAGAATACAGGCAGAGTTTCCTCAACCTGTCCTCATAAAACAACCCTGCCATCCCAGGGATGAACCTCCGTTACGCTCCCTCTATGGAAAATAAATCCTTCTTCAGGTATGGAGACCAAAACTGTACACAATACTCCAGGTGCAGTCTCTCCAAGGCTCCATACAATTTCAGCAGGATATCTTTACTGCTGTATTGAAATCCCCTTGTGACGAATGCCAACATACCATTTGTCCTCCCAACTGCTTGCTGCACCTGCATGTTAGCTTTTAGTGACTCATGAACAAGCACCGTCAGGTCCCTTTCGACATCAACACTTGCCAATCTCGCACCTTTTATGAAGTGCTCTGCCTTCCTGTCTCATCAGCTGAGTCCACCAAAATGGGATTTTGGTAGCTCGGCAGGTGTGCGAAGGAGACAGAGCTTCGTTAACTAGGAGGCAAGTTAAGGCCCTTGACACTCCAATTGTCTCCGAGTTTACACAGCCCGTGCAATTTTTCAGCCTTGCATGGGCAAAATTGGTCAGGCAGGCAGGCCACAATTTGCAAAAGCTTATCCATGGGTGGGAGAAGAAGGGTCAGCAGCATTGTCAATGTGAGTAGTGAAGAGTTTTGGAGATCATGTGCTGCTGGTTGCTTATGTGAACTGGACAGCTACATCTTGCATCAGAGGTGCATTTTCATCATTTCTAGGTTTCATTTCAGGACTTATTATCGTCTTCCAGGCCCCCGGAGGATTCTGACTGTGTAGGTCCTTCCAGGTGTCAGACAGCCTTCCATAACCCTGGTGTTGGGGATTGTGGCCTCCACGCCTGAGGAGGAAGAGAGGGGCAGAAAGGGGAGAAGGCCAGGTGTCCCAATGCAGCTTCCAGGCAAATGACCTGTGGGAGGAGAGGCGCAGGCACAAGGGGAGCAGGGCCAGCAGGAAGTACAAGGTGGAAGGGACCACAGAAGATGCCACTATCCTGCTGCCAGGGTTTACAGGCAGTGGTGCAGCTACCTCAATATGACCGAGGTGCAATGTCGAAGGAGGCTCCGCCTCTTAAGGGAGACTGTGACCTCCATCTGTCAGAGGATTGGGCCTGAGATCAGCTCCGACTGTGTGGGTGGTCACCCCATGCCAGTGGCTCTGAAGGACACAGTAACCCTCAAATCCTATGCATCTGGCTCTTCCCAGGGGTCAGTGGGTCTGTGTGGAGTCTCCCAAACAGCTGTCCACAGTTACATCAAACTGGTGACAGAAGCACTGTTCAGGCAGGTATTGACTTTCATTAATTTCTGTACAGACGAGCCCAGCCAGGCTGAGCGAGCCAGAGGTTCTGCAGCGATTGCTGGGTTCCTCCACATCCAGGGTGCCATTGACTGCACACATGTGACCATCAAGGTGCCAGTGGGTGAGCCGGGTGCCTCTGTGAACAGAAAGGACTTCCACTCCTTGAAGGTACAGATAGTTTGTGGTCACAAGATGCAGATTCAGCAAGTCTGTGCAAGCTCAGGCAGCTCCCATAACGCTTACATCCTGAGACACTCCCAGGTGCCGGGGCTCTTCACTGCTCTAGCCCGGCTGGCTGGATGGCTGCTGGGTGACAAGGGCCATCCGCTGAAAAGGTGGCTCATGACGCCCCTTCCTCACCTATGAACAGAGGTGGAGCAGCATTGTAATAGGAGCCATGGATCCACAAGAGTGGTGATAGGGAGGACCATTGGTCTCCTGAAGATATGCTCCTGATGCCGATGTTCAGGGGGTGCACTGCAATACCCACCAGAGCTGGTGTCACTGATAGTGGTGGCATGCTGTGCTCTGCACAATTGGGCACTGGCAAGAGGGGACCCGGTAGAGTAATAGGATGTTGATGCAGCAGCACAGGCAACAGATGATGAGTCCAATTGTGAGTCTGAGGATGAACGTGGTGAGGAGAGCATGCTGAGGGCATGGATGCTAACCTGGGTAAGCTCCAGAGAGGCAGGGTCACCTGGGACACTTTGATCCAATGCTCCTTCGGCCAGCCCACCAAATAAGAGCCACAACCACATGCCAGAGCTGCAGGCTCCATACTCGATCCCTGACAGGAACAATTCCTTGGTCAACAACATACTCTCTGCACGTGCAATAAAGTTTCAGGAGACACACATCCATCATTACATGATGGCCTACTCTGCACCTACAGAACAAATGAAGCATAAAAAGGCCAATAGCACAAAATAATATCTCATTTAATTTTGCATGTGACACATTGCTGAACTAAACATTAACCGGTGTTGTTTATCACATCACTAAAAAAGTTAAAGCAAAATGGGCAAACCAAATATCACCCGTGATATGGCCGTTTTGTGCTTAAGGTGCTTTACATTTACGTTTATGGGTGCTACATCTAAATGCTCCCCCCTCACTGGCACCGGCATTGGAGGCAGCCTGCTCACTCTGCTGTCTTGTTGGCCTTGGTGACTTTGGTGGGTGTCCTCTGGCCAGTGGATCCTGTGCTGGCCCCGCCTGGGAGGGAGCGGCCAGTACCATGGCTGACATTTCCACAGGCATCGCAGGCTCATCGGATGCCACAGTCACTGGCGGAGGGGCAAAGAAGCTGCTGCCATCATCCAGAGCGCCTGAGAGGAGCCTGCAGAGACAACAGGCAGCCCATGCGCCAACGTGAGGCTGCTTTGGACCTCCCTGCTCAGCACTGATGGACAGGCAGCTAGCTGGGTTACTGGGTGCCCAATCCATCTCCCACACAGACACTGGCCAGCTGAGGTCATTGCTTGTGTGTGGGCTGGCATGTCCGTGTGCATCCCAAGGGACCCCTGATTGTGTCCCTGGAGCAGCCTCTCCATGGGAGTTGCCATTCTCTCCATGGAGGAGGCATTGCGCTCGGCTATGAGGGCCAACACAGTGGTCATGCTCCAGCGGGACACCTCCCAAATGGGTATCATGGCACGCATACCCTCATGTATCTCAGCCAGATCCTCCCGCACACCCTGCTGGACTCCCAGCATCTGATGCCTAGTGGATGAGTCCAGAGGCCCATTATCAGCCATTGACTGAGCATCATCCTGGTCTCTAGCAGTCCTCCAGCTGCCGGTGCCATGGGCACTCTCTGCCTCCGCCTGCACCTCAAGTGAGTGCGAAGTGCCCTCACCAATGTGCACTGAGATACTAGACGTTGATCTTATGCCCACTGAGGTGCGGGTATCTGCACTGATGCCTGCTTGACAGAGCGGGTGTGACGCAGGTGCCTGCTGAGCAAGGGGGTCCTCCGGGGTCAGGGGTGGGCCTTCAGGGTCCTCATTATGATCGCCTGCTGGTGTACCTAAAAAGGAGAAGAAGGGCATGTCATTAGTTTAAGTCATCACACTGTGACTGAGCATGCCAGGCACCCTGGTGAGACAAAGGAGATCTGCATCATGGTGCCATCATCTTTCGATTATCAATGGGGACTCCAGATTTGAGGCTCACATCAATATGGAGATTACACTACAATGGTTGCTTTAACCGACATTCTCACCTCAGTGCACTGCACTCTTACCTTGTCTGGCACCCCAACTTCACCGCGGCCGGTTGACCGAGGTTTATGCCGCCTCTCGAGCTTCAGTGCCTCCTGCTCATAACGCGTGAGGGTTAGGAGGTGTAAGGGCCCCATGCTGGTCTGCGACCTCTCAATGTTGTTATGGGATATCTTCTCCTGAAAGGATAGAGGAGCATTGATTAATCGACTCTCTACCTGCAGCACCATTGCGGCCTGGCCAACCCCAGCTGAGGAACACCTCACAGGGCACATCCAAGTCGTGGTCCTCAAGCTGCAGGACACTCAGTCCAAGCAGCCGGGGCTCACCCCCTTGGCCACTTGGGGCGTCATTGACATTGTCACTCATGCTGTAACACCTCTGAGGTTCATTGGGGGGGGGGGGGGGGGGGGGGAGGGGGAAGGGTGGGGAGGGGGGTGGGTGAGGGGGGCGGTGGCCAACCCTTAACTGTTCTGCACTCTGGCTCATGCCAATGCGGTACTCACCCTTCCCGATTGCAGCAGATCATGGAAACGTTTCCGGCACTGCACCCATATGCGCTTCACCACGTCATGGCTGCTCACCCTGGATGCCACCTCCTCCCAGGCCTTTTTGGTGAGGTGCGGGGGCCTCCTCCTCCCGTCTCTGGGGACAAGGGTGTCCCTCCTGGCAGCCACCTCCCCCCCCCCCCATGAGTTGTGAGGCACTCGGAGAGACGAGGGGCCGATTGCCCTGCTGCCTTGCCGACTTCTTCTCCCACCTGCTGTGTCCAACCACACTGGAATCTATCGAGAGTTCAGCGTCTTCCAGGGGCTGCCTTTAAATCGGCTGCCAGGTTGCCATTGGACCCAGTGGGCATCATGCCCCCACCCCCGCTTGCCCCTTGTCGGAGATTCCCCAGCCATCTTTCACAGTGGCGGGGGTCTTAATTGGCCTGCCCAGAATGAAATTGTGGTCCGTTCCTGGTTGCGGGTGGCAGTCGGTTGTCTGAACGCTCCCACCGAGCCTGCCCACTACTGGCAAAATTCTGCCCCCTGATGTTTGCAGAACTGGTAAGAGCAGGATGCATTTGAATAGCCATTTGTTTCACTAATGTCCTTAAAGGGAAGGAAATCTGCCATCCTTACCTGGTCTGGCCTATAAGTGGCTCCAGATCCACAGCAATGTGGTTGATTTTATTGTCCTCTGAAATGGCCCAGCAAGCCACTCAGTTGTATCAAACTGCTAAGAAGCCTAAAAGGCAAATAACTGATGGACCACACGGCATCCACCTAAGCACCAGAAGCAACAATGGCACTCCAAGCCCTCTCAACCCTGCAAAAACCTTCCTGCTAACATCTGGAGGCTAGTGCCAAAATTGGGAGAGCTGCCCCACAGATTAGTCAAGCAAAAGCCTGACAGTCAGTCACAGAATGCGCCAGACACCACCATCACCATCCCTGGGTATGTCCTGTCCCACTGGTCGGAGAGTCCCAGTAGAGGTGGAGGCACAGTGGTATACAGTTGGGAAGGAGTTGCCCTGGGAGTCCTCAACAACGACTCCGGACCCCATGAAATCTCACGGCGTCAGGTCAAGCATGGGCAAGGAAACCTCCTGCTGATTACCATGTATCACACCCCTGCCCGCCCCCTCAGCTGATGAATCAGTACCCCACCATGTTGAACACTATTTGGAGGATGCACTGAGGGTGGCAAAGGCACAGAATGTACTCTGGTTGGGGGAGCTCAATGTCCATACCAGGAGTAGCTCGGTAGCACTACAACAGACCGAGCTTACCGAGTCCTAAAGGACGTAGCTGTTAGACTGGGGCTGTGGCAGGTGGTGAGGGAACCAACCAGAGGGAAAAACATACTTGACCTCATCCTCCCCAACCTACCTGTTACAGATACATCTGTCTATGACAGTATCAGTAGGAGTGACCACCACACAGTCCTTATGGAGAGAAAGTCTTGTCTTCACATTGAGGATTCCCTCCACTGTGTTGTGTGGCACTACCACCAAGCTACATGAGAGAGATTTTGAACAGATCTAGCAACTCAAGACTGGGCAACCATGAGGTGCTGTGGGCCATCAGCAACAGCAGAATTGTACTCAACCACAATCTGTAACCTCATGGCCCGGCATATCCCCGCACTTCCATTATCATCAATCTGTGGG
This sequence comes from Carcharodon carcharias, assembly GCF_017639515.1. Taxonomy (NCBI): domain Eukaryota; kingdom Metazoa; phylum Chordata; class Chondrichthyes; order Lamniformes; family Lamnidae; genus Carcharodon; species Carcharodon carcharias. The sequence goes on from NC_054470.1 coordinate 184,407,691, forward strand.
ATGAACACTGGATCAGTGAAGAGTGCAGGAGGACTCTTGCACTCCAGCGGAGACCACAATCCCCATTCCCAGGTTAAGGGAAGGCTGTCTGATACCTGGAAGGACCCAAGTGGTATGATTCCTCCAGAGTCCTGAACTGAAGTCTCTTATTTCTGTCAAAGCAGCTCTAAAGCAAAATGAAGTTGTCCTGTTCACATCAGCAAGCAGCAGCAACTTATAAGCTAACGTACAAACAACTCGCATTAGCGAGCCCACTCACCCCTCTTATCCCACCCGTGGACGAAGTTTTTGAAAATGTGGCCTACCTGCCTGCCCGTGTGACGCCCTGAAAATCACACGTGCTATGTAAACTCCGAGACAATTGGTGTCTCAAGGGCCTTAACTGGCCCATTAATTAGCACAAAGGAAGATAGTTGTGGTTATTGGATGTCCACAATCTTAGCCCTGGGAGGTCAATGCAGGAGTTCCTCAAGGTATTGCCATCAGTGCAGCCATCTTCAGCTGCTTCATCAATAATCTTCCCTCCATCACAAGGTCAGAAATGGGGATGTCCGCTGATGATTGCACAATGTTCAGCATTATTCACGACTCCTCAGATACTGAAGCATTCCATGTCCAAATGCAGCAAGACCTGGACAATACTTATGCTTGGGCTGGTATATGGCATGAATGTTACTTGCCACTTAAGTGCCAGGCAATGGCCATCTCCATCAAGAGAGAACCGGACCATCTCTTTAACATTCAATGGCATTATCTTTGCTGAATTCCCCACTTTCAACATCCTGGGGGTTACCATTGACCAGAAACTGAACTAAACTAGACATATAAAAACTGTGGCTACAAGAGCAGTTCAGAGGCTGAAAATTCTATGGGCAGAATTTAGCCCTTGGCTGGCGGGTGGACAGCCAAACCCCACTGCCAAAACGGGGCCCGCCACCATTTTGAGTGGGGGGGCCAATTAAGGCCCACCCAGCGGCCTGCCCGGCAGGAAGTGCAAAGCGCTTCCTGTGCAGGGGGCGGGGGGAGGTGCGTGAGGGAATCCCCAGCTGTCAAAGTGAGCTCTGTCGCCCATGTTCATGAAAGAGCGGCCTGCTCCCTGAGGCAAAGTCCTGTCTCAGGGAGTTTAGTGAAAGGTAAGTAAAGTCAAAAAATAGAGACATTTTAAAATTATTAACATGTCCCCCTCATGTGACAATGTCACACGAGATGTGACACGTCGATAACAGACTCATAAAATTTATTAAATTTTTACAAAAGAGTAATGAAACTTCATCCCGCCAGTGGATGAAGTTTCATGAATAATCTACAGGCCCCTGGGGCTCTTGGCCTGCCCACCAGCCTTAAGGCTGGCCAGACAGGGCATTTAACAATCTTAATGAGCCTGTCAATGGTCTCAATTGGCCATTGACAGGTTGGCGGGCGGACAGCCGATTTCGCTTTCCCCCCGTCTTCCTTAAGATTTAAAGGGACCGGGATGATGTCGGGGATTCCTCCCAACGTCATCCCGTGTCATTTTCCCCTCGGCGAGCGGGTCCCGCCCCCAAATCACCGAGGGGAAAATCCTGGCCTACGTCACTGCCTGACTCCACGAAAATTGTCCACAAGGCACAAGTCAGGTTTGTGGGGAATGCTTTCCACTTGCCTGGATGTGTGCAGCTCCAACAACACTCAAGAAACTCGACATTATCCAGGACAAAGCAGCCTGCTTGATTGGCACCCTATCCACCACCTTCAACATTCACACTCTCCACCACCGATGCACAGTGGCAGCAGTGCGTACCTGCTACAAGATGCACTGCAGCAACTCACCAAGGCTCCTTTAACAGCACCTTCCAAACCCATGACCTGTAACTCTAGAAGGACAAGGACAGCAGATACATGGGAACACCACCACCTGCAGATTTCCTTTCAAGTCACTCACCATCCTGACTTGGAAATATATCACCGTTCCTTCCCTGTCGCTGGGTCAAAATCCTGGAACTCCCTCCCTACAGCATTGTACGTGTACCCACACCACATGGACTGCAGCAGTTCAAGAGGGCAGCTCACCACCACCAAGGGCAATTAGAGATGGTTGATAAATGCTGGCCTAGCCAGCAACACCCACATCTCATGAACGAATTAAACAAAGCTCATCTTGAAGTTTGCATGCAGAGACTGAGCTACTATATATTATTTTTCAACACTAATGTTTTGTTCCTTTTCAAAAGATTACAAATCAAGCATTACAATCAATTATGAGCATGATTACAAAATCAAGCTCATAAATATAGAGACAAATATATTTGTTTCTTAATTCTATTCTGCAGGAAGCTTTCAAACTATCGCAGTTCTATTCACATTCTTTTTATCATCAGATATGATGCTGAATCTTCAATCACTATGAATTTCTTATCTTTTTGACAATAGTTATGTTTTAAATTAAGTAAATCCTGTTAGCGGTATTAACTTCACTTGCCTATCTGTCTAATGAATTTAAAGCTTCATCTTATCATTTCAGGCAAGGAAACAGGAACAGGCTAAACACAATCACATCAGATAAGACTTTGTCAAGGACATTAAAAGTCTTCCTCCTGCTTGTAGGAGAATTGTTTTCCATATTCCTGTAGTGTTCAAAGAAAACGTTGCATATTAACATGTATATTGAAGATGAATTAAGTAATTAATTTGGGTTAATGGCTAAGTAAATGCAAAATAATTGAACTTCAAACATAATTGTTTCTCCGGTTGACAGGACCCTACTTGGTATCTTCAAAGACGGCACAGCACACAGGGTTATGAGCAAGTTTATAGAAAGGTTGGGGAACAGAACGATACCGAGGTTATGAACTAAATTATGAGGACAGATTACTTGTATTCCTTTGCGTATAGAAGATATTAAAATTTGACCTAATTAATTACTGTAAGGAGCTGTTAGGATAAATAAAGAAACTATTTCCTCTGGTGGAGGAGTCCAGGACAAGGGAGGCATTACATTAAAATTAGCACTAGACTGTTCAAGGGGATGTCAGAAAGCATGTTGTGGTGCAAATTTGGAATGCAGTCCCCAGAAAAAGCTGTTGAGGCTTGGGGTCATTTGTGAAAATTCAAAACCGTGAAACATTTTTGTTAAGCAAGTATTAAGCGACATGGAGCCAAATGAGATAGATGGAGTTAAGGGTTGGGTTTTACCGAGTGCCATAGTCCCCAAAACCCACCCTCTCTCCAACTAAATAGTCAATGGGGAGCCCACCCACAATCCTGACAACTGCCTTGCAGTGATTTAACTCTGAGCAGCATTAATTGCTTTGAGGCAAGACTCTCGAGAGGAAGCCAGTTAGATGGGCAGTAGCTCTGTAGGGCCAGCAGTGCCAGCCCAGGAGTAGTGTCCACTGCTAGTATGACAGGCAGTTCCAGCACGTTGAGGTGCCCAGGGGTCTCGGCGAAGGGCTGGGTGTCTAGGTTCATGAGGCCAGAAACGAGTTTAAATGCGGAGATAACCTTGCAGGGGTTTGGGGTGTGGTGTCCCCGATGGGTCCAGGGCACCTACAAAGCAGGTGTCCCATCCCCCGACTTGTCCAACACCAATCTATGCTGCTAAAGCTGCCAGGCTACCATCATAGCATGAGCCTCTCCCGTTGTCAGTAAAATACCAATGATGGCACAATTAATATGGGCCTCCATAGGCCCAAGGATGGGTGGATTGTTTGATGCCTCCCCCCGCCTGGTAAAGTGTCAGATAGGTCAGGGATAGGTAGGTAGGAGGTGGAGGGTCACCCGCTGTGTTCCAAGCACTTCACACCCCAACTTCAAACCCATTGGTGGGGGCATATTATCCAGCCCTAGGATGAAGGTCAACCATGACCAAATTGAATGGTGTAACAGGTTTGAGGGACTGAATGGTCTAATCCTGTCCCTACACTCCTAACACCTGTGGGATTCTTCTGATCTCACACCATAACTTTGAACATTTCCCAGGAATTCTTTCATCTTCTGCTTAAAGGAAGTTCCAAACAAAGGAGTTTGGCAAAGTTATATGTTAGACTTATTCAGTGAGGGATTAAAGTGGCCATGTAAATGGAATATTTTAAAATTGTCACTGTTATAGAAATAATGAAATGAGTCCCTTGCAATATCTAAGATATAAATTCCAATATGTAACCTATATAAATTGAATGGTAACAGATGAATCTTCCTCCCACTTAATTAATACATCCATATTGGAGATTTATATTAGGATTTACCAGCACTGTGTAATAAGAAATACCTAAATTAGATCAATTCGAACTGTCCCACATTCTGCAGAGAAAAGAATATGGATTATTGGTTTTACCGTGTCTTTACACAGCAGAATCACAGTACAACATTGAACGGAATGTAATTTAACACATGCTTGCCAGAGGCATCAAAGACTGAGTCAGATGGATTAATTAATATTAATTCATTTAACTACACCCCAAATAATAAGACTTCATAAACCCCAAGGTTATATATCGCTGATTACAATAAAACTACTTAATATGAATCTACAGGGTAAATCATCTTTTTTAAGAGCAGAAAATAAGCATATGTCAATATTTTAGCTCTCACTGGGTTTCAATTATAGTGAGAAATAAACATGATATTCAATGTCTAAGATTGCAACAGCAACTTACATTTATATAGCACTTTAACAGTGAAACATGTTAATGGTATATTCACGTAGGTGAAGGGCATTGAATAATTAAATACTTTGAGCACATATAAATAGGGGACAGTTGGGACACTGGACATGTGAGGAGAGCTATGAGACTGAACAAAGTCAATAAACTCTCTCAGTAAAAAACAGCTCTGTGTCTTGGTTTTGACTTCACTGACCAGTTTGGATTCAACGTGGGTGGCAGGGAAAGGCGAAGATTGGAAACTCAGACTTATTTTCAAACTGAAATTTGTAATTACAGTTACTTTTGAGAAGAACGACTGAACCCAAGTGTAATGTCTCTAGGTATGATTTTCCACCATTGCTCTGTGAAGCTGAGCCTCAAGACCAATGGAAGAATGAAGTGGATATGTGGATAAAAACAAAAAAAACTGCGGATGCTGGAAATGCAAAACAAAAACAGAATTACCTGGAAAAACTCAGCAGGTCTGGCAGCATCGGCGGAGAAGAAAAGAGTTGACGTTTCGAGTCCTCATGACCCTTCGACAGAACTTGAGTGAGTCCAAGATATGTGGATCGGGTTACATCTTTACCAAAGCAACTATTTTCAGTTGTCAACAGTAATATATAGTAAAGGCAAAAAGTAATTGTGGACAAGATGATGCAAAAATTGATAGGAACTGGACTGGAAGCACTGGCTAAATTCCTGACAACTGTGGGGGGTGGGGGGGGGGGGGACATTGGCCAATGATGAATTTAAAAGTATGTGTCAAAACATGAACATCATAGTAATGAAGACAGTAGTGGAAAGTCCCTTTAGTAATGGGGTTGCTGAAAGATATCACGCAGTAATTGATTGATGAGGTGCTGCACAAAATCTCAACTGACCAGCCGTGCTGTGAGCTGAAATCAGCCCTGGCACAGGTAGTCCATGCAAAGAATTCCCTTTAAATACAGACCCTGTCAATTTGTTTATGGGAGAAATCCAAAAATACCCTCGGGGGATGTGGGACCATCCCCCAGGCCTTGGAAGGGACTATGATTAGTTCAATTTTTTTCTGAGCGCTTGAATGCCCTCAGTGCAGGGATAAGGGCTGAGGGTTCAGGGAAAATTCAGAGCACGTTATGGCACCATGGAGGTCATCAGAAATCCATTTTAATCCAGGGAACATGGTATGTTACAAAAGGGAAGGGCAAAAAGTGTGGAAAGCCTTGGGTAAGGTTATAGGCAGTGATGGAAAACAGTAATTTTGCAACATGGTAATCAAACTGTTGGGGCACATTCCTCAAGGCTAATTAGCACTGATTATACACTTTCAGAATCTGTACAGGTAATAGAAAGTGAAGAGGAACCATGCACTCCATATGGACTTATGTTGGACAATTTCAAAGAGCAGATTATGGCAGATAAAGGGCTGACTGAATATGAACTAAGTGATACTGAAGAGCAGGATAAGGCTATTTATCTCAAAGAGCAACTACACAAGTTTAGCACTAGAGTAACAGACATGCCAATGGAAGCCAGTGAATGGAGTGATGCCATTATTACAGGGAAAGTGGGAAAAGCCACCAGCAAACACAAACATCGGCTGAATGTGCAACGTGAGGGACAAGAGGTAAGACCCATGGATTGACAAAATGAGGTAAAGATGTGGAAGGCCTGAAAACTCAGAATTCTGAATGCAGACCAGGAAGTGATCATGGCACTAGGAAAAGATCACAGACTTGCAAAATGGACTCTGATTGTAAGAGGGAGAGTTTGTGTAGCAGTTGTCCAGAAAGAGATAGGAGGGCAAGTAGACCTCGTAGTTTGACAAGAACAAGGACCATAAAACAGGCTAGGAATGACATGAGAAGTAGAAGCCCTTATGATCGAGAAGTTTTAGTGGCTACTGTTAAGATCCCAGCTGATGTCAATGCTGGACATGTTTGATTCCAGAGTGAAACCTGGTTTGATAGATCCTAGCTTTTATTTTTAGAAACCATGGAGGAAAGTTACTGAACAAATTAACAGCAGTTGGCAAATGAACTTTTAATACAAAGAATAAAATATCTATTAAAACAAGAAAAGTGAACCATATTACACCAAACAAAATGGGTTGAAAAGATCTCAATACAAACACAAGATGACAATTCAAATTCACACTATTTCTTTACCCTAGCAATATCTTTACAGGTCTATGAACCAGTGAAAAATTACCAATAGCTTGACACAAAGGATTTTTGTTTGGGACTAGCGCAGTTGCAAACAATTTTCTTCTAGTGAATTTCTGAGAATTCACCTGATGCTTCTCAAACAACTCATATTTTGCCCTGAGGCACTCAAAAACAGCATTCTAAACACACTGTTTGTCTAACTGCAGAACAAACAAATACATTCCCTAAACTCAGTCTCCCAGTAACACCTTTGCTAAACTGATCACTTTACTGAGTCCAATAACTGATTTTTCAGTTAACTGCTGTCTCAATAACCTAGTAGTTTTCCTCCTTAGAGAGCTTAAAATCCCTGTCTTCTCTTTCTGACACACTGAACACTCCCACTCTTCAAACTTCTGTCTTTTTCCCCTGTGCCTATGTCACTGGATCACTGTTCCTAGGCAACAGTAAAGCTTTTCTACTTTGTTTTTTTTCCCAGAATCACTGAACCTTCAATCCCTTTTATCTGATCTCTAACTTTGGGGGTTGTAAAGACTCATGTATATATTACAAACAAACCCAAAAAATCTGAAACCTTTTAGTCACAACTCTGTCCAAACTCCCAGGCACCAAGGTTCATAAACTAAATCTAAATGAAACTGAAACCACTACTCTTTTGCTTAACACACAAAATATAAATAAATTCAACTTAAAATTATACTTTGTTCATAACACTGCTAACAAATTAGAAGTCAATGAAGGATGCCAAACAAGAAGAATTGGAAACTTGGAGAGATTTTGGTGTATACACTGAAATATCAGACAGGGTACAGCCAGCCTTATCACCCAGGTGGATATGCACAAAAAGGTACTTCATGATGGCACGTATAAGGCTAAAGCCAAACTAATGGCTCAGGATTTCAAAGAGAGACTTGGTGATCAAGGTGTCGGAATGAAATCCCCGACAACAGGAAAAGCGAGCTTGAATATTTCCTTAGCTCTTTTAGTAATATATTCCTATAAATTTAAATCGATTCATATAAAAGCTGTACTTTTGAAGGGTGAGAAATTTCAAAGGCAAGTGCTTTCAAAAATACCTAGGGCAGAATTTTTGGGTCAGTGGGCAGGAGCGATCAGTCAGCCCAGGATAAGCAGAAAAAAGGACCTTGGCGTGTGTGTCCATAGATCTCTGAAGGCGGAGGGGCATATTAGTGGGGTGGTGAAAAAGGCATATGGGACACTTGCCTTTACCAATCGAGGCATAGATTACAAAAGTAGAGAGGTCATGTGGGAGTTGTATAGAACCTTGGTGAGGCCAAAGCTGGTGTAGTGTGTGCAGTTCTGGTCGCCACATTATAGGAAGGATGTGATTGCATTGGAGGGGGTGCAGAGGAGATTCACCAGGATGTTGCCTGGGATGAAACATTTAAGTTATGAAGAGAGGTTGGATAGACTTGGGTTGTTTTCATTGGAGCAGAGAAGACTGACCTGATCGAGGTGTACAAGATTGTGAGGGGCATGGACAGGGTGGATAGGGAGCAGCTGTTCCCCTTAGTTGAAGGGTCAGTCACAAGGGGGCATAAGTCCAAGGTGGGGGGCAGGAGGTTTAGGGGGGGATGTGAGGAAAAACCTTTTTACCCAGAGGGTGGTGATGGTGTGGAATGCACTGCCTGGGAGGGTGGTGGAGGCGGGTTGCCTCACATCCTTTAAAAAGAATCTGGATGAGCACTTGGCATGTCATAACATTCAAGGCTTTGAGCCAAGTGCTAGTAAATGGGATTAGGTAGGTAGGTCAGGTGTTTCTCACATGTCAGTGCAGGCCCGATGGGCCGAAGGGCCTCTTCGGCACTGTGATTTTGTTTCTGTAATTCTTTTAATGGATCGCCAACCACGATCGGCCCCCTACCGCGATTTCATGCTGGCTAGCCAATTAAAGACAAGCCAGCATGAAGCGCACGTTGAGAAGCTCAGTGATGCTGGGGCAAGGGCAGGAAGAGGGTGGGTGCTGATGTAAGCGGGGGCGTGGGTGAGTGTTGACGGAAAGCTTCCTGAAGGCAGTGAGCTGCCTCAGGGAGACGAAGACCTGAAAAACATTAAATAATTTTTTTAAAATCAGGAGAAAAAGGTGCAAGCATCACAATCAGTCACCTGAACACATGATAAAAATGCTGTCCATTGGTTTTTGTTTTTCTTTCATTTAATAACGGAAACCTCATCCCTCCCTTGGATGAGGTCTCGTGAAAAATAGAAAGTCCGCCTGGCCAATTCGCCTGTCCGCCAACCGTAAGATTAGATGGACATGAAAAATCGGACAGAATTGCACCCTTAATTATCTTAATTGGCCTCTTAATTGTCGGCAGGCAGGCTTCCAACTTCTGCGTGGGCCCACCGACGGAAATATCGCCTGAACACGGGATGACGTTGGGACGCTTCTCCGATGCCATCTCGTGCGATTGCGCATCCAGTTGGGTCTTGGCCGAGCTAAAAATTGCACCCCTAAAAAGTTGACAATATAGAAGGGAAACTGCGGAAATTAAACAAGGTTGCAAGGATGCATCGAGGATACGGTATTTCTCAGTTAGGTCTGTCCTATTGAAACCAGATTGTATTCACCTAAAAGCAGACCCAGGAATGTTCTATTGGCATTGCAAGGATAAACTAGCAGGCATCCTTATGATGCATGTGGGGAAATTCTGCAGAATTTGAGCAATGGGTGATAGATATAATAAAGAAGGAATTTAAGATTGGAAGCCAGTCTTCAGGGGCCTTTAGATTGATAGGATTGGACATTAAGCAGAATAAGTTGGGATTGGCCTTAAATCAAGTCTTATTTTAGAAAATGTCAATTGCGCCCCAATAAATTGGGCCAGGCCCTCACAAAAAGACAATCCTACACCCAAGGAAGAAATAGGCCAGTTGAGAAGCTTGATTAAACAATTGAACTGGTTGTGCACTCAGGCTAGACCAGATGCTTGTTGTGACGTATTGGAATTGAGTACTATGATGGAACATGATACAGCTGAGGAAATTCTGAGAGCAAATAAAACATTGCAGAAATTAAATTCAGAGAAATGCGCACTCAAGTTTCCAGCCTTGGGTGATCCAGAAGATATGAAGTTGGTGTTACGGACAGGAGAGTGTTTAATTTAGAACATCCCTGATTTCTCCACTCACTACCTGTCCATAAAAAGAATGGTGTTTTTGATTTTTGATTTCCCCCCTTCATAAGTGGTGGTGTTTTTTCCCCCGACCCTTCAATACTGGAGTGATCCAATCCTCTATTAATTACCCCACAGCAAGCTTGAGATAGGGTAAAAATAAGAGAGGAAGTTTATTTTACACACACACAAAACACAGGAAGGGGTTTTGCAAAGTCCACCCCCCTTTTTTTGCATTCATACAATGAAAGGGGGATAAGGGTAAGAAAGTGTTTCAGGGCAAAGACCACGATAAATTTAAGATTTATGGTTTCACCTGAGTACAGAATCAACAATGCCAGTGGTGTGTTCCTTCAGAATTTAGCAGGCTAAAACTGATACTGAGGAATCCACTTTTCCAGTAGCGCTGATTTCTACGATGGGAGAAGTACGTAGAGGTAAGTTAGTCAGGTAGTAGATACTGGAACAACAATTTTGATGTTCCAGTAGAAAAACAGGGCTGGACAATTTACCTGGACAAAGCTCTTTCTGCTACTACCTGTTAGGTGGTCTATGGTAGACAGACAGGTTGCTGGCCTGGACTACTGCTTCTCTTCTGAGGTTAAATTATGACTGAAGATGGAATCTGAAAGCTGTATAATTAAAACAATTCAAACAGCTCAAGTCTCAGTCATGTAACAGGATGATTTTGGGTCGAACCATTCAGCTAACAAAAATCCCCTTGTTAAACTCATTGATTTTGAGCAGATACCTGTAAAACTATTAACACAATGTTGGAGATGAGGAGTCACAAATAGCTCTGCCTTTATCCATAGCTGGCTGGTGCTGACCTCTCGTCTACTATCCTTGGTGTTAGCTTGGCTGGAATGTTTATACAATGCAAGGAATGTTACTTTCCAGGGGTTTGATGAGTTAGCCTTTGTCCATTTTTAAACTGCTCAGAAACTTCCAGAACCACCATCATGTGGTCAGCAGTGACCATTTTACCAGTCCAGCCTTTGTCCATTTAAAAAAAACACAGAATTTAAACAAGAGAATATGAAAGAGAAACACATTTGTTTTTTCTTTTTCTTTGTGCCATCTTGGCGGGACATTATTCATTATTAGTAATGCTTCACATGCCAATCTTCTGGATGGCATAGAGAACATATCCTTTTATTTCTGTTTGACTGTGGACTAAAATTACAATGACTGCAGTTTGAAAGACATATCTACTGGAACAGCGTGAGGGATATATACAATGTTGCTATCTGGGAACGGAGTGTGCCAAGAAAGACAGGATGGTGCTGAGGAGGAGTCTGGTCCAATGGGAGCTATCTGGCAACAACATTTTAATTGGTTCCTAACCAGGCCACCAGGGTTTGTGTGAGAGCAGTGCAGCAGAATATCTCCTAGCCTGAAAGGAAAAGACATGACTCCATCTCCTATGTGTGCAAGGTTCCAGTAATTCTAAAATAATAGCTAGCTGGCTTTTTCTCCTCATATCGCTATGATCTGCTCTCTCTGAAAATGCCTGTAAAGAGGCAAAGAGAAAAATCACTGTTAGAGACATTGAAAGGCAAGTGCTCAACCAATGAACTAAAGACTGAAAGTACTGGAAGACCACCTCGTGCCACTAATAAAGAACTGAAAGGAATTTGGAAGACATCGATCAAAATCAACCCATCAAATCCTGTACTCTGGATTGGTGCTATTGAACTGTTTTATCCCACCCTTAAAATCCATGTTTGTGTGTGTCTTATGTGCATGTGTAGGGACTTAAGAAGGGGTAGAGCTTAAGTTATAGAGTTAGAAATCAGCAGTTCATATTTCTTTCTTTTGCCACTGGTTAAAGACATATTTGTTCAATAAAGTTATTTACTTATTAAGTTTACAAACCTGGTGCTTGTATTTGGTTAATCTAAATTAAACAATTAGGTGGGTTGATCAAGTTTTTTCACATTTGTCATGGCTCAGGGAGCAGTGGGGCTTGATAGGACAACACGCTATGCCCAGTGAACCGTGACAGTAGGTATTCTAGTACAGCAGGGGTTATCATATTCTTCGTGGGAAAGAATAACAACTGCTGTCCATTGGGCTGGGAAGTGAAGAAAATGAAAAGAGTAGTTAAGAGCAACTTAACTGCAGAAACACTGGCTCTAGTAGATGCGATAGATATGGGATTTTACATATCAAACTTTTAGAGGGAAATCCGATACAAGGGGCATTCTGAGATAAGTTTGTCCATTGAATGTTATGTGGATAACCATTCTCTATGGGATAAAGTACATTCAACAAAGAATGTGACTGAGAAAAGTCTAAGGGTTGACCTTGCTAGCTTAAATGAAGTGTTCAAGAGAAAAGAGATCTGTAAGGTAAGATGGGTCAATGTAAGTCACCAATTATTGAACTGTTTTACAGAAAGGAGTTCTTGCTTGAAGAAATTGTTGGAGGTCCCAGAAGAGGGATGCCTTGTATTATGATGGGTTACGTGAAATGTGGGAAATCATTTTTCTTTGATTTGTTTTGAAATTATTAGTGTCTTATAAAGTTGTTGTTTAAAGAAAGCGGAATCTGTTGATGATTTGTTAGTTATATTGTTAGGATACACAGGTGAAGGGCATAGTTTAATTAAATATTTTGAGCACATTTAAACTGGGGACAGCTGAGACATTGGCTGTGAAGGGAGAGCTATGAGACTGAACAAAGTCAATAAATTTTCTTAGTAAAGACCTGCTCTTGGCTGTGTCTTGGTTTTGACTTTACCAACTGGCTTGGATCCTATTAATAAAACATCCCAAGGCACTTGACAGGAGCATATTTTGATACTGAGCCCATGTTAAGACAAATTAAGACCAATGATCTAAAGCTTGATTAAAGAGGTAGATTTTAAGGAGAGAGGGAGGTGAAAATGTGGAGAAATTCATGGAGGGAATTCCAGAGCTTAGGGCCTAGACAGCTGAAGGCACTACTGCCAATGATACAGCGAAGGAAATCATAGATCCAAACATCAGAATTTGGAGCAGGAGTAGACCACTTGACCACTCTGCCTTTCAATAAGATCATGGCCGAACTGATTGTAACCTCAATCCCACATTTCCACTTAGCTTTCACCCTCTTGCTTATCAGGAATTTATCTAGATCTGTCTTAAAATATTAATCTCTCCTGCCTCCCCCGCTATCCAATCTCTCTACACCATGAGCTTTTGTTTTCTGCAGTAACCTTTGATGTGTAACCTTATCAAATGCCTTCTGGAAATCTAAGTACAGTACATCCACCAGTTCCCTTTTATCCACAGCACATGCTACTTATTCAAAGATCTCCAATAAATTGGTGAAACATGATCTCCCCCTCACAAAAACATGTTGCCTCAGCCGATTACCTTGAATTTGTCTAGGTTCCCTGCTGCAACGTCTTAATAATAGCTTCCAACATTTTCTCTATGACAGATATTTAGCTAATTGTCCTACAGCTTCCTGCTTTCTGCATCCCTTCCTTTTTGAAATTCACTATTTTCCAATCTAATGGAAACTTCCCCAAATCTAGAGAGTTTTGGAAAATTAAAACCAACACATCAACTATTTCAAAAACAGAATTACCTGGAAAAACTCAGCAGGTCTGACAGCATCGGCGGAGAAGAAAAGAGTTGACGTTTCGAGTCGTCCCGATGCTGCCAGACCTGCTGAGTTTTTCCAGGTAATTCTGTTTTTGTTTTTGATTTCCGGCATCCGCAGTTTTTTGTTTTTATCTCTATTATTATATATTTACATCAACTATTTCATTGGCTACTTCTTTTAAGCCCCCTAGGATGAAGCCCATGAGGACATGTCAGACCGTAGCTCCAACAAATTGTTCAGTACCACTTCCCTACTGATTGTAATTTTCTTGAGTTGCTCCCTCCCTTCCACTTCCTGATTTACAACTATTTTGTTTCGAATGCTACATACATTCAGATACCCAATCTTGAGTATTGTCTTATTTTTGTAACCTTCAGCCTTTTCTGCTTGTTTACTCTTAGATTTTTAGTCTCTCTGTCCTTGTCATGGTCTGTTTATCATTTCCATATTAGTGCCTTTCTCTCTTATCTTGTCTCTGCTCTTTGATTTACAATATCTTCCTAAATTTGATCCATTGCCCTCACTATGTAGATTAAAACCCTCTTTACTTCCCTATTTATGCAGCTCACTAGAACACTGGTCCCAGCACAGTTCAGGTGTAGACCGTCCCAGTGGTACAGCTCTCACTTTCCCCGGTACTGGTGCCAGTGCCCCATGAACTGGAACCCACTCCTACCACACCAGTCTTTGAACCATGCATCCATCTCTGTAATAAGGATCAGCTCTGTTGAAGGGTCATGAGGACTCGAAATGTCAACTCTTATCTTCTCCGCCGATGCTGCCAGACCTGCTGAGTTTTTCCAGGTAATTCTGTTTTTGTTTTGGATTTCCAGCATCTGCAGTTTTTTGTTTTTATCTCTGTAATCTTGTTTGCTGTATGCCAATTTGCATTTGACTCAGGTAATAATCCAGAGTTTATTAGCTTTGAGGTTCTGCTTCTAAATTTGGTACCTAGCTCCTCATAGTGACTATGCAGAACATACTTCTTTGTCCTGTCTATGTTGTTGGTAACTACGTGGACCCAGATGACTAGATCCTCCCTGTACCACTCCAAATTCCTCTCTAGCCCTGAGCAGATGTAGGGAGTCATGGCACTGGAAGGCAACATTGCTTTCTGGACTCTCACTCTTTGCTGCAGAGAACATTGTCAATCCCCCTTACCATTGTTATGGCACAGCTGATGGTAAATGCTGAGCTCCTCAAATCCCAAAGGAAAACTTGAAACAACTGCCACAACTGATTTGCAATTTACACATATTTTGAAATGTGTGCCTTGGATTCAGTAGTAATAAAACCACTGAATCTTATAGGTTTCTTACAAAACTAAATTAAACCTTTATTCATAGAAGAAATGATTTTAAGTACATACATATATCTACAAATTACTATTTTGATAGTTCTAAATCCCCTAGTTAATCTAACTCCCAGGTACACTTTCATTCAGGCAACAGTAAGACACATAGGGCAGAACTTTTCACACCCACCCATCGCCGGGATGTCCAGTCCCACCGGAAGTCAATGGACTTCTGGCTGGGGCATTGCCTCGCCCGCAGTGGGTCCTGCCTGTGACAGGGCTGGGAAATCCCGGCCATAGAAGACTTAGGCAAAATGACACAAAATACCCTGAACTGGTCGAATTCAAAGTGTTTTTTTCTCAACTTCAGTCTCTTGTAGACAGCAGCTTGAGGCTGAGATACTGGAGGCTTTTCACACTTGTTAGATGTTAGAATGCCTGCCCTTGCACGCAGCCTTCTCTCCTTCTTACATATTTCCCATTTGAACGCAAATTCCCATTGTTTCATTATGCCCTTGGACTTTACCTCTCTAATAATAAATAAATCTATCATAGTACCAATTTTACCAGTATTCTTTAGGAAAAATTAACATTTTCTTTACTCCTCCTGGCTAGGTGAAACATTTCACCCCCTCCTTTGAATTCAAGATAGCCTGGTTTATTTAAAATGCCGATGTTCCCTTTACACCTATGTTTACTTACTTAACATTTCATGTCTGACCAATTTGATTGAATTTTTCGAAGAGGTGACCAGATGTGTAGATGAGGGCAATGCATTTGACGTAGTTTACTTGGACTTCAGCAAGGCTTTTGATAAGGTCCTGCATGGGAGACTGATAACGAAGGTAAGAACCCATGGGATCCAAGGCAGATTGTCAAATTGGATCCAGAATTGGCTGAGTGGAAGGGAGCAGTGTGTGATGGTCAAGGGGTGTTTTTGTGACTGGATGCCTGTGTCCAGTGGGGTTCCACAGTGATCGGTGTTGGGTCCCTTGCTGTTTGTGGTATACATGAACGATTTAGACTTGAATGTAGGATGGTTGATCAGTAAGTTTGCGGATGACAGGAAAATTGGTGGGGTGGCAAATAGTGAGGAGGATAGCCTTAGATTACAGGAGGATATGGATGAGCTGGTCAGGTGGGTTGATCAGTGGCAAATGGAATTTAATCCAGATAAGTGTGAGGTGATGCACTTGGGCAGGACAAACATGGCATGGGAAAACACGATGAATGGTAGGACCCTGGGAAGTGACGACGATCAGAGGGACCTTGGTGTGCATGTTCACCGGTCCCTTAAGGTTGCAGGACAGGTAGATAAGGTGGTTATGAAGGAATATGGGATACTTGCCTTTATTAACTGAGGTATTGAATATAAGACCAGGGAGTTTATGCTGGAACTGTATAAATCGCTTATTAGGACACAGCTAGAGTATTGCGTGAAACTCTGGAATCCGCATTATACGAAGGATGTGATTGCACTTGAGAGAATGCAGAGGAGATTTACCAGGATGTTGCCTGGGCTGGGGAGGTTTAGTTATGAGGAGAGATTGGATGGACTGGGGTTAGTTTCCCTGCAGCAGAGGAGATTGAGGGGGGACATGATTGAGGTGTATAAAATTATGAGGGGCATAGATAGGGTAGACAGGAAGGAACTTTTCCCCTTGGTGGAGGGATCAACGACCAGGGGGCATTGATTTAAGGTAAGGGGCAGGAGGTTTAGAGGAGATGTGAGGAAGAATCTTTTTCACCCAGAGGGCGGTGGGAATCTGGAATTCACTGCCTGAAAGGGCGGTGGAGGCAGAAACCCTCATAACATTTAAGAAGTATTTGGATGTGCATTTGTGATACTATGGCATACAAGGCTATGGGCCTAGTGCTGGAAAATGGGATTAGAATAGTTTGGTACTTGTTTGACCGGTGCAGACTCGATGGGCCAAAGGGCCTTTTTCTGTGCTGTAGACCTCTATGACTCTATGTGATGGGTGAATGGGACTAGGTGTAGACCTAGGACATGAACAGCTGAGATTTAGGTGAGGTCACCTTTACAAAGGGTGTTAGATAGAACATGATCCAGTAAACCAATGAAATGGTTTAGTCTGGAAATAATAAAAACATGGCTGAGCATTAGTTAAACAGAGGCAGGAGTAGAGGAAACGAGCTTATGGAAGTTACATAGAGGACATGGCAAGATTACGTTTAGAGTCTGTCATCAATGTAACACCAGTAGGTAGCTTTGAGCTTAAAATCATCTAATTTGTCTTATTGAATGAAATGGCCTTCCTCTGTTTTAACCCTTGCCGCAGATTATCACTTGCACCTCTTCCTCGCTTTAGTCAACCTTTTTTTAAATTCACTTACCGGATGTAGGTATCACTGGCTGGGCTAGCATTTATTGCCCATCCCTAATTGCCCTTGAGAAGATGGTGGTGAGCTGCCTTCTTGAACCACTGCAGTCCATGTGGTGTAGGTACACCCGCAGTGCTGTTAGGAATGGAGTTCCAGGATTTTGACTCAGTGAATTGAAGGAGGAGAGATACATTTCCAAATCAGGATAGTGAGTGGCTTGGAGGAGAACTTCCAGGTGGTGGTGTTTCCATCTATCTGCTGCCCTTGGCCTTCTAGATGGTAGTGTTTGTGGGTTTGAAAGGCGCTGTCGAAGGAGCTTTGGTGAATTTCTGCAGTGAATCTTGTAGATGGTACACACTGCTGCAACTGTGTGTCGGTGGTAGAGGGAGTGAATGTATGTGGATGGGGTGCCAATCAAGCAGGCTGCTTTGTCCTGGATGGTGTCAAGCTTCTTGAGTGTTGTTGGAGCTGCACTCATCCAGGCAAGTGGAGAGTATTCCATCAAACTCCTGACTTGTGCCTTGTAGATGGTGGACAGGCTTTGGGGAGTCAGGAGGTGAGTTACTTGCTACAAGATTCCTAGTCTCTGACCCGCTCTTGTAGCCACAGTATTTATATGGCTAGTCCAGTTCAGTTTCTGGTCAATGGTAACCCCCAGGATATTGATAGTGAGGATTTGGTGATGGTGATGCCATTGAACATGAAGGGGCAATGGTTAGATTCTCTCTTGTTGGGGATGGTCATTTCCTGGTGCTTGTGTGGCGTGAATGTTACTTGCCACGTTTCAGCCCAAGCCTGGATATTGTCCAGGTCTTGCTGCATTTGGACATGGACTGCTTCAGTATCTGAGGAGTTGCGAATGGTGCTGAACATCGTGCAATCATCAGCATGCATCCCCACTTCTGACCTTATGATGGAGGAAACGTCATCGATGAAGCAGCTGAAGATGGTTGGGACTCAGACACAACCCTGAGAAACTCCTGCAGTGATGCCCTGGAACTGGGATGATTGACCACCAAGAACCACAACCATCTTTCTTTGTGCTAGGTATGACTCCAACCAGCAGAGAGTTTCCCCACTGATTCTCATTACTCCAGTTTTGCTAGGGCTCCTTGATGCCACACTCGGTCAAATGCTGCCTTGATGTCAAGGGCAGTCACTCTCACCTCACCTCAGGAGTTCAGCTCTTTTGTCCATGTTTGAACCAAGGCTGTAATAATGTCAGAAGCTGAGTGACCCTGGTGGAGGCCAAGTCAGCGAGCAGGTTATTGCTAAGCAAGTGCCACTTAATAGCACTCTTGGTGACCCCTTCCATCACTTTATTCATGATCGAGAGTAGACTGTTGGGGCGGTAATTGGCCAGGTTGGATTTGTCCTGCTTTTTGTGTACAGGACATACCTGGGCAATTTTCCACATTGCTGGGTAGATTACAGTGTTGTAGCCAGACTGGAACAGCTTGGCTAGGGGCGTGGCAAGTTCTGGAGTACAAGTCCTCAGCCCTATTGCCGGAATATTGTCAGGGCCCATAGCCTTTGCCCAGGGCCCTAACGTGTACCGTGGACACCTATGCTGCTTTTATGCAACTGGTCATGAAAAATGTAAACTATTTTCTATGCTGCTGTCACGCACGTCAGTTTATACTTTTTTTTTTGATCTAAACACTTTTGTTATGAATCGGTAAGTGTTGACCTGTGTCAGATCTCTGTTATGCCATTGATGCTGAGGGGTGGTGGCAGTGCTGAGGCATTGGGGCTTTAGGATGAGGTGTTTAAACTGTGTGCTCTCTTGGGTGTGTATGAAAGTGCCCTGGCACCTTTTTGAAGAAGCGGCAGTGTGTCCTGCCTGGTGTCCTGGTCAACTTATATCCCTCGGCCAATATCACAAAAACAAATCATCGAATCATTACCTTTTGCTGTTTGTGGGAGCTTGTTGTGTGCAAATTGTCTGCCGCCTTGACTTCAGAAGTACTGCATTAGCTGCGAAATGCTTTGAGGCCTTGTGAAATGTGTGATATAAATGCAAATTCACTCTTTCTTTCACTTGCTGTGTAAATGAGGAGCTTAACACCTGGTTCAGGATCCCTGCAGCCTTGGTGAGTGACGAGCAGAGCAGGCTCCCAGCCTGCTCCACTCAGGATTCTTCTGCAATGGCTTTGGCCTAACCCTAACCACCAGCCAGGGAGGAAGTGGCTTTGTGGCATTTTCACAGGACTGGTAACCCAGAAACCCAGGGGACCATGGCAGACAAATCTGAATTCAATATAAAACTGGACTTAAAAAGTTTAGTGATGACCACAAAGAAAATCCATTGTTGTAAAAACCCAACTGGTTCACTAAGGTCCTTTAGGGAAGGAAATCTGCTGTCCTGACCTGGGTCTGGCCTACATGTGACTCCAGACCCACAGCAATGTGGTTAACTCTTAAAAGCCCTCTGAAATGGCTGAGCAAGCCACTCAGTTCAAGGGACATTTAGGGATGAGCAATAAATGCTGGCCTAGCTCACATCCCATGAATTAATAAAAAAACAGTAAGTATCCTCATGAGAGCACCAAGAGGGTCAGGAGTGTTCCTTTCAGCCCCACTGAACTCCTGACCGTTGATAGCCGATCTCCCATTGTCCTTCCCTCCCAGACACATCTTATTGCTAGGCCCGCTGCTTGCGGACTGACAACAAGTAATGGGATTAATACATCACACCCTGTCAGTGTGTGTAATGATTGACAGGAGTGTATTATATGCCCCTTTAAAGGTGCAAGCATCTCATATCACAACAACTGTTGCAGTCCTTCTGGTGTAGGTACATATCTGCAGTGCTGTTAGGAAGACAGTTCAAATCTCCAGGCCTTCTTGTGTCAGGTAGCACTCCTCGCTTCTACCCTGATCAGTTGATGCTCACAGCAGCCACATCTCATGAACCACAGTCTAAATGACATTAGAAAAATAAAGCTAGGATATCAGTAGCTGCAACTTCACCTGCTCTCACTTGGACAAACGCAAATGAAGTCAATGGGAACTTGGTCTACAGAATGTGGTGTGGCCTAAAGAGCGTGAGAGAATTTGACAGAGATTTTAACATTTGAATGGCGGAAACTGAGGCCTGAATTTTTCAGGTGGCAGGCGGGCTTGGCGGGAGTGGGCGGGGCTGCCCGCGATCGGCTCTGCGCTGCCATTTTATGCGGCCGCGCCAATTAAGGCCCGCCCAACATAAGGCATGAGCCGCAGCACTCAGCGCTACCTGTGTGGGCAGGGGGAGGAGGGAGAGTTGGTGCCATCGCCCTTTCACGCATGCCCGCGAAAGAGCGCTTCAATCTCCCTGAGGCCCGGAGCTGCCTCAGGGAGAATGAATCAATGTTGAAATAATTAAATAAATGGAGAAAAAAATTTAATTAAACATGTCCCCAAAAATGAGATGGGATATGTTTTTATATCTCGGAATTTTTAGTTATTTATTTAATAAAAGCTTTAGGAAACCTCATCCCGCTCGTGGATGAGGTTTCCTAAAAAACGCAAAGGCTGCTTGGCCTTTTTGCCTGCCCACCAACCTAAAGGTTGGACGGGCAGCATTAACAATTACATGAATTTCTTCCTTATTGGCATTAAAAGGCCGTTTAAATATCAGTGGGTGCGCAGCGGAATCTGGTGTGTGCCCATCTGAGCGAAACATCATGAGACAGAAACATGAATTAACAGGCAAATCGCATTTGATTATTAGCTATAAAGCATGAATGAAATGGCAGATACCACGAAGGTACTCCTTACAAAAATACTCGGCAGTCCACTCAGCCGATAGGGCAACAATTTCAGCCACAAAGTCCTTCAAAGCATTGAACCTCCTCAGATAGAATTCCAGGGCTTACCCTAACCCCCAGCCGACAGCAGCACACAATGAACCCAAGTTCCCCGGGCATGGTCTTCACCAAAATGGCACTTGTCGACAAAGCCTCTTCAACTCTGCTTACTGTGGTCTTGGATCCACTTATGTCATTTTTCAAGCAACAGAAAAAGCTGCAGCAACTGTGTATTTGCCTAATCCCCAGCGCCTGGGTTTGGTCTCTGTCCTCTTCAGTCCGCCTGTGCTGCACTGCTGGCTCAACAAGGCTCGGAGGGCTCTGTGTTCTTTACCTGGTTTCCACCCTTTTCGGGTTTGCCCAGGAGTTTTGCTTTCCAATCTCGGTTTTAGTCTTAGGGCAGAATTTAGCCTTTGGCTGGCGGGCAGGCCCCACCGGCTCAGTGGTGGGCGGGTAGCTGAACTCCGACGTTGAAATGGGGCCCGCCGCCATTTTGAGTGGGGGGGCCAATTAAGGCCCGCCCAGCGGCCTGCCCGACATGCGGCGGGGGGGTGGGGGGAGAGGGAATCCCCATCTGTCAAAGTGCTCTCTTTCACGCATGTGCACGAAAGAGCAGCCTGCTCCCTGAGGCAAAGTCCTGTCTCGGGGAGTTTAGTGAAAGTTAAGTAAAGTCAAAAAATAGAGACATTTTAAAATGATTAACATGTCCCCCTCATGTGACAATGTCACACGAGATGGGACATGTTGATAACAAACTCATGAAACTTATTAAGTTTTTACAAAACGGTAATGAAACTTCATCCCGCCAGTGGATGAAGTTCCATGAATAATCTACAGCCCGCTGGGGCTCCTGGCCTACCCACCAGCCTTAAGGTTGGACGGACAGGGCATTTAATTGGCCATTGACAGGTCGGCGGGCGGACACCTGATTTCGCTGTCCGCCCGCCTTCCTTAAGATTTAAAGGGACCGGGATGACGTCGGGGATTCCTTGGCGAGCGGCCCCGCCCCCATTTTGCCGAGGGGGAAATCCTGGCCTTCGTTTCCCTAGGAATCAGGAGGTTCGGTTTCCTTTTTCAGTTAGGATCTGTCGCAAGAAAGTACAAGCTTTAAAACCCCGGATATCGCCACACCTTAGCTAGTCCCACGTATGAATAAGCTAGCCTGTCTTAGAATGCGTGTATGCCTTATGATGTTTGACCCTTCAACTTGAGTACCTTTTACATTAGTAAGAGGGAGCAGGAGGAGCCTGAGCTGATATAACGTTGCTAGATGGCAGCTAACAAAAAAAGTCCTCAGTTCGCTCGAACGCTTTTTTCTTCCAAAATATTGACTTTCCACCATTTTTTAAACAACAGCATTTTATTTAAACAAAAGCTTTCACATAAGATAAACTGGTCAGGGATAAAGAGTGACATCATAGCTGAGTGATAGTACTTCTGACAGAATCGCACTCTGACAAAGCATCGGAATATATCATAACTCACTCAAGGCCCAGTGGGAGGCTTAAATTAAATTAAGGACTCAAAGTACTCTTCGCCCTGAATTGTGCTGTCTTGGTTGACACGGATTTGTTGGCACTCTATACCCCTGACCAGTTTATCTTATGCAGGCAGTGTGAGACACATTATCCTGTTCAGGACAGCGGCTTTGCATTGATAGTGACCCCAAAATAATAAAACCAGGTAGGAGGGCTGCCAGTGCCGGATAGGGAGCGGACCAGCTGAAAATTGGACTACCTGGTGTAAACCTGGATGAATGCGCCCCCTCCACTCCACCGCCACCTCCTGCACCCCCACCCCACCCGCTGGCCTCGCCCACCCCCAGCACCAGTCACGCAGTGGAAATGGAAATTGACGAGAATGGGGCAGGCATGCTTATAAAGTGGCAAGTTGAGATCATAAGGAAGCACAGAATGAGGAAATCCCAGCTGGCCCATCAAGCATATCAGCTTGGATCTGTGGGGCAGAGTGGCCTCGTTCTGCATTTTAAATACTATACGACCCTCTCCCGTCTGTAAACCATGTGCAATCTATCGCAGCATGGATAGTTAACAATCTTGTGGAATGAGGGCTAGCAAGACTTTCTCCTTCCCTAACTGTTTAACCTCGAGCCATTTATTCCTGAGCAATGGCTTTCCGTGGAATGATGGTGCAATGGCTCTCACAGAATCAGGAAGAACAATTTTCAATAGGGAACACCTGGACATCTCTGGCTGATCACAATAACTCCTGACCTGCCCACAGCCAAGATTTTATTGAGCTCTTTCATTTCAAAGGAGTTAATTAATGCAACATGGGGCAGAATATTGCCCTTGGTGGGCAGGCGGGCCCCACCGCCGGAATGGGCCCCGCCGCCATTTTAAGTGGGCGGGCTGCACGATGGGAAGTGTTATGCGCTTCCTGTGCAGGGGTGGGGGGGGGGCAGGAATTGGGGGGGGGGGAGGGATTCCACAACTGTCAAAGTGCGCTCTTTGGTTCATACGCATGAAAGAGCGCACATCTCCCCGAGACTAAGTGCTGCCTCAGGGAGAACGCTGAAAGTTTTATAAACTTGAAAAATAAAAAAATTACTAACATGTCCCCCTCATGTGACAATGCCACACGAGATGGGACATGTTAATAAATATCACATAAAGTTTATTAAAGTTTATTAAAACAGACATGAAACCTTATCCCGCCAGTGGATGAGGTTTCATGTATTATCAGAAGCCCGCTGGGGCTCCTGGCCTGCCCGCCAGCCTTAAGGTTGGATGGACAGGGCTTTTAATTGGCTTATTTATCCTGTCAATGGCCTTTCTGAATATTTAAATGGGGCGGGATGACATCAGGGGTTTCCTTCGATGTCATCCTGCGTCATACTCATGTTGGTGAGCAGGCCTCGCCCCCAACTCGCCGACAGAAAAATTCTGGCCGTGGACTTTTTTAGCTGGGAGTCCATTCTCTGCCTTGAGTGAGGAAAAAAAAATTATAGTTTCACTTTAACCCTGACAATTTTGGACTTTTGAATCCTCAAGGTCTCCTTTCGACACCTAAGTTCAATATCCAGCTTCTATCTAAATTATTGATGGCTTTCAATATTTTATGAATCCTAAATTCTGTATTCAAAATAAAAAGAAGTTAAGCTCTTCATAAGTTAGAGCCTGAGGCCTCAGAATCACCACGGTCACTCTTCTATCAATGCTTATCAATGCATCTATCTCATTTCAGTGGAAGAACCAGAGCAGCACTGTATTTTGGAACATAGAATATTCTGGAACATCATTAGAAATCACGTTAAAAATATTGTCTCTAAAATCTGCCTAATATCAGATTAGAAGGCAGTCACAGACTTTGTTAAACCTACACAAGTGACCAATAAGATTTTCCTCTCCGCTCCTAAGCCCTCAGAAACATCTCAGTACATAGGACCCCTTTGGAGTTGATTTTAACTTGTGTTGTCTGACGTTAAATGGCTGATAATGGGTTAGGTAACCTCTGGAATATGTGGTGGGTAAAATGGTTTCTGCCTAACTCCTTGATTCACAAATGAGTGATGGCAGAGGTCATATGACTCAGAGGTCACATGACTATGGCAAGCCACAGTACATGACACGCACAGTGCACAAGAGTAACGACATTTCTCCAAACAGTCTCACTGCCCATTAGACTTGAAGTTGTGCCCGGTGATATTTTGAATGGGCTTACCGCTGGATACCAAAAGCCTGTTTCAAGTGGTAGATCCACTTAGGATGGGATGAGGACCCTGACTACCATTTTTAGTCGGCATTAATTGCAGAAAGAACTGTGCTCCAATCACTTCCATGAATGATGGAGGAGAGGAGCCCCAGTGCAATATAACTTTGATGTTATATTTAAGGGACCAGGAGGAGTGGAACATAGGAACAGGAGTTAGCCAATTAGCCTCTCGACACTGTTCAATGAGTCGTGGTAGGTAACATTTAATGAATGTTCATTTTTAAACCTTAATTTCCTGACTGGAAAGGATGGGTAGAGAAAGAGCAAAGGGAGGCAGTGTCTGTTTGTCACTTTGGAAATTCCCATCTAATAGTGAAACATCCTCACTAGGGCTCAGAGCATTCAATCTTGAGGACTGGTTGCACCAACTTGGCTTGCATTCCCTTGCGTTTAGAAAGTTGAGCAGGAATCCAGCTGATATGTTTAAAATGATAAAAGGATTCGATAGGGTGGATAAAGAGAAATTATTTCCACTGGTGGGTAGAATCCTAACAAGGACGGGGGAGGGAGGAGTTGGGGGCATGATCTTAAAATTAGAGCTGGGCCGTTTAAGAATCAAATCAGGAGATACTTTTTCACAAAAAGGGTAATGGAAGCTTGGAAGTCTCTTCTCTAAAAGGCAATGGCTGGGAATTTCCGGTCCCGCCCGCGATGGGAATTGACGTGGATGGGACGTAAAATCTGCCAGACCAGCCAACAATCTGTTGACTATGGACAGGATTTTCTGCTCCTGCAGCAGGCTGGACTGGAAAATCCCACCCAGTGCACTTCATATCAACTGAGATGTTCAAGACCGAGGTAGATAGGTTTTTGATATAAGTGAGGCTGTCAAAGGATGTGGAGCAAAAGCAGGTAAATGGTGTCGAAGTGCAGATAAGCCATAATCTAATTGCGTGATGGAGTAGACTTGATGGGCTGATTGGTTCCATACTCCTATTCATTACATTATGGGGTAGGGTATAAGGAGTTGGACTTTCATCTGTGCTCTACATCACCTGGGAGTGCCTGACCTTAACACTGATGTCAAAAAACGGGCATGGTTTTAATTCAATTTAATTACTATAGTGATCAGCAAAGAATTAAAATGCATACCAAGATTTCAAATCAAAGGACGTTAAAGACATTTTTAAAAATTATTTCATGTGATGTGGGCATCGCTGGCTGGGCCAGCATTTTTATTGTCCATCCCTATTTGCCCTTGAGAAGGTAGTGGTTAGCCACCTTCTTGAACCGCTCCAGCCCATGTGTTGTAGGTACACCCACAGTGCTGTTATAGAGGGAGTTCCAGGATGTTGACCTAGTGACAGTTCCAAGCCAGGATTGTGTGTGTCCTGGAGGGGAACTTGCTGGTGATGGTGTGTTATGACACAGCAGTTGGTAGAGGCTGTTATTTAAAATCCCAGAGGGAAATTTTAAACAACTGCCATAACTTATATTTTCAATTGGTATGTTTTGAATTGCAGCTCTAAATTCAGGAATAAGACCACCAGTTCTGAAGAGGTTTTTATATCAAACTACATGAAACATTTATTAATTTACACAAGTTAAACATATACACATGGCTACAAATTACTACTATCATAACTTTATAACAAATTCCCAAACTAATCTCCACTATGGCAATAACAACCTATAGACTTGAAGCAGACACCAGGCAAAGCATTTTCACTTTACAAATTCAAAATGAGGTTCCTTTCACTTTTGTTCCTTTGCAGACAGTTGTAGGCTTGCAGCTGCTTTGATGTTACATGCCTCTGCCCTGCACACACAAAACATCCCTTCTGTTATACCCAGCAATTCTCTTTGAATGTAAATTCTAATTGTATCATCAGGTCCTTTGAACCCCATCTCTTCTAACAATAAAACCCCTTCCGTAGTACCAATTTTAGTAGTAATATAAGCATCGACTGGTGTCTCCTAGCTAGATGCAAGATTTCACCCCCTGTCTTTGAATGCTCTAGTCAACAAAATGCAAATGCCCTCTACCTTACTGTTTACATCTCAAAACAATTATACATCAAAACACCCAGACCAGATGGCTTTAATCCAATTAACACACACACAGGCTTTAAAAAAATAATTTCCAATAACGTTATATAACTTAATAGCTTCTTGACATGGTGCCCCCATGCATCTATGGCCTTTTGTCCTTCCAGGTGGTAGAGGTCACCGGTTTGGAAGGTGCTGTCAAAGGAGCCTTGGTGAGTTGCTGCAACTTGTAGGTGGTACACACTGCTGCCACTATGCATTGGTGGTGTTGGAACTGAATGTTGAAGATGGTGGATGGGGTGCCAATCAAACGGGCTGCTTTGTCATGGATGGTGTTGGGCTTTTTGCAGGTTTATGCAGGAATGGGGGGAATGTTGAAAGAGATCTCCTAAGTCATATTAAACATTTGTACTTTAACTTTGCTGATCAGAATCCAAAGTTCTCCCTTGCCAAGTCTTGTCCAATGCAAATGTTTAATAACAAATCATTCATGAACTTACTGAATGGTAGAATGTGCTTGAGGGGCTGAATGGCCAGTCATGATCCTGCGTTCCTTTCACTGGATATGGCTTTGACTTTGAAAGTAACAGAAAATCATGTGGGATCTGGACAGAGTAAATAGGAAGAAACTGTTCCCATTGGTGAAAGGATTGAGGACCAGAGGGCACCAATTTAACGTAAATGGAAAAATGGACAAAGGCAACCTGAGGAAAAAGTATTTTACATTGTGAGTGCTTAAAACCTGGAAGACACTGACTGAGAGTTCAATGGAGGCATATTCAATTGAGGCCTTCAAAAGAGAATTGGATAATTATCTGAAGAGAGAACGATTGCAGGCTATGGGAAAAGGGCGGGTGAGGAGGGAAGCAGAATATGGGACCAGGTGAGTTGCCCTTGCAGAGAGCCAGAACAAACATGATGAGCCAAAAGTCCTCCATCTGTGCTGTAATCGTTCTATGATTCTCACAGTTACGTAATCATGCTATAAAGAACTAGAAATAAAGTGATACAGAACCCCCCAAAAAAAGATTTGCATTTAAATAGCAACATTCATGACCTCAGGAGGTCCCAGAGTGCATGACCGCCAATGAAATACTTCTGAAGTGTAGCAATAGAGAAAACGTTTTGCACACAGCAAGCTCCCACAAGCAGCAAGGAGATAATGACCAGATGACCTGTTTTAGTGGTGTCGTTTGAGACATAAATATTGGCCAGGACATCGGGGGAGAACTCCACCTTCTCTTCAAATTGTCAGATCATTAGCAACTGATTGCAGTACAGTGCACAAATGTGTTCCATCATGGGAGAAGGATTTCCTCTGTGCACAGTTAGTTGTGAAATTGTGAATGATTTTCTAAAGAGCACATTTATAATTTTGCTACAAATAACTTACAAAGTCCTCCCTAATCATTAGGGAATGCAATCAAGAATGTGCTTTGATAGGCTAAGTGTCCTCTTCACAAAGCTTTGCAGTGTTCTTCTGCTCATTTGTTTATTTTGGAATGGTGTAGTTCAATTTAGGATTGCTTAATTTTCCGAGACCATCAGCTCATCGAAGAGTAATTCTACCAGTTTTATTGCTTTGGCAAGATTTCACAATTTACATGCTTGTCCATGGAATTAAGTACCAATCTGTCACAAGTGTATCAGTCACTCTGATGCCCACCGTCATCAATAAATTATTCCTACATTCATCAATCTTGCTTTAAAGAAATAGAAAGAATTACCTTTCACATCCTCAGGCCAACTCAAAGCATCTGGCAGGTGAATTACTTATTTGTAAAGTGGAGCCTCAATTGTTAGGCAGGAAGAATGTAATTGATTTTCTAACAATGAGAATGAGGATTTTGTTAATTAAAGAAATACAATTTTATCAGAGTAAATATCAGAACAAGGCAAATTACATAGAAATTACAAGGTGGAAACAGGCTGAACTATTCCACGGTGGTGTCAAGTCTTGTGCATAACATATTCTGCATGCTTCTATCATTCCTTTTATTCAATAAGTCACTTGGTAGTACAGAACTTGCAGATGGCTGAAAAAAGAGACGTCAAAGCTTTTCGTCTTGCACTCATCAGGACACTTTGCAAGAATGCCAATATAAGGGGAAAGCAACAAATTATATTGTATTTGAAGAGAGTGCTGATTGGTTGGCTCTGATTGGTAGATGCATTGCCATGGAGAATGTACCAGTGATGGTGACTGGTGACTGACACTTAACTGCCAAGCATTGTTTGAAATTTAAACCAGGCAACTTGACCGTGATTGATCAAGGCACTGGCCTGAGGAACGAGTCAGTGAATGGCTGTCACTTATTTTGCTTAGTTGAATCGAGCACAACGGGTGTACATGTCACAGACAAAAAGAATGTGGGTTTAGAAGGTGGTGTCGAAGGAGCTTTGGTGAATTGATGCAGTGCATCTTGTAAATGGCATACATTGCTATCACACATCACAACCAGCCTCCAACTCACTGGCTGGCATGGTGGTATCAACACTCAACGTTGTTTTAACAATGAAGCTGTCCTTTGACATCCATTGTGGTTCGATACTTTTCCCATCTTTGTTCTAAACCCAGAGTCAAAGTAATGATTTAAAATAATGGAATGTAATTGCATGCTTCACTATATATACTTGAAAGCCTTAGCACCAATCAAATATAAATATAAATGAATGGGCTTTGGGAAAAGGTTAATCAGCCTCGATTATTCAACCAAACATCACTAGCAATAAATAATTACTCTGCGGTTCCTTTAGAAGAAATATTACAAATAGACCCTTGAAGCATGTTAGTTTGCAAGTACAATGCGGTGCACTTATGTGAATTCAGCAAAATCATTGATAAAAACACATTAATCATGTCACTGTTTAATAATTGCTAACCTTAGAAGCACTATGACATTAAATTTTTTGCCAGCAATGATGGGCGAGGGACGGTGGCATAGTGGTAATATATCTAGACTAGTAATCCAGAGACCTAGCTAATATTCTGGGATCATGGGTTCAAATCCCATCTTGGCAACTGGTAGAATTTGATTTCAGGTAATAAATCTGGAATATGAAGCCAGAATGGGTAATAGTGATCATGAAACTATCATCTGGTTCACTAATCCTCTTTAGGGAAGGAAATCTGCCATCCTTCCATGGCCTACATGTGACTCCAGATCTTAACTGGCTCTTAACTGCCCTCAGAAATGGCCAAGCAAGGCATTCAATTCAAAGGCAATTAGGGATGGGCAAAAAATGCTGGCCTTGTCATTGATGCCAGCATCCTGTGAAAAGAGATGGAAACACCCTGGCTAGGACACACTGCAGAAAGTTGCCAAGGTTTCTGTGATAGCTGCTTTGGAAACTTGCATTAGATGGAACACCATCAGCTCCAAGTCCATCTCCAAATAATTCACCGCTTCCCAATTTGCTGGGCTAAAATTTTGGAAGCCCCTACCTAAATGCATTGTGGCAGTACCAGCATCATGTGAAGGGCAATGGTTCAAAAGAAGGTCACCAGCCACTTCGCAACAACTAGCGATCGGCAATAAATGTTGGCCACGCCAGTGATGCCCACAATATTTTAAAGTTCTTCATGGGCAAATTATTTTTCCTCAATTTCCATTTATATCTTCAACCTCTACTTTCTTGTGTGCCTTGATGTGAGAAAGAAAGACTTGCATCTATACAGCACCTTTTCTGACCTTAGGATATCCCAAAGTTTTTTATAGCCAGTGAGGTACTTTGAAGGGTTACTGCAGTAATGTAAGAAATGCAACAGCCAATTTATGCAAAGCAAGCTCCCACAAATGTGATAATAACCAGCTAAACTGTTTTTGTGATGTTGATTGAGGGATAAATATTGGACATAACACTAGGGAGAACTACCCTATTCTTCTTCAGTAATGTTGAAGTTGAGGGAGTTATATTTTTTTTAAAAACTCCCACTGTTCTTCAACTTCAAACTTATCCCATTTAATTAGAGCTATGGATAACTTCCCCAATGAACTTGTTGGGAAATGCATTGCTCAATGTGCCAGGCAGGTCCGGAAAGGCTCCAGGCATCTCCAGATTTGCTGAGTTGGCTGCTCATCGAAATTTGGAGACTGAATGTGGAACAGAGCTGGCCTGTATGTCTTGAGCCCATGCTGGACAGAACAATTATCAGTTTAGCTTAAATAAAACCTTGCAGCATTCACACCATCTCTTCACTGGTGTTACAGCAGGACAACTAACACTTTACCATTGTACCAAGGAAATCTCAGGAGACCTAATGTAAATAGATCTAGCCCTCTGCCAACTGGCCCATCTCCTCACAACACAGACACTACCTCCTGCAACTGCCAATGCAGAAAATTCAAAAATAGCACCTCTCACTGTGTTGGAGGAGGCTCTCTGCTGCCCAGAAGGAAGCTTTTCACCATCTGCCTCTTGAAGACCACCTGATGTGCAAGAGATCTGCTTAAAACTACCAGGCCCTGCATATACATGCACACACACACACACACACATGCATGCACATGCACATGCACATGTGTGCGCACATACATGCACACGCACACACACATGCACACCAGGAGAGTTACAAACCTGGTGTCCTAGCCAATATTCATCCGTCAATCAACATCGCAAAATAGTGGTTTTTATCATTGTCTCATTTGCTTTTGGGATCTTGCTATGCTCAGATTGACTGCCAGATTTCTTGCACTACATTAGTCACTCAACTTTGGAAATACCTCAATATTCTAAAATGCTTTGAGAAGTCCTAACGTCATGAGAGGCGTTCTGTTTTGATGGTACAACGTCCATAGATCATAACAAGATTGTGGACAGTTTACAAGCCTTGTAAACGTCTGCAAACACTTTAGCACAATTTCCTTCAGCCACTTCATAACAGTAAGAAAATGGCAATGGATCATTAAATCCAACCAGTCTGCGTTTGTTTATGTTCCATTTTGGAGCCAGCCTGACTTTCTCCACTGATGTCAAGGAGATGCCGTCTACAAAGAGTGAGTGACCCTGCCAGATGACCACTCAAATTTCCCCTCTGGTCTCTATTTCCATCATTAATTCTGGCATTGTACCCCACAGTTTCACAATATCTCTGTGTAGAAAATCTTTTCTTCCCCTCTCTGATCTCTGCATCTCCTTATTTCTGTCCTACTGCACATCCTCAAATTTTGATACTCCACAACTGGTAGCTGTGCCTTCAGCTGCCTTGGTTCTGATCTGGGAATCCCCTCCCTAAACCCCTTCATCTCTCTCTCTCTCTCTCTACCTTGAAGACACCCCTTAAAACCTACCTCTTTGATCAAGCATTTGTGCCATCTGCTCTAATATCATCTTATGTGGCTCAGTGTCAAATTTTGTTTGATAATGCTCCTCTTCAAGTGCCTTGGGGCATTCCACTACTTTAAAGGCACCATATAAATGCAAGTTGTTGTTGCGGCTCACTGTCCTCAGTCGCTTACATTCAATGTCATACCTGTGTCCCCTCTTGCTCATCCAATTCATTGTTCTCAGCACAGAAAGAGGCCATATGGCAAATCGTGCCTGCACTGGCTCTCTCTGTGAGAATTGACTCCATTCCTATTCTGATGGCAGAAATAACTCAAGCGGGCAGCGGTGAATAATCTTTATCACTGTAAATCCCCTCGTCCTGCTTTCCGCTGTTACTTGTCTGTTACAGTGAAGCAAGTAAAACAAGCTGATCTATTGACAAATGAAGCTATTAACTGAGCAATATACTCATGCTTGTAGGACTTGCTGCTGCTTGTGCTGCACTCTGCAGGAGTCTATTTCACAGACAACGATCCTCAGTGCCACTGTCAATGCACATTGACTACGGTGTTGAAGCTCTAAATCTTTGGTTGACTCTGGCAGATGCGCAAGATGTTTTTGGTTATTCAAGCAGTGCTCAATGAAGACACAGGAAGTAAGAATGGACTGAAGGTGTGCTGCAAGACGCTATGTCTTTTTATCAATAATTTCTATCCAATCGGGACTTTCAACTCTTATGCTTTGGAATAAAATATGTGTCTGTTAATTTAATTAAGATGTCAACCTTTCTACCTTAGCAGAGCTCATTTAACCGTAACACAGGCCAGGATTTTTGGGCACTCTCCAAATTTTCCCGCCCCACCTGTGACAATGCCCGCCACTGGCAGGATCAGAAAATCCCGCTGACAGTTTTGAAAAAGAGCAGGGGCAAGTTTTTCCTTGGCTAACATCTATGCCGAAACCAACACTTAGAAGGCAAATTATCGCATCATCTCATTGTTGTGTGTGGGATCTTGATGTGTGCAAATTGCTTGCCACACTTCCTGCATTACGAGATTGACCACACTTAAAGTACTTCATTGGCTGTAAAACACTTTGGGATGCCCTGAGGTTGTGAAGGGTGCTATATAAATGTACGTATTTTCTTATCCTTTCTTAACGACTGTGTTAAAATGTCCTCTTTAGGCATTTATTTCAAGCATTTTAAACAGTGAAAAAAACAGGGAAAATGAATCCCCGAAATAATTTTATTTGTTTCGATGGAAGGTTCATGTGGGAAAGATTTTCCTGTCACTTCACACAAGAGAATGGGATTTGGGTGAGTTAAAATCACACTCTAGATTTCCAAATGATTATGCATTTTGTTTTTGTGTTGGTAAAGCAATTCTAAAATGTGCCTAAATGTAAAATGGTGTTTACTTCCAATGGTGCTTTTTCTAGTCTATAATAAATGATTGTTGCCTTTCTAAAGTCATATGGTTTGTGTCTGAAGCTTCCTTATGAAAAACAGCACATTAAGTTAAATAGAAAACGTAACCTAGTGAAGGTAAAAAAAAAGGCATTTTTGCCAAATTAAAATGTAAAATAACTTTGCTCCCCTTTGCTCCTACACTGCATCCAAAATGTTCTCCATTTGGATAGCTCACTAGCTTGAGACTTTCCTGTTATTACAGGTCGCACTTCCAACAGCTGCTGATTTCAAGAGCATTCAGTATGATCCACTTTGACAGCTAGAATGAGACACACGTCAACATTTGGCCTACAGTGGGCACAAGTCCACATTACCATCTCATTTTTGCAAGCGCAGGAACACAACTGTGCTGCTTTGCTGAGCGACTGTCCTGGTATTGAACCCATTGCAATTTCAAAGCAAATGATGGTAGGCAGTCAAGTGTATTGGAGCTGAAAGAGTATGGCTATTATAATCAATGTAAACCAGGGAATTCAGGGATAAGTCCTGGAGTCTGTTTTACAAGGAAATTGTTCATTCACAGATGGTAACCTTGAATTCTGAATGCTAAAATTCTTGAAGGTCTTTTGGAAATGCAATCATTGAGAGGCATATGATGAATGCAGTAGGACAAGAAATAAGAAGGCCCCATTTGCTTTTCTTGTGCCACGTTCACACAACATTCTCCACTTTGTTAGATTTAATACATCTCCCTAAGAGAGCCATGTCTCCCTTAGTGGTTCTGCTCCAATGGTTTACACTTCCTCTGGGCCCACCTTTTGGACTGGATTCTACCATTGGCGAGAGGGGGTGGGGCCCGCTCACCGGTGTGTAAAATGAAGCGTGATGATGGACATCATCTCGCCCCATTTAAATTTTCAGGAAGGCGGGCCTGCAGCAAAATCAGCTGCGCACCCGCCGACCTATCAATGGCCAATTGAAGCCATTGGCAGATCAATTAAAGTAATTAGTGGACCTGCCCATCCAACATTAAGGTTGGCGGGCAGGTCAGGAGCTGTGGCACGAACCAGAAAAAACATGAAACCTCATCCACGGGCAGGCTGGGGTTTCAGGTAGGGTTTTAAAAATTCTAACAAAGTTTTTTTTTTGGAAATTATGAACGTGTCCCAACTCCAACGTCCCATGAGGGGACCTGTAAGGGAAATTTTATTTTTCTATTTTTAATATTTTTTAATGTACAGCCGATCTCCCTGAGGCTGCACTTAGCCTCAGGGAGATAAGTGTGCTTTATCATGCGCATGTGCAAAACAGGGCACTCTCGATTTTAGGCACCCTCCCTCGCATGAGCAGGGAGCGCATAGCGCTTCCTTGCAGACGTCACGCTGGGCGGGCCTTAATTGGACCACCCACGTAAAATGGCATTGCGCCTCCGATCAGAGGTGCCGATCGGAAGCGTGTCCATCAACGTCCCCCTCAACGGGGGGAGGGTTCAGCCCTTTGTCTCTAAACCAGTCACATTACCACCAAATTTTGTTACCTTGCTCCCTCATCCCTTCTGCCATTTAATCACTCCTGTCCTCCACCCTATCACAGGCCTCTCCCTTTTCTTATCCCTGGCTCTGCATCTTTTTGAAAACCATTGATCTGTAAAATCCTCCAGTCCTGATGAAAGGCCATTGGCTTCAAACATTAACCAACAGCAACTTGCATTTCTATAACGCCTTGAATGTGGTGAAACACCCTTCACAGGAGCGTTATCAAACACAGGAGCAGATATTAGGACAG
The DNA here is from genome assembly GCF_017639515.1 of Carcharodon carcharias. Classification (NCBI taxonomy): domain Eukaryota; kingdom Metazoa; phylum Chordata; class Chondrichthyes; order Lamniformes; family Lamnidae; genus Carcharodon; species Carcharodon carcharias. The sequence goes on from NC_054470.1 coordinate 184,442,816, forward strand.
GTGACCAAAAGCTTGGGTAAGGAAATAGGTTGTTAGGAGGATCTTAAAGGAGGAGAGGTCAAAATGCTGAGAGAATTGGGAAGGGAATTGCAGACCTTAGAGCCTAGGTAGCTGAAGGCACTGCCGCCAATGGTGGAATGAAGACCATAGGAAATGCGCAAGGGGCCGGAGGTTGAGGAGCACAGAGAGCTTGAAGGAGTTCCAGAGAAACCCAATGTTCCCTCTCCACAGCTTTTGCCCAACCTGCTCTCTGTTCCAAGTCTTTTCCTCTTTTTAAATTCATCCATGGGATGTGAGTGTTGCTGGTAAGGCCAGCATTTATCACTCATGCCCTTGACAAGCTGGTGGTGAGCTGCCTTCTTGAACCGCTGCAGTCCATGTGGTGTAGGAACACCCACAGTGCTGTTAGGGAGGGAGTTCCGGGATTTTGACCCAGCGATAGTGAAGAAACAGTGATGTATTTCCAAGTCAGGACGGTGAGTGGCTTGGAGGGAAACTTGCAGCTGGTGGTGTTCCCATGTGTCTGCTGCTTTTGTCCTTCTAGATGGTAGTGGTTGTAGGTTTGGAAGGCCTGCCTCAGGAGCCTTGGTGAATTCCTGCAGTGCATCTTGTAGATAGTAAACACTGCTGCTACTGTGCATCGGTGGTGGAGGGAGTGAAAATTTGTGGATGTGGTGCCAATGAAGCAGGCTGCTTTGTTCTGGATGGTGTCAAGCTTCTTGAGCGTTGTTGGAGCTGCACTCATCCAGGCAAGTGGAGAGTATTCCATCACACTCCTGACTTGTGCAATGTGGATAGTGGACAGGCTCTGGGGAGCCCAGAAGTGAGTTACTTGCCACACAATTCTGAGGCTAGTCCAGTCCAGTTTCTGGTCAATGGTAACCCCCAGGATGTTGATAGTTGGGGTTTCAGCGATGGTAATGCCATTGAATGTCAAGGGGGCGATCGTTAGATTCTCTCTTGTTTGGAGATGGTCATTGCCTGACACTTGTGTGGCGTGAATGATTCTTGTCACTTGTCAGCCCAAGCCTGGATATTGTCCAGGTCTTGCTGCATTTGACATGGACTATTTCAGCATCTGAGGTGTCATGAATGGTGCTGAACATTGTGCAATCATCGCCGAACATTCACACTTCTGACCTTATGAAAGAGGAAAGGTCATTGATGAAGCAACTGATGATGGTTGGACCTGGAACACTACCCTGAGGAGCTCCTGCAGTGATGTCCTGGAGCTGAGGTGATGCACTACATATGACTCCAATCAGTGGCGAGTTTTGCCCGAGACCCATTGACTCCAGTTTTGCGAGGGCTTCTTGACGCCACATTAATACTGCCTTGATGTCAGTTGCAGTCACTCTCACCTCACCTCTGGGCTTCAGCTCTTTTGTCCATGTTTGAACCAAGGCTGTAATGATGTCAGGAGCTGAGTGGCCCTGGCAGAACCCAAACAGGGCATCAGTGAGCAGGTTATTGCTACGTAGGTGCCACTTGATAGCACTGTTGATGACCCCCTTCCATCACTACTGATGATGGAGAGTAGACTGATGGGGCGGTAATTGGTCGGGTTGGATTTTTCCTGCTTTTTGTGCACAGGACATACCTGGGCAATTTTCCACATAGCCAGGCAGATGCCAGTGTTGTAGTCAGACTGGAACAGCTTGCAGCTTGGCTAGGAGTGTAGCAAGTTCTGGAGCACAAGTCTTCAGTACTATTGCTGGAAAATTGTCAGGGTGAATTGAATTCACTGAAGACTGGCATCTGAGATTTTTTTTATTATTCATTCATTGGATGTGGGCGCCGCTGTCTAGGCCAGCGTTTATTGCCCATCCCTAACTGCCCTTGTCAAAGGGTATTTAAGAGTCAAACACATTGCTGCATGTCATGTAGCCCAGACCAGATAAGGATGGCAGATTCCCTTCCCTAAAGGACATTAGTGAATCAGACACTCGGGACCTCTGGAGGAGGCCGAGATGGATCATCCACTCGGTACTTCCAGTTGAAGGTGGTTGCAAATGCTTCAGCCTTATCTTTTGTGCTGATGTGCTGGGCTCCCCCATCATTGAGGGTGAGTATATTTGTGGAACCTCCTCCTCCAGTGAGTTATTTAATTGGCCACCACCATTCACATGTGGATGTTGCAGGACTTCAGAGCTTAGATCTGACCCAATTGGTTGTGGAATTGCTTTGCTTTGTCTGTTGCTTGCTGCTTATACTGTTTGGCACGTAAGTAGTCCTGAGTTATAGCTTCACTAGGTTGACACCTCGTTTTTAGGTATGTCTGGTGCTGCTCCTGGCATGGTCTTCTGCACTCTTCACTGAACTTGAGTTGATCCCCTGGCTTGGTGGTATTGGTAGAGTGGGGGATAGACTGGGCCATGAGGTTACAGATTTTCAGCCTCCCCAGTCTTTAGCCTTCGTGAAAATAATGGTTTCCTAGATGCCACTGTTCAGGATTGTAATGATCTCTTTCTGATTCATAATGTGGCCTCAGTTCCTTCCCCCTGTGACTTTACAGAAGAGTACACGGATCACAAAGATCTTCAGCTCCTTTAATTTCAATTTCCAAATTTGCCACCAGTCTCTCAACTATGAAATATTGAACATGACATTTAATTTTTTTAAAATGAAAAGATAGGATAGTATTTTTTTGGCAGTGAACACTGAGGCAAAATGGAACAATTCCCAATGAGTGCCTGTACCAGAAGCTGTTTACATAATTTCTTTTCCAGTTTCTGAAGTGGAAAACTGGCAGATTCGAGGATATTAAACGATCGAGCTGAGTGGGAATATTCTCTTTAAAAAAAAAAGGCGGGTTTAAAATTTGGCAGCAAGAAATGGGGTCTTACGTGAGGAGAGAAGAGTGGAAATCAGGGACAGGAGGAGGCCATTCAGCCCTTCGACGCCTTTCCTATTCTGCTTCTTGAATCCAATTACATGCCTCGGTAACATAACCCTGAAAATCATTGCCTGACAAAAATCTAAAAATCTCAGTTTTGAAATTTTCTATTAACCCCTGCAGCCTCAACAGCTTTTATGAGGAGAGTTCTGGGTTTTTGCTACCCTATCTTTGAAGAAATGCTCCCTGACCTCACCCATGAACAGCTCAGATCTAATTTTAAGGTTATGCCCCTTTGTATTCAATACCCCCCACTAGAGAAAATATTTTCTCTCTAACTACCCCGCTAGTTCATTTAGCCATCTTAAATACCGCAATTAGAACACAGCTTAATCTGTACTCAAGTGAATACTAGCCTAATCTGTGCACCAAGTCGCCATGATTTAACCTTTCTCGGAATAGAAGGATGTGGTTGTTGGGTGAGAAAATGGGTGGGATTTTCCATGCCTGCTGGCGTCGTGTATGTTTGACAGTGTGAGCAGACAATATGATGAGAAGACCAAAAATCGGTTTCGTGACAATGTGAAGCCAGTTTGCGATCGTCCTCTCTGCCTGTCAATGGTGGCCCGTGTTTCCTGCTGCCAGATGTCGGGAGCGTCAATGTAATACATCTGTATTATTATAAGCCCAGCCCACCGAAATTATCCCATCATGCTGGATCATCTGAGCACATCAGCGTGATTCTACACCGACATGTTTCACAACTGTACATAAGTGACCTGCAGCTGGTGAGCTGAACTTCGCTCGGGACTTCGAGGTTTGTTTGTCTATCTTGCTTCAGGCAGCACTCGTGGTCATTAGCGCCAGGATTTTCAGACAGCAACACATCACTTTTAGGGGGGCTTACAGGCAGGTCTCTACCTACCAGGCCAGCCAAAAGGTGGGGATGGCTATTCAATGGCTGCAGGGCTAGGGATTGTTTGGGGAAAGGGAAGAAATGGCCTCAGGCAATGAAAGAGGCTGCAGGGTGAGAGCTGTACTGGGGAAGGTGGGTAACCCAGGGTGTATGTGGGGGTACATGTTGATCTGTGCAAGGGGCCTCAAGATGGTGAGGGCTGAGGAGGCAGTCTCCAGAGGATATCAGGCCAGGTAGAGATGTGAGGGTGTGTGTGAGAATGAGTGGTGATGTCCCTTGAGCTCACAGTGAATGAGATACTAGTGATGAAGGTATAATAATTTTCCTAATTTTTTCTGGTTTAGCGTAAAATAGGTTTATGGGTGTTTGTTTATGGGTATGGGTGTTTATGGGTATTACAAGACCACCGACTCCCACAGCTACCTTGACTACACTTGCTTCCTGTAAGGACTCCATCCCATTCTCTCAGTTCTTTTGCCTCCGTCGCATCTATTCTGATGATGCCACTTTCCAAAACAGTTCCCCTGACATGTCTTCCTTATTCCTTAACCGAGGTTTTCCACCCATGGTGGTTGACATGGCCCTCAACCGTATCCGGCGCATGTCCCACGCATCTGCCCTCACACCTTCCTCTCCCCCCCAGAACCATGATAGGCTCCCCTTTGTCCTCAATTATCACCCCACCAGCCTCCGCATTCAAAGGATCATCCTTTGCCATTTCCACCAACTCCAGCATGATGTCACCACCAAACACATCTTCCCTTTAACCACCACCCCCCACGGCGGCATTCCGTAGGGACCATTCCCTCTGGGACACCCGGGTCCACTCGTCCATCACCCCCTACACCTCAACCCCCTCCCACAGCACCTTCCCATGCAATCACAGAAGGTGCAACACCTGCCCCTTTACTTCCCCCCTCCTCACTGTCGAAGTGCCCAAACACTCCTTTCAAGTGAAACAGCATTTCACTTGCACTTCCCTCAATTTAGTCTACTGCATTCGCTGCTCCCAATGCGGTCTCCTCTACATTGGAGAGACTAAACGCAGACTGGGTGACTGCTTTGTGGAACATCTTCGGTCTGTCCGCAAGCATGACCCAGACCTCCCTGTCGCTTGCCATTTCAACACTCCACCCTGCTCTCATGCCCACATGTCTGGCCTTGGCCTGCTGCAATGTTCCAGTGAAGCTCAACGCAAACTGGAGGAACAGCACCTTATCTTTCGACTAGGCATTTTACAGCCTTCCAGACTTAACATTGAGTTCAATAACTTCAGAGCATGAACTTTCCTCTCCATCCTCACCTCCCTTTTGATCCTTTTTTCTAATAATTATTATATATTTGTTATATATATAGTTTTTTTTTCTCACCTATTTCTATCATTATTTTTAAAATTTATTTCCATCCATTGTTTTATCTCCATCTTTTAGCATATTTCACAGAATCACAGAATCACACGGTGCAGAAGAGGCCCATCGGCCCATCGAGTCTGCACCAACATGTGAGAAACACCTGACCTACCTACCTAATCCCATTTACCAGCACTTGGCCATAGCCTTGAATGTTATGACGTGCCAAGTGCTCATCCAGGTGCTTTTTAAAGGATGTGAGGCAACCCGCCTCCACCACCCTCCCAGGCAGCGCATTCCAGACCGGCACCACCCTCTGGGTAAAAAAGTTTTTCCTCACATCCCCCCCAAACCTCCTGCCCCTCACCTTGAACTTATGTCCCCTTGTGACTGATCCTTCAACTAAGGGGAACAGCTGCTCCCTATCCACCCTGTCCATGCCCCTCACAATCTTGTACACCTCGATCAGGTCACCCCCTCAGTCTTCTCTGCTCCAATGAAAACAACCCAAGTCCAATCAACCTCTCTTCATAACTTAAATGTTTCATCCCAGGCAACATCCTGGTGAATCTCTTCTGCACCCCTTCCAGTGCAATCACATCCTTCCTATAATGTGGCGACTAGAACTGCACACAGTCCTCCAGCTGTGGCCTCACCAAGGTTCAATACAACTCCAACATGACCTCCCTACTTTTGTAATCTACGTCTCGATTCATAAAGGCAAGTGTCCCATATGCCTTTTTCACCATCCCACTAACATGCCCCTCTGCCTTCGGAGATTTATGGACACACAAGCCAAGGTCCCTTTGTTCCTCAGAACTTCCTAGTATCATGCCGTTCATTGAATACTTCCTTGTCAAATTACTCCTTTCAAAGTGTATCACCTCACACTTTTCAGGGTTAAATTCCATCTGCCACTTTCTGTCCATTTGACCATCCCGTCTATATCTTCCTGTAGCCCAAGATACTCAACCTCACTGTTAACCACCCGGCCAATCTTTATGTCATCCGCAAACTTACTAATCCTATCTGCCACATAGTCATCTATGTCGTTTATATAAATGACCAATAAATTCGATCCCTTCCCCCACCCCAATCCCACTAAGGCCAGCTGTCACTTGCTCATCCTGCTTTCTACCCTTAATGTCACCATTAGCTCATCCTTTAGCTAATATCACCACCGTTAACACCCCATTGACGTTTTGTTTATGATATATTTGGCAATCTCTCCTTTGCCTCCACCTATCCAGCTTCACCTGTCCCACCGCACCCCCCCTTAAACAGCTTATATTTCAGCACATTTCTATTTCTCTTTAGTTCTGATGAAGAGTCACACAGACGCGACACGTTAACTCTGTCTTCCTCTCCACAGATGCTGTCAGACCTGCTGTGTTTGTCCAGCTATTTTTGCTTTTGTTTCAGATTTCCAGCATCCGCAGTATTTTGATTTTATCTTATGGGTGTTTGTGTTGTTCTGTCTGTGTGTGGTGATTTAATTACATCTTGTAGCCAAACAGACTGCAAGTTGAAGTATCAAAAGAACTAAGGTGTAAAGTGTCTTTAATATGGTAATAAGCAATTATCGTTGGGATCTTAGCATGTAAGATGTAAAGGGAATTTGCATTTGTAGATGGATGAAGGGGGATTTAATTTTCAAAGGGATCTCAGTCTGTTTACAAACAACTAGACTATATTATGAGAAAGTTGAAATTCCAAAGATATATGGACAATGGAATTTACACATTAGAAAGAGAGAAACATGTATAAAGGAGGAAGGCATTGTAAGATCTACCAGAAGTATGAGAAGCCTCCATTTTTTGTGCTGTCTACAGAAACCAAAGTTGGGAAAAGCACTTTGAATTCTATTGTCCAGGATATTGTGTTAACTCATTGGAATCTGTTTAAAATCTCTTTTTTCCATAGCCTTAATGGGGGCGTAACTGGAAGCCAGATTAATTAAGGGTTTTAGGAGTTATTATAGTAGTAATTTGTAGACATATGTATTTGCTTTTTTTTGTTATAAATGTTTAATTTAGTTTTTAAAAAAATGTCTGAAGTCTTGGTGGACTTATTACTTCTGAATTCAGGGCACGCATCTGAAATAAATACAAATTGCAAAACCGTTGTGAAAATGTGATGAAGTTTCCCTGGTGGATTTGATCCACCTGGTACACATCATCTGCCGCCTCATAACAAATTGGGGGCTCTTTGCGGGATATTCAAAATTCTTTGATTGTTTTGGAGTTGGCGAATCTTAAAAGGTGAGAGTACAAGAAGCACTTTGAATTCAGGAGTTGACGTGATGGATTTTTAAAGTGGTGAGACTGCAAAAATGGCTGTATCTATGGCTAAAACATTTTTGGAAGTAGAAGATATAATTCTGATTGGGTTACAAAAAGTACCTAAGGGTAGGTTAACAGAGTTGGTGGATAAATTGCAGTTGAGGTTACCTGTAGGGGCAAAGAAAGCAGACATAGTTGAAGTGACAGCACAACATTTGAATTGGAAGTGATACCTGATGCTAGTAAGTCAGAGCTGGAGGTACTAAGACTTCAGTTACAAATGAAGAAGCTTGAATTTGAATAAGCAATGGAAGTGAAAAAAAAACTGGAACTAGAGGCAGCAGAGAAAGAAAGGACATTCCAACGGGAACTGGCAGAAAGGCAAGAGAAAGAAAAAAAGACAGGAGTAGGGATTTGAAATGGCGAGGTTAGAAAAGGAGGAAGAGAGAAGGAAAGGAAAAGAGAGTACTAACTTATACGGTGGAGTTTAAAAAAGAGACTTCAGATGCTGAGGAAATACTTGATGATGAAAAAGCCTCTAACCTAAAACCCAGTGGGGAGATATTTAAATTTGTGCAAGCCCTTCTGAAATTTGAAGAAAGAGAGGTGGAGGCATTCTTTATTCCTTTTGTGAGGATAGCTAGACTGATGAAATGGCCACAAGAAAACCACTATTGCAGTCTAGGTTAGTAGGTAGAGTTCATGAGGTTTATGCTTCACTGTCAGAAGAAATGCCGGTGGATTATGAGGTGGTAAAAAAGGCTATTTTGAGTGCATATGGGTTGGTTCCTGAGGCGTAAAGGCAAAAATTTAGAATTATAAGAAAACAGCCTGGGCAAACTTTATTGAGTTTGAGAGTAAAACAATGTAATTTTGACTGGTGGATATAGCATTAAAGATAGAGTCAACATATGCAGCTCGTAGGGAAGTAATTCTTTTGGAAGAATTTAAAGATTTAGTTCCTTTGGTAGTGAGAACTCATGTGGAGGAACAGAGGGGTAAAACGGTAAGACAAGCAGGAGAGATAGCTGATGATTATGAATTAGTTCATAGAGCTAAACCTTTTCTCGTCACCCTTTTAAATCAGAGAAGGACAGAAAGTAGGAACGTGAAAGGAAGGTGGGTAATCAGGGAAGAGATGGAGTAGGTCGATATTCTCAGGAAGTTCTTTCTCAGGCTAAAAAGAAAGGCGCTGAGGGTAGGAGTGACACTTGAAGATTGAGATGTTTTCATTGTAATAAAGTTGGGCACACAAAGTCAATGGGCTGAATTTTCCAAGAATTGCACTAAGTACAGTATCCAGTGGGTAAAATGGAGTCCTAACCGCCCATGACTGCTGGAGGCCAGAACGTTGCTGGGTCCGAGTCAGATGACGAGCCTCTGGACTCAGTCATGGCACAGTTGCTGGAGCTGCAAAGACAAGTTCGGGAATATCAGGAAGGGGCAGCCACTGCACTCCTCAAATTACAAGGCGCGATGGAGGATCCACCCATCTTCAGGCTGAGGTGATAGCTTCGGCATTGCAATGCACCGAGGTCAACCCCAGCAGGATGGTGGCTGCCATGGAGACCTTGGTCCAGGATGTCACTCCTGTGCTGCTGTGCGGGCTTAACTCCATCTCTGATGCCATAGTTGGCCTCCAACAGTGGTTATGCGAGAGGGGTGCTGGGCAGCTCAACCTTACTCCAGCTCCCCCTTCCGCTCACGCAGTCAGCTAGGGGCCCTCAGGCACCCATAGGGAGGAGAATCAGCAGGTTCACGCTCCGGGGCCATCCACCCAGGTGACTCTGGGAGTGACTGGCCCGTCTGAATCCCCTCTCCCTATGACCTCCGCAGCTCCAGCTCCACAGGCCAAGGAGGATGCCACTGCCACACAACAGGACCCCAAAATCAGGCCGGGGCCCTCCAGGTCTCGGCCCTCTAGAGGACACCCGCCAAGGTCATCACAGACAGAGCTACACAGTCAGCAGGCTGCCTCCACCTCTGCTGTGGATGTCCGGGGAGAACAAAGAGCTAGTGACAGGGCTAGGACAGTTAATGAGAATTAATTGCACAGCCTGGATGTTGATCACTTGTGCATACTGTTCACTATTGTCAATAAACTCCCAAGAATGTCTCCCTGCCTAGGGCTCCTTGTTCTGATGAGCTGTGTTTGCGTCACTCAGATGTGAAACCTTTCCCACAAGGTAAAGGCAGGTGTCTCAGTCCAGGGCCTCTTCCTGTGCTCTGTGCAGCCTCACACTTCCTGGAAATATTACTGATGCCTGCACCTCGGTAGTGCTGGTCATTACTGCCAGAATGTAGTGGGCAGGTACCACAGATTTCTCTCATTCTCTCCGTGTGCTCTCAGCACCTTTAAGGTGGGGCTGGCCCCAATCACACCAGCATCTGCGACCAGTGATGCTATGCACCCGCTCCTGAAGGGCTGAAGGCAGACACAGCATCAGCTCCATATAAAGTTTCATGGTTGCGTCTCTGAGATGGCCCTGATCTTATAGCGCAAGTGATCTGCCCTCAGCCAGACAGGAGTCAGACATTCTCAGAGGCTATGTGAAGATCTGTGGAGTGTCCTCGCTGCATGTTGTCATCATCCTCCTGCGATTGAGTGACTATTAGGGCCTCCAATGCATCTCGATGACAGGAGCATTCTCACACAGGGTATTGGCGCTGCCATAAGCCAGACTGGAGTCAAATGTTCACAACTGTGATGTGAGGATCTACGGGGTCACCTCACTGCTTGTTGTCATCATCCTCCACAAATCTGGAAGCTATGAGGGACTCCCAAGTGTGCCTGCCTCGTCTAACCAGTGCGAGAACCTCACCCCCGTTATCATCACCACTGAGGACCCCCTCACCCACATCCCTGTCAGCGCCCTGCTCATTGGAGGAGACTTGCAGCTCCTCCATCTCCTCCTCAGCCAGCTCCTTTACCGTAGCAGCAGCAGGCTGTAAAGGCCGCAGCAAACACCCTCCGCAGACTGTATTGCTGGGCTCCACCAGGCTGGTCCAGGCACCGGAACCACATCTTCAGCATCCCAATGGTCTGCTCTACCAAGTTGTGAGCTGCTGCATCATCTTCATTATAGTGTCGCTCTGCTGCAGTCTGAGGCCACCACACGGGTGTCATCAGCCACAGCCTCCTTGTCCCTAAGGAGCCAACACTGCAGCCTCTTTGGACCCTGGAAAACTGCAGGGATCTGCGAGCGACTCAGGATGTAGGCACCGTGTACACTCCCTGGAAACTGTGTGCATACCTGCAGGATGTGTTTCTGGTGGTCACACACCAGCTGCACATTTGGTGAGTGGAAGCCCTTGCAGTTGATGAAGTCCACCGAGTGTAGTGATGGAGACCTGAGCACCACATGAGTGCAGTCAATCGCACCCTGCATCTGTGGGAATCCCGAGATCAGGGAGAATCCAATGCCCCTTACATCCTGGCTGTCCCAGTCCTAGGCGAAATACACAAAGTTGTGGCCATGGAGAAGATGGCATCTGTGACCTCATGGATACATTTGTGGGTGGAGGCTTGTGAGATCCCACAGAGGTCACCTGTGGAGCCCTGAAAGGAGCCACTGGTGTAGGAATTGAGCACCACAGTCACTTTCACATGTCCCCCTGGCACCAAGTCCTGCAGTAACAGATGTGAGCCACCAGGTCCCTAGACATGTGCAGTCGTCGGAGACACTGGTTCTGTCATCTGCAGGAAGGGCAGGCGGTGTCTATAGACCCTGGGCGTTGCTGGGCACTGACCAGCCACGGCTCACTGTCGCTCCTGGGCAGTGTGTGTGGGAGCCCCTGCTGCCCCTTCTCCATGAGGTTGCTGCTCCTGCCTTTGCACAGCCAGGAGCCTCAGTCACTCTCTCCTCCGTTTTCTGGGGTCTCTGTAGCCCATCAGGCATACAGCTAGGTCACCAGGATCCATGATCCTGACGTGATCCTCCTGCAACATGAAAGAGAGTGAGAGCGACGTGGTTATCATGGCTGTACTTGGGAGATATTGGTCCAGACGAGGATGCTGAGATTGCAAAGGGCTGTGAGTGCCTCCAGCAGCGTCTGCTGCATGGTCAGCACTGGTGAGGAGATTGTACAACATGTGCAGTCCAACTGCTCCGCAGCCGAGTAAAGTGGTGGCGGACTCGAAGGCTGTGCCGGGGGTGGGGGGTGGAGGGGTGGGGCGCGGGGGTCGGTGGGGAGGAAGGAATGGAGTGCTTGGTGGCCCTTTGGTGCCTCCGGGTTGCTTGCATGGGTGGGCAGGCTAGGAGCCCGACCCCAATCATATCACTGTGGCTGTGCCTGATCTGTGTTAGTTGCAGAGGCACGGTCATTTTTTACAGGTGTCCCTAATGTGTGGCCATTTGCCCCGCTTACCCTCCCCCCCCCCCCCCCCCACCTCGATTGCCTGTGCGCAGGATGCGGCATCAGGGCAGCACTCGACACCTTCCCCACCCCCCCTCAGCATCCTCCTGTGGAGCTGGCCAGCACTTGTCCCCAGCAGTCACATGCGGGCCAGGCATCAGTTGCCCCCGCCCCCTGGTGCCCCTGCGGCCTGTAAACAATGGGCGAGCTATGGAGAATGCTGCTGCTCACTGACCTCAGTTCCCCCAAAGTGAAGGCCGCCCAGTGCACGTCACCTGCATGCTGTTGTGACACACATCGATGTGCTTTCCTGCCGATATGGACAGACGATACGGCGGGGTTCCAAGAGCCTAGTAGGATGGCCTTTTAATTATATGCTAATGTATTACAATTTGCTCCCCACCAACCAATGGCGGGAAACGCGGCCCACCGTTGGAGGGCCGAACGGATGACTGCGACCTGCCTTCACGCCATCGTGAAGTGGGACCCCTCATATTTTCCGTGCACACCACCTCACACCCGCCACCAGTGGGCTCAGAAAACTCAGCCCAATGGGTTGGAAATTACAGGGAAAACCTGCTGGAATTATTGGGGTGCAGAAAAGTTCTGGAGGTCAAAGTACCGTGGGTTCTGGGGTTCAGGCACAGGAAAAACCAATGGTTTGTGAACAAGTCAACAGGAAGAATCAATGACCAGCAAATAAGTGGGAATGCATTCATAATTTACCTAAGGGAGCTTTGATGAGCAGGTTGGAGAAATGTTTAAAAGATTTTTTATGTAAAGGGGAAGTCTTTCCAGAGTGGAGTAGGTAAATATGTTAAAATTTTAAGGGACACAGGGGCTAGTCAATTCTTAATGTTGTGGGATAGTGATATTTGTTGTTCAGGGGGAGTATTGCAGGAGCAGGTAGTAATAAGTGGGGTTCCTGGAGATGCTAAACCTATTCCATTGTGGAAGATAAATTTAAAGAGTAAATGAAAAACAGGTGAGGTAGTGGAAAAATTGCCCATTGCAGGGGCTCAATTTATTTTAGGTAATGATATAGCTGGGTCACAGATGTGGGTGATGCCAATGGTAGTTGAGTAGCCTGTAGAGGTATTTTCAACAGAAGTGTTGCAGATGGAGCATTCTGGAATGTTTCCAGATTGTGCAGTAACAAGACAACAATCTCACAGGTTGAAACAGGAGAAGGGGAAGTTATAAGGCAGGGAAAAGATGTTAAAGTTCAATTAGTTCAACTGTCATTGATAAGGTTGTTACAGATAAATCAGTTACAGATCAAGGATTCATGAATAAAACAGTTACATCAAACAGTTTACTCAGAAACAGAAGCAGAATGTATTTCAGAATGTTATTACCTTAAGGGTAATGCGTTGATGAGTAAGTGGTGGCCGTATCAAGTTTCAGCAGATGAAAACTGGATGGGAGTACATCAAATGTTATACCATTTGGAAATAGATAGGAGATCCTGAGAATATCTCATGAAATTTCAATGGGGGTACATTTAGGAATTAGAAAGACACAGGTGAACATACAAAAACATTTTTATTGGCCTGGATTGCATAGAGATGTAATCAAATTCTGTGGAACATGTCACACATGTCAGGTGATAGGGAAACCAGGAGCAGTGATTAAGCCAATACCTTTAAGTCCTATTCAAGCATTTGAAGAACCTTTTACTAGGGTCCTGTTTGACTGTGTAGGACCCCTCCTTAAGACTAAAAGTGGAAATCAGTACTTACTGATAACAATGGATGTATCTACAAGGTTTTCTGAAGTGATACCTTTGAGAATTATTACAACAAAGAGAATTGTGGAAGAGTTGACTAAATTTTTTATATGATATGGCTTACCAAAAATACAATCATATCACGAGGGGGAGGTGATGGCATAATGGTATTGTCACTGGACTAGTAATCTAGAGACCCAGGGTAATGCCCTGGGGGCCCGGGTTTGAATCCTGCCACAGCAATTGGTGGAATTTGAATTCAATAAAAATCTGGAATTAATCCAATCATGACCATGAAACAATTGTTCTTCTTCACTAACATCCTTTAGAAAAGGAAGCCTGTTGTCCTCGCCTGGCCGACATGTGACTCTGAACTAGGGCAGCTAGGGATGGGTAATAAATGCCAGCCTGCCCAGTGATGCCCACATCCCATGAACGAATAAAAAAAAAAAATCAGGGTTCAAATTTCATGTCACAGCTGGTTAAGGAAGTAAGGAACAGTTTGCGAGACCGAAGTGCAAGGCTATTCCGATGGAGTTTATTACTGAAGCCATTTAATCTACAGATTATACATGTGGCTGGTGAGAAAATCTAATTGCAGTTGCATTGTCAAGAGCTTAAAGCCCATTTAAAACCTGGACACTGGACTGCAGTGACTTCTGTTGATACCAAGGATTTGGATATATATAATTCTATGTTAATGCCTGGATCTGATAATGTAATAGTGTGAGTATATAGATAAGTATTGCAGGTATAGTAAAGATGGGTTAAGAAATTGAAGATGTCCTTTGAAACTATGACGGTTCATTTTTTGATAAGTAGGGAGGTGTGATGAAGGTATGATAATTATTATAATATTTTTCTGATTTAGTGTAAAGTAAGTTTATGGGGGGGTTATATTGTTCTGTCTCTGTGTGTGATTCAATTACATCTTGTAGCCAAACAGACTGCAAATTGAAGTAAGAAAAGAAGTAAGGTGTGCCTTTAATATGTTAATGGTTAAACATGGTTGGGGTCTTAGCATGTAAAGTGTAAATGGAATTTGCATTTGTAGATAGATGAAGGGGGATTTGGTTTTCAAAGGGATCTCAGTCTGTTTACAAACAGCCAGACTAACAAGCTGAGAAATGTGTTTTATAGCAGCAACATGAAACAATTTATATTATGAGAAAGGCAAAGTTCCAAAGACATATGGACAGTGGAATTTACACACTAAAAGGGAGAAACATGTATAAAGGAGGAAGGCATTGTGAGATCTACCAGAAGCGTGAGAAACCTCTTGTATCTGTGTAATAAGCCTGTTGTCTACAGAAACCAAAGCTGGGAAAAACCAGTTTGAATTTTACTGCCCAGATTATTGTGTTAACTTGCTGGAATCTGTTCAAAATCTTTTTTTTTACTGTTGCCTTAATGGGGGTGTAACTGGGAGCCAGATTAATTAGGGGTTCTAGTAGTAATTTATAGACCCATGTATGTGCTTGAAATCTTCTCTTTTGCTAATAAATGACTAATTAGTTTTTTTAACAAAATCTCTGAAGTCCTGGTGGACTTATTACTTCTGGATTCAGGGCTTGCACCTTGAAATAAATACAAATTGCAAAACAGTTGTGATAGTGTGATCAAGTTTCCTTGGTGGATTTGATCCACCTCGCACACATTATCTGCTGCCTGATAAAAATGCTAGTGAAGGTGTTAAGGGCTTGTGAATGTGTGAGTTTAGGGTGATGAGGTAGTTTCCTTACCCTGGCTGCACGGATGAGATCATTCATCCTCTATCTGCACTGGATGGCCAAACTCTTTTGTGCAGTTATTGGCACTGACCACCACTGCCATCATCTACCAAGCTGGAGTGGTAATGTTGCTGCCCCTCTTGCGGCCAGAGTCGGGGTAGAGGACATCACAGCGGGGCCTCCATGACATCCAAAAGGCACTTGAGGGATGTGTCACTAAACCTGGGGACTGCATTCTTCTTAGATTTTGGGGCCATGTCTTCTTTGCAGCAGTCCTGGGCTGGAAGCTCTGAAAGGTGTGCACGCTGTTGTACTTTAAATGAGGCATCCGGCATGATGAAGCGGCAAGGTGACGGTGTGGTGGGTGAATTGGAGAATGCCCACCATTGAAACAGTGTGTTTCCCGGGAATGCAGGATTGGGACGTTACAATGTGAAAAATCGGCATTGCGGCCGTCTGGTAAAACACCCGTTTTCCTGCCTGTCACTGCACTTAGGGCAAATCTGGGATGATTTTGCCCAATGTAAAAATAATGAGTGGGGGCTCATGTGGTGAATAAACACTAATAAAGACTGGTTGAGGCAATTGGTCTGATCCTGCGTGAAAATTCTATGTAATTCAATAAAACTCTCAACACTGCTTCAGCTAGTTCAACCCTTCTATCTGCAGCATTGTAGCTAACTTGAATTGTTTCAGCCTCTTTGACAAGACCTTGCCGGCTTTACTGGTAACACAATGCCAAATTTTACCCAGGAACTGCTGGAAGCACTTATTGCATTTTTCCTCATGTTTCATTCATTGAGACAACATACCCTCTCAGATTCCGGGCACCTACATTATCAATAAGAAGCTTATTCCTTCAGCACATAGGTAATCGTGTGCTGCACTGGTTATAATAATCATTACATCAAAATGCATTGGATTGGTGTATGTTTCCCTCAGCATTATAAGAGCATAAGAACTGAAGAACTAGGAGCAGGAGAAGATGGCTCATCGAGCCTGCTCCACCATTCAGCATGATCATGGCTGATCTTGGGCTTCGACTCCACTTTCCTGCTTGCCCCTCCCATACGCCCTGATCCACTGTGAGACCAATGATCTGTCTATCCCAGCCTTAAACATAATCGATGATGGCACATCCACAACCTTATTGGTTAAAGAAATCCAAAGATTCACATCTCTTTGAGTGAAGAAACTTCTCCTCATCTCATGATCGGCCACTTATTCTGAGACTGTGTCCCCCCTTGTTCTAGATTCCCCAGCCAGAGGAAGCAACATCTCAGTATCTACCCTGTCAAGCCCCTTCATAACCTTGAGTGATATCACCTCTCATTCTTTTAAAGTAGAGAGCATGTAGGCCCAATTTACTCAACCTCCCATCATAGACAACCCTCACATTCCAGGGGCCAATCTAGTTAAGCCTTGCTGTATTGCCTCCAATACAAGTACAGGGTACAGGTACAATGCCACAAATCTGGCTATCTGAAAACAGGCAGCATCTATAAACTGGACATTTTTGAAATGGCACGCTAGTCTAAGTTTTGTTGAACATTTTTCAATTGTTTCATTAAATGTTTAGTTACTGCCATACCTTTTAGTCTATTTGTCCAATCTAGCTTTCTCCTCATACATATGTATGGCATTGTTGAAGTTTAAAATTCTTGTTTTCAGTTGAGTATGTTATTTTCAAACATAATATGGAATTCAATGTATGTACTATGATCACTATTTCCCACTGGATCATTTACTATGACATTACTAATTAACCCTGCCTCATTGCACAATACTAGATCTAATATAGCTTTAACACTAGTTGTTTTCACAACATATTGCTTCAGGAAATTGTCACAAAAGCATTCTACAAACTCATCTTCCAGACCATCTTTGCCAATTTAATTAGCCCAGTCTATACAAAGATTAAAGTCCCCCAAAACTATTACATTTCCTTTGTTACAAGCTCCAACAATTTATTGTTTAAAGCACTATCCAAAGGCATAACCACTGCTTTGGGCCCTATAAACTACTTCCACCAGTATTTTCTGATGCTTGCTATTCCTAATCTCCACCCATACTGATTCTAATTCCTGTTTTTCTGACCCAAAATCATTTCTGACTAATGTCCATTTTCCATCCATTATTATCAGGGCTACCCTCCTCCTTTTCCATGGTGCCTGTCTTTTCAAAATGTTCTGTAACCAGGAATATTTATTTCCCAACCTTGGTTGCCTTGCAACCTTGCCTCTGTATCTGTGAATAAATCTGAACAATCTATCTCTATTTGTGCCTTTAGTTCATCTACCTTACTGCAGATGCTCTGCACATTCAGATAAATTGATGTCAATTTTATTTTTTTTGCCACTATTCCCCATATGACCCGTACTCTCTGACGCATTATTACTGTTAAATTCTGTCCCTTTCTGTCGCACTCAGCCTGTCATTACCCAAATTGATATACTTTCCTATTGCCTCAACTTTTATCTTTGAACTTCTAAATCTCCTCTCACCTGAACCCTCCTCCACCTCTGTTATTTTAAAGCCATTTTCCTTACTCTGACCAGAATTACTGATGCTCTCTTATGTTTGTAGGCTCCATCCCTTCCTGTCACATTCTGGTTATCATTACTCATATTACAACCATGCACTATTGCCTTATCTTTTCTCTTTAACTTTCTAAATCTCCACTCATGTGAGCGCCCCACCACCAACCCCCTCCCCACAACCACTGCAACCCCCCACCTCCGCCACCGCACCCCCCCACCCCCCCCCCACCCCACCCACCCCCCATCCCCACTATTTAATTATAAGCCCTAAGCCCTCTCTACAGCTCCAGTCATACCACTTGTAGGACATTGGTCCTAGCACAGTACAGATGTACAGATGACAGCCATCCTTATGTAGAGCACCTGTAGCTATGTTTCCTGAATGATCACTAGGTGGTCTTCCTAACATATCCTGCAGTATGTCAGCAATTTGCTGCATTCGATTGGAAGTGTCGAACACTTTGTCTTTTTCAGATTTTCCAGATTAAAGGTACCAACGTTCTGATGGAAGGCCATTGACCTCAAACGTTAATTCTGTTTCTCTTTCCACAGATGCTATCAGACCTGCCGAGCATTTCTAACATTTCTGGTGTTTTTTTTTATTGTTACTTCTTTGTCTATTTTTCTTCCAACTTAATAAAGGCTCCTTTGCAAAATTAGCTTGATGAAATAAAGGATTTGCAGTTCAGGATACAGAAATAATGACGCATACTCAAACTTGATACCATCCAGGGCAAAGCAGCCCATTTGATTGGCACCCCATCCAACAGCTTCAACATCCACTCTGCCACCTACAAAATACACTGCAGCAATTCACCAAAGCTTCTTCAACAGCACTGTCTAAAGCTATAAGCTCTAACGTCCAGAAGAACAAGGGCAGCAGGCACAAGGGAACACAGCCACATGAAAATTCCTTTCCAATCGTATACCAAACTACCTTGGAAATGCGTCATCTTTCCCTTATGGTCACTGGGTTAAAATCCATTTACTCCCTCCAGACTAGCACTATGGGTGTACCTCCACCACTTGGACTGCAGCCGTTCGAGAAGGCAGCTCACCACCACCCTCTCCAAGGCAATTAGGCAAGTACAATACTGCTGGCCTTGTCAGTGAGGTCCACAACCTGTCACTTAATAAATAATATATATAAATTTCTTGTGCTTGTATAGCTCTGAATTATGTAAAACCTGTCAGAATACTTTGCATAATCAATTATGTGTGATATCATCTTTTGCTATGTCGGCAAACTGGGGAACTATTTAGTCTTTATGAAACTGAAATGCCGATAGGTGCATTTTCTTCATTTTACATATGCATGGCTACATTTTTTAAGTTGGTCACTAGAAAGAAAAGCTACAACTTGCATTTCTATAGCACTTTTTACAACCCCAGCACATCCCAAGGCACTTCACAGCCAACGGAATCAAGGTTCAAAATACACAGGGGTGACAGGTGAATTTGCCCTCAAAAGCGCGCAAAGCCCCGGGAAAATTCAATCACAGGGACGACCAATGAGAGAAATGTTGACTCCGTACGTGGGAGAGGCAGAATCTGTGAGGAACTGCTCCTTCAATCGCAGGTTCTGCTTCTCCCATGCTCACTGCTCCAGCTTCTCCAACCACAGGTTCCCTCCCTCCTGCTCTTGCTGCTCCTCCAAAGCCAGAATCTATGATTGGAGGAGCAGCAAGGATGGGAGGGGGAGAGAGTACCTGTGATTGGATGCCGAGAGCAGTTAGTCTGAGCTGGTCCCGCTGCTGCCATGCAGGAGTCTTTCAGCTGCCGTGTCACCAATCACTTCCATTAGCTGCTGGATGAAGAGAGGAGTGGGGAGGCAGCTGGAAACCCGGTAATGAGGTGCGGAGTACAGCTCAGGGCAGGTTATGTTTTCACTTTGCCACATGTAGCTCCATCCAATTTTCCTACTTATAAAACTACTTTGCTTCCATCAACTCCAAATTTGATACAATGCATCTGTTAATCTTTTATGTAAATTGCACACAAGGGCCACCAAAGCCAAATGCAGTATTCAGAGCCAGCACTTTGAGGTGAGGGTATCATTAGGAATGGAATTTTATTGTCCTAGCCCTGAGGTAGGTGGAGTTTGTTGGGGGAACTGAGAGAGGATCCTTCAACCTTCAGATTTCTTTTCAGCTGGAACACTTCATTGCTGCGTCACCTGTTCAAAAGTGGGTTGAGGGTAGAGGTATCGGGTTAGTTTCCCTTCCCATCACTAGCTAAATAACTCCCTTGGAAGGTGGAGCCTTTGATTTTGAACGTTTCTCTCCTCATTTGCAGAAGGAGAGAGGCAACTAGCAGCAGGGCAGGTTGTGTAATCCTGGGATGCTATGCGGTAGACAAGGTGCAGCTTGCCTGGGATGTTACAACACAAGGACATGTTGCTAGGGATGTTGCTTCAGTTAGTTGGCTCTTAACTGCCCTCTGTAATGGCCTAGCGAGCCACTCGGTTCAAGGGCAATTATGATTGGGCAACAAGTGGTGGCCTTTCCAGCGATGCTCACATCCCATGAAATAACAAGAAAAAAAATACTTCTGAAATACTCAAGTTGGTTTCAAAGCATTTTGCCAATGCTGGAATAGCCACTGAAAAGCAGTTCATAATGCTAATCATTTCTTTGGCCTTGGAAACCCTGTAGAATGGACCAAAGACAAAAGAAGATTCTTTGTGACAGGATTTACTACCATTTGGAAGCAAATAGGCGTATCAGTGAGAGTCAGCATGGTTTTGTGAAGGGGAGGTCGTGTCTCACTACCTTCAACGAGTTTTTCAAGGAAGTGACAAAAATGATTGATGATGAAAGGGCAGTGGATGTTATCTACATGGATTTCAGTAAGGCCTTTGACAAGGTCCCTCATGGCAGACTGGTACAGAAGGTAAAGTCGCACGGGATCAGAGATGAGCTGGCAAGACTGATGCAGAATTGGCTTGGTCATAGAAGATAGAGGGTAGCAGTAAAAGGGTGCTTTTCTGAATGGAGAGCTGTGACTAGCGGTGTTCCGCAGGGATCAGTGCTGGAACGTTTGCTGTTTGTAGTTATACATAAATGATTTGGAGGAAAATGTAACTGGGCTAATTAGTAAGTTTGCAGATGACACTAAGGTTGGAGGAGTTGCAGATAGTGAAGAGGATTGTCAAAGGGTACAACGGGATATAGATCGGTTGGAGATTTGGGTGGAGAAATGGCAGAAGGAGTTTAATCCGGACAAATGCGAGGTAATGCATTTTGGAAGGTCTAGTACAAGCAGGAATTATACCGTAAATGGCAGAACCCTTAAGTGCATCGACGGGCAGAGGGATCTGGGTGTACAGGTCCACAGGTCGCTGAAAGTGGCAACGCAGGTGGATAAGGTAGTCAGGAAGGCTTATGGCATGCTTGCCTTCATCGGCAGGGGTATTGAGTATAAAAGCTGGGAAGTCATGCTGCAGCTGTATAGAACCTTGGTTAGGCCACACTTGGAATATTGCGTGCAATTCTGGTCGCCACATTACCAGAAGGATATGAAGGCGTTGGAGAGGGTGCAGAGGAGGTTTACCAGAATGCTGCCTGGTCTGGAGGTTATTAGCTATGAGGAGAGGTTGGAGAAACTCAGATTGTTCTCACTAGAGCGACGGAGATTGAGGGGCGACTTGATAGATGTTTACAAAATTATGAGTGGCATGGACAGAATAGATAGTCAGAAGCTTTTTCCCAGGGTGGAAGAGTCAATTACTAGGGGACGTAGATTTAAGGTGAGAGGAAAAAACTATAGAGGAGATGTGCGGGGCAAGTTTTTTACGCAGAGGGTAGTGAGTGTCTGGAATTCGCTGCCAGAGGAGGTGGTGGAAGCAGGTACAATAGTGGTGTTTAAGAGGCAGCTTGACAAATACATGAATAGGATGGGAATAGAGGGATACGGACCCTGGAAGTGCAAAATGTTTTAGTTTGACAGGTAATAAGATTGGCGCAGGCTTGGAGGGCCGAAGAGCCTGTTCCTGTGCTATCCTTTTCTTTGTTCTTTGTTTGTAAGACAGAAAAAACTAGGCATCAATAAAAAAGAAATTCGATAGGCAGAATTTGGTTCACCCTGTCCCAAATGAAGATGACTATCTAGTGACACAACATGATCTTTCCATTTTGCACACTCAGCATTAATGTGGCTTGTCAAGTTGAGGTGGGAAATGTGAGGCTGTAATTCGAGGGCTGGTGGGCCCCAAGTCCAATGAGAACTGGGTTTAAGGCTGTCCGAATATTATTTCCATACAGTATCCATCAAGCTAGCAAAGGGAAAAGAGAGTATCTCTCACAGAAGCCAGGGCTAGGATTAAACATAGGTCATGAGGTCAAAATTGCCCCTAGATTTATTCCCTTTCCCCTCCTCCCCCTCCTCAGCTTCCTACTTGGAGGAGAAAACATCCTAAAAACACAATATCTACTCGTTATCAATGTTCTGTCTGTGGGAGCTTGCTGGGCGTTAATTGGCATCACCCAATGAAGTAATCAGTGAAAATAAAATCAGAGCACCAAAAACAATAGTCACCCCCATAAGTTAAAAAAAAAGTAGTTTTTGTTTCTCAAAAAAAGCCCTTGAGAAGAAATTTTGATCCCTGAAGGAAGTACTTATAAAGTGCAGTCACTATTAGAATCCGCATACTGCAAACTTCAACAAATAAAAATAAGATAAATGGTTGGACAATCTGTTTTTGTGACCTTGGTGGAGGGATGATCTTTGACCAGGACATTTGGGGAAAAAACGCTTTTGCTTCATCGAATAGTGCCGTGGAACCTTTTAGCTCCAAATGAGTGAGGAGACTGCCACCGTCAGCCTAGATTATGTGCACAAGTCTCTGGAGTGGAGCTCAAACCCACAACTTCTTTGGAATTTGACATTAGCTGTTAACCAGGGAATTGGAGTGGTTTTTCCATTCACATAGTGACAGGAAATCTATGACATCCACCAGGATTGACCCTCAGTTTGAAGCACCATTGAAAGAAAGGCTCCTGCAACCATGTCGCACGTCCTCAGTACAACATGAGTTTATAGATTTCCAATGACATGTGCTTGCTGCAATTCCTGAATATTAATTACTTTGCAATAATACAGCAGGAATGAACACTCATCAAATTTGAGTGCTTAAGTTATGCAAGTTTCAACTTACTGGTTGAAACTTTGGCACTCAACCAAATATTGAAAACCCCAAAAGCATCACGACTGATCACCATCTTTCACACTCACATCACAAGATCTCACTGAGCTACATTGGTTCCTGGAGAAGCAGTGTTTCAATTTTAACATCCCCTAATCCTTGTTTTCCAATTTCTTCATGGACTAGCTCAGTAAAATGCTGGCATCGCCATAGAGCAGCCCTTAATAGGGTCTGTAAGAATGCAAATCGGCTGCCTGCCTCTTTGGAGTGAGCAGATGATCCAAGTAGCACCTTGCCACTGGGAAAATGCATTGGCAACAGGACTGCATCGAGGAACCATTCAACGTGACTCCTCACTATTTTACCGACCCTCCCCCTGCCATCTCCCAGCCTGTCATCTGGAGGCAGATAAAATTCTGCCCAGTAATCCAGTTGAGGTTGAACCAGTGTTTTGTACAGGTTTATCATAATTTGCCTGCTTTTACACTCTATACCCTTATTGATTAACCCCAGCATTCCATATGCCTTATTAACTACTTTCTCAACCTGCCCTTCCATCTTTGATGATTTTGTAGACATCCAACCAGGTCCTTTGGCTCCTGCATCCCTTTAGAATTGTATCCTTTATTTTATAGTGCCTTTCACCCTTACTGCCAAAATAAATCACTTCTCTGCATTAACTTTCATCTACCACTTGCCCATGAGGGGAGGTGGTGGCATGGTGGTATTGTCACTGACTAGTGTTCCAGGAACCTATGGTAATGCTCCGGTCCCCTGGGTTTGAATCCCACCATGGCAGATGGTGAAATTTGAATCCAATAATAATCCGTGGAGTTATAAGTCTGATGATGACCATGAAACCATTGCCGATTGTTGTAAAAACCCACCTGGTTCACTAACATCCTTTAGGGAAGGAAATCTGCTGTCCTTACCTGATCTGGCCTGCATGTGATTCCAGACCTGCAGCAATGTGGTTGACTCTTAACTGCCCTCTGAACAAGGGCAATTAGGGATGGGCAATGAGTGGTGGCCACATCCCAGGAATGAATTTAGGAAAAATACATTCCACTAACCTGTCTATGTCCTCTTGCAGCCTACTCTCTCCAAAGCAACAACAACTTATATTTATACAACAACTTTAACCTAACCAAGAGCATTATAAAACAATTTTTCCCACGTTGGGCAGGCTCAGCGGGAGCGGCTGGGGGTGATCATTGAGCTGACCACCACCTGCGATCGGTTCCGTGCCGCCATTTTATGCGGGCAGGCCAATTAAGGCCCACCCAGCATAACACGTGAGCGGTAGCGAACGCTACCTGTGCGAGCTGAGGGGTGGGGAGGAAGAGTCAGGTTCAGCTGGATCGGGCGTGGAGCTGCCTCAGGGAGATTGAAGCGCTTTTTAAAAAAAAAATAAATGCAATAAAATTTTAATGAAACACGTCCCCTCGTGTGACTGTGTCACATCAGATGGGACATGTTTTTTGTTCTTCAGGAGAAGTTTTTATTTAATTCGTAAAAGCTTTAGGAAACCTCATCCCGCTTGTGGACGAGGTTTCCTAAAACAACGTAAAGGCCGCTTGGCCTTTTCGTCTGCCCCCCAACCGTTAGGTTGGACATGCAGTGTAACGTTCATGTTAATTACCTGTTTAATGGCCTTAATAGGCTGCGTGCCCGACGAATGGAACATCGCGAGACTGCGCGCTGACATCGGGATGCGTGCCCGACGCCATCGCGCATCATTTTACGCTCTGGCCTGTCAGGCCCGCTCCCACAGGCCGAATGTAAAATCCCGGCCAAAGTGACACTGAGTCACATACGGGGATGTCGTGTCAAGTGATCTTGGTCAAAGAGTTTTAAAAATTGTCTTAAAGGAGGAAGGAGACGCAGAGAGGCAGAGAGGTGTAAGGAGTGATTTACAGAGCTTGGGGTCGAGGCCGCTTAAGGTACAGCTACCAAATGTGGAGCAATTTTTACTGGGAATACACAAGAGGCCCGAATCAGAGGAGCACTGATCTCTCTGAGGGTTGGGAGGCTGGAGGAAATTACAGAGTTAAGGAGGGGCATGGCCATGGAGGGATTTGTAAGCAAGGATGAGAATTTTAAAATCAGAGAGTTGCTTCATTGGAAGCCAGTGTAGATCAGCGAGTACAGTGTCAACAGCAGAATGGGACTTGCTGTGAGTTAAGTCATGGGCAGCAGAGTTTTGGATGACCCAAGTTTATGGAGAGTAGAACATACGAACAAAGAGCAGGAGTAGGCCATTCTGCCCCTTGAGCCTGCTCTGCCATTTAATAAGATCATGGCTGATTTGATTGTTACCTGAAATCTGCATCCCACCTATCGCCGATAACCTTTCACCCCCTTGCTTACCAAGAATCTAACCACCTCTGCCTTAAAAATATTGAAAGACTCTGCTTCCACTGCCTTTAAGGAAGAGAGTTCCAAAGACTCACAACCCTCTGAGTGAAAAAATTTCACTTCATCTCTGTCCTAAATGGGCGACCCCTTATTCTTAAACAGTGTGGGAGACCAGGAATATGTGGAAATACTTGAATCTAGAGGTAACAAAGGCATGGAGGAATGTTTCAGCAGCAGGTGAGCTGAGACATGGGTGAAGTCCAGTGCTTTTATGGAGGTAGAAACAGGTGTTCTTGGTGATGAGACAAAAGTGAGGTCGGATGCTCAAATCTGGATGAAACGTGACACCAAGGTTGCAAACTGTTGGATCCTGGTCACTAGTTTAGTTGCACTAATGGATCTGGGTTGCACGCTTGTTTCTGGATAACCGGGTTGGTACCATAGACAGAGTAGATCAGCAGACAGTTCTTACATAGAACACCTTCTATTTATTTTCAAAGGAACTCAATAGTTACACTTGTGTACTTACAACTCAAACCCTGTCTCTACATTACAGACTCTTACTCTAGACTACTCACCACTGTTGCTAAGGTAGCCTGCGCTACTCTGCTATTGGATACTAAAAGCATGTGGTCTTCCATTATAACATTCTTCTTAAAGGTATATTACACATTCTTAAAGGTATATTACACTTTAGATTACCACATCCCTCCCTCTTTACTCAGAAATACATTTTACAGTTACAATTACAATTTTTCTCAAAATATCAAATTATTTACACGGATAGGTAATTTACAAATTCAGTCTCTCTGGGCGTTTCCTTATACGTGTAGAATGTCTCAGTTCTACAGCTTCAGGTACTTTGTCGGGATCCCCCTTTTCTGGTGTTGTCCGAACATCAGGTTCTTCGGTGGGCACCTGTAAATCTGTTGCCTCAACTCTTGCAGGTACAGCTGATCCTTCAGACACATCTGTACTCAGTTGAGTTCCTTCAAACGGAGACGTTGACACAGTTGTGAACACTGGAGGAATCATTTCCTGATACGTTGTTTCTCTCCTCCTTATATGATCTATATGTCCCTGTATGATTCGGTTTTCTACTTTCATGTGTTAAGAAAGAGGTCCATCCACTGCACTTATTTCACCTGATAACCACATGGGTCCTTCTCCAACATTTTCCTCAACTCTCCTCCAGTGAAGTTCCTGTCATGACTATGCCAGTCTCGTCCAGTTTTCTGACTTATTTGACTCCTTTTCACCTCCCCCACCACACACCCCCTGCCTAAATTTGGCGTTACTAAGCTCAATCTCGTTCTGAGACAACGTTTCATGAACAATTCTGCAGGTGTGACACCTGTTGTCGTGTGAGGGGTGGTTCTATAATGAAAAAGAAAATGTGCTAATTTAGCCACTATGGAGTCTCCAGTTAACTTCTTCATGCCAGCTGTGAACGTTTGAACTGATCTCTCGGCCAGTCATTCAAAGAGGGGTGGTACGGCGAAGTTTCTACATGAGTGATACTGTGAAGGCTGATAAACAGTTGAAACTCAGCACTCGTAAATGCCATGCCGTTGTTTGATACGACCACTTCTGGTAGTCCGTTGATGGCGAAACTTTGATGTAGTTTGTCCATTGTAGTTAGTGATGTTGGTGGCTTTACCTCATATATGCTCATCCATTTTGAGTGAGCATCAACAAATAAGAGAAGTCCATAAAAAGTCCCACATAGTCAATATCTAATTACACTCATGGCCTTCCTGGCCACTCCCACTGGTGTAACGGAGTTATTGGAGGTAACGTTTGCACTTGCTGACACTGCATTCAACTTCTGACTAAGCTCTCTATTTCTCCATCCATTCCAGGCCACCACAGATAGCTGTGTGCTATGGTCATCATTCGGGAAATACCTGGATGTGCACTATGTAGTTCAGTTAACAAAGGCTTTCGTTCTTTTGGAGGAACAATCGCTGTAGCTCCCCGCAATAAGATACCATCCTGGCTGGTTATCTCGTATTTTCTGTGAAAATACAGTTTCATTTCATTAGATTCCTCCCTGCTCTTGTGAGCAACCATGAAGAACTTGTTCTCATACTTTGGGTAAGACTGAGTCTCGACTTGTCCAATCTTTGATCTGTCTAGCGCATATTGGTGATGAATCTGAGAAGTTCAATAATTAATCGAGTCCTTGAGAAACTGGAACATCCTCATTGTTTTCTTTCAAAGGCAAACAGCTAAGTGCATCACCATTTGCATACTGATTTCCAGGCCTGTGGATGAAAGTTACTCATACACTGCCAGAATCAATGCCACCTCTATATTCTTGCTGAGGCTATAGGTGATATAACCTTGTCCTTGCTGAACAATCCTAAGAAAGGCTTGTGGTCCAAAACGGTAGCAAAATGACAACCGTGTACATACTGGTGAAATTTCTTGACACCAAAGATGGTTGATATGCCTTCTTTTCCGATCTGTGAGTATCCCTTTTCTGCTGTGTTGAGCATTCTTGGTACATCTCCAATAGGCCGTTCTGAGCCATCGTCCATTCAATGGGAGAGCACTGCTCCCACTCCACAGGGAGGTGCGTCACATGTCAAAACTAAATTTTTTATTTGGTCAAAATGTACTAATAGGGGGGATGAGTGTAACAGTTGTTTCACCTTTGTGAAAGCTTCTTTCTGTGATGTTTGCCAAGACCATCACTGTTTTTTTCTTGAGTAGGAAATACAGGGGTGTTAGTTCTGTCAATAAATTAGGCAAGAAGCGTCCAAAGTAATTGATCATTCCCAAGAATGATTTAAGCTCGCAGGTGTTCTTTGGCACTGGTACCTCTCTAATGGCTCTCACATTTTCTTCAACTAGGTGGAGGCCCTGTGATTCTACTCTGTGACCTAAATAGATTACCTCTTTCGCCTGAAACATGCACTTTTTTTATACTCCCACATGCGAGAAACATTTAAAAACTTCTTCTAAGTTTGCTAAATGCTCCCTTTCAGTGAGTCCTGTCACCAGAACATCATCCAAATAAACTACAACATGGGGTAATCTCTGCAGTAAGCTTTCCATTGTTCTCTGGAATATGGAGAGGCTGAGGACACATCAACAGGCAAATGGGTATATTGGTACAACCCTTTGTGTGTATTAATTGTGACAAATTTCTGGGAGGCCTTCTCCTACTCCAATTGTTGCTAAGCATGTCTCATATCAAACTTTGTGTAGTCTGTTCCACCTGCAAACTTTGCATACAGGCCTTCAATTTTTGGTATTGGGTGTCCGTCCAACTTAGCTGCTTTATTAACAATCAATTTGTGGCCTCCACAAATTCAAACACTTTGGCCAGGCTTAAGTACGGGGGCTGTTGGTACTGCCCATTCTGAGAACTGCACAGATTGTATAATTCCCAGTTTCTCTAACCTATCCAATTTGACGTCTACCTTTTCCCGCATTGCATAGGGTACTGGCCTTGACTTCATAAATCGCGGTGGGTTAGGGGTGGGGGGGAATGGGGGTGGGGGGGGGGGTGTGCATAGTATGGATCTACATGTATTTTTGCTTGTAGGCCCTGGATCTTCCCGACTTCATCTTTGAAAACTGAGGTGTATTTTTGAAGTAGCTCAGGTAGCCCACTGGCTCTCAGTTGGAAGATCTCATCTCAATCCTATTCAATCTCTTTCAGCCAGTTTTGTCCAAGGAGGCTTGGCCCCTCACCTCCTACCACCCTCAAGGGTAATTTCACTGACTGACTTCTGCACTGTACAGTAACCCTGCTTATGCCTTTGGTTTTATTGTCTTCTCCCATGTAGGTTTTCACTTTGGCATTCATTTCTTCCAAATTTAATGTACATTCCCCATGATTCAGATATTTAAAGGTATGCTCACCTATTACCATAGTGGAAACTCCTGTGTCCAACTCCATTCTGATAGGTCTATCATTCACCCTCACTGTTACATAAACTGGTTCTGTTCTTCCTACCCTTAAATTATACAACAAATAACTATCTGAATCTGTTACTTCAGACTCATCTACGTAATGGATATCATGGGGGTTTTTCTTTTGATTAAAAGTCTATCTGATTCTATCCTTGCAATGTCTCATAAGGTGGCTGTTTCAATGACAGTAAAAACATTCGATTTTTTTAAACATCCATTCATTACAGGGTTGTTTGCTTCCATCTCTGTTACCATTATTCCACGTTTTCACTGCTAAGTCATTTCTTTTTATTTGTCCGTAAGCAGTGGCTCATTAGAGCTGTACATTTTCATGCTATTTTTGGATTCCCACCCAATGTGGAGGACAGTGCCATTTTGTGCTCCCTGCATGGCTTTCGAGTCCCTCACTGCATCTTCCATGGCCAGTGCTATTTCTAGCGCCTTCTGAAAATCCAAAATTGTTTCAGAGAGAAATCTCTCCTGAATTGCATAAGGTACTGGCCTTGCCTTCAAAATCGCGGTGGGAGGGAATGGTGGTGGGGGAGGGGGGATAGTATGGATCTACATGTATTTTTGCTTGTAGGCCCTGGATCTTCCTGACTTCATCTTTGAAAATTGAGGCGTATTTTTGAAGTAGCTCAGGTAGCCCACTGGCTCTCAGTTGGAAGATCTCATCTCAATCCTATTCAATCTCTTTCAGCCAGTTTTGTCCAAGGAGGCTTGGCCCCTCACCTCCTACCACCCTCAAGGGTAATTTCACTGACTGAATTGTATCTTCATTTATAGCACACACCAAACAATCTCTAAGCATATAATTTATAGATGTACCAAACTCGCAATGTTCTGTTAACTGTTTCAGACTTGCCGCATAACAAGCAACTGTCTCCCCTGGGGCTCTACTTCCTGAGTTAAATTTGAACCGTGACATCATTACTGAGGGCTGGTAATGACTCTTCACAAGGTTCATTACGTCATCAAAACTTTTCGAATCTGGAGCACTGGTTAAACTTCGAACCAATTCATAGGTCTTACTCCCACACATGCGTAAGAGGATCGCCCGCTTCTTCTCCTACCCCGCAACGTCATTAGCTTAGAAAAATAATGTGAGGCCTCCAACATAATGAGACCAACTGTCTATGGTTGAGTTGAAAGGATCAACTCTTCCAAACTGCGGCATGTTTCCAGGGGACTGCTTCGACGATTAGGATGGAAATTCTGCTTACAATTATCGTGCGAGGCACAGCCCGATTTCGGTTCACTTGATTTGCTTCCTCGCTTTTCCTTGCTTTCTGTGATAATCTGAGGTGCAATACATCTTTAAGAGAATGTGAGTAGATTGACCACGATATTGTATTTGCCAATTGCTGTGTAGCACTAGCTGCATTGTTAATCAGTAGTTTAGAATGTGTTCTGGTTTGAGAAGCACACATGTGTTTGTGCTCTGTTGCTTATGTGAATAAACAGCATGTGCTTCACTCCACAATGGTCTCTTCATCCACATCGTTTAACTTACCAGCTCACCCCTCAGCACATAGGTGTACAACCGTATTTGCTGAGCAACGCGAACTGATAGTAAGAACATAACAACTGGCAACAAAGCAAACGCAAACAGTCAACAACACCGCAGTAAGCTACCAAAATTAAACTAAAGCAAATCAGCCGCACCTTGCAGGTGCTTGTAAGCACCGCCTTCATCATAGTCGTTGAAGTCATCTCCCTCCAGTGTGCCACAGTTTGGCCGTATGGAACTGTTTGACCAGACCACTGGTCACAGTACATTGAACCCCTTGCGTTTTTCTTTTTGGCCAATGACATGTCAGGGGAGGAGAAGAGGCGAGTGATCCTCTTATTGATGTGTGGCAGTAAAACATACAGCCTAATTCATAGTCTAACGAATCCCAGGTTCCAAGAACTTTGATGAGTTGGTAAAATTTCAGCTGAAATACTCAGTAACAATACAGTATTTTACATTTAATTTGAAGTATCGCATCCCATGGAGAGACAGTCGTTTGCTATGTAGCAGCCTTAAAACAACTGACAGAGCACTGAGTTTGGGATGTCGATTAGCGGCATGTTAAGAGACTGATTAGTGTGTGGGATTAATGAAGACACCATTCAAAAAAGGTTGTTGTCAGAAACACTGGAGTACGCGCTCGCAATGGAGAACACAGCCAGGGATTCAGAAGCAATCAAGGGAGCACAAAATGTTGCCGCCCTTCATTTTGGGAGGGAAGCGCCAGTTAGAGATGGTGTGAAAGTGCTGGGCTATGCGGGAAGGCGGGAAACAGGCACCATCAACAGACCAGTGAAAAGCAATGGGTTAACGGAGAAAACCTACAGTAATAATGGCAGAAATGGAACCAGACAGTCTGCAAATGAACAACAATTTAAATGAAGTGAACACTTCTTCTGCTATCGTAATGGACA
Source organism: Carcharodon carcharias (assembly GCF_017639515.1). Lineage (NCBI taxonomy): Eukaryota > Metazoa > Chordata > Chondrichthyes > Lamniformes > Lamnidae > Carcharodon > Carcharodon carcharias. Next base: position 184,474,409 of record NC_054470.1, read on the forward strand.
TATTATGCGACATTGTGAAGACAGATTAAGACAAGCCTTCGAGCAAAAATGTAGAAATCATGACATTCACGTAATTGGGGAGCCAGAAGAAACAGAGTCAGATATTTACACAGTATACAACTTGAAAAGGGGTAAAACAGAGCCAATCTGCATGACAGTGAAAGTCAATGAGAAACCCATTCAAATGGAGGTAGATAGAGGGGCATCCATGACAGTTACAGGGGAACATAAGTTCAAATATATAAATGGAGGAGACCACCCATTAAATATGGAAAATTCAGATGCTAAATTAAAGTCGTATACTGGGGAAGACATATGAGTGAGAGGTATATGCAAGGTTCCAGTACAGTATGGAAAAAGGAGTATATAAAGACTCAACAAAAGGAACTTATAGATGTGATGCTTCAGGACAGAGTTCAAATTAGAAACATAGAAACTAGGAGCAGGAGTAGGCCATTCGGCCCTTCGAGCCTGCTCCATCATTCATCATGATCATGGCTGATCATCCAGTTCAATAGCCTGCTCCTGCTTTCTCCCCATATCCTTTGATCCCTTTTGCCCCAAGAGCTATATCTAACTCCTTCTTGAAAACATACAATGTTTTGGTCTCAACTACTTTCTGTGGTAATGAATTCCACAGGCTCACCACTCTCTGGGTGAAGAAATTCCTCCTCATCTCAGTCCTAAATGGTCTACCCCATATCCTCAGACTGTGACCCCTGGTTCTGGACTCCCCCACCATCGGGAACATCCTTCCTGCATCTACCCTGTTTAGTCCTGTTAGAATTTTATAGGTTTCTATGAGATCCCCTCTCATTCTTCTGAACTCCAGCCAACATAATCCCAACCAACCCAGTCTCTCCTCCTATGTCAGTCCCGCCATCCCAGGAATCAGTCTGGTAAATCTTCGCTGCACTCCCTCTATAGCAAGCACATCCTTCCTCAGATAAGGAGACCAAAACTGCACACAATATTCCAGGTGTGGTCTCACCAAGGCCCTGTATAATTGCAGCAAGACATCCCTGCTCCTGTACTCGAATCTTCTCGCTATGAAGGCCAACATAACATTTGCCTTCTTTACTGTCTGCTGCACCTGCATGTTTAACTTCAACGACTGCTGTACGAGGACACCCAGATCTCGTTGCACATTCCCCTCTCTCAATTTATAGCCATTCAGATAATAATCTGCCTTCCTGTTTATGCTACCAAAATGGATAACCTCACATTTATCCACATTATACTGCATCTGCCATGCATTTGCCTACTTACTCAGCTTGTCCAAATCACACTGAAACATCTCTGCATCCTCCTCACAGCTCACCCTCCCACCCAGCTTTGTGTCATCTGCAAATTTGGAGATATTACATTTAATTCCCTCATCTAAATCATTAATATATATTGTGAATAACAGTGGTTCCAGCACCGATCCCTGTGGTACCCCACTAGTCACTGTTTGCCATTCAGAAAAAGACCTGTTTATTCCTACTCTTTGTTTCCTATCTGCCAATCAGTTTTCTATCCAGTTGAAGCCTGTAACTTCAAAAAGAAAAAGAAAACCTGCTGAAGGACTTTTGCATATTGCAAGATCCCCTTAGATCCCAATTTGTACCACTAAAAAGGTTTGAGGAAGAACAGAAAGATTTCAGCATATCTCTGGCCAAGATGAAGAATCAATTAGCTGAGAAAACACAACAATGCTCAATTTTCCAGAAAAAATGAACAAATATAAAAAAGAAATGGAAGAGCTGAAGAGTCAGCTAATTGGAAGCCAGGAAGCCTTAAAAGTAGAGACCCCTGAGTTTTCAAAGGAGCTGACAGATGAGGAGATGTTGGAAGACTCAACCACCGAGTTCATTCAAGTTGAGCCTGTACCGAAGTCTAGTCTGGCCAATAAGGAAATTGAAAAGAAGGCTGAGATTAAAGTCAGCGCTGCCAAGAATAAAACACATCAAAGGAAGATACATAGGAAGAAAGAGCAAAATTACTGACAAGGGCCCAAAACTTTTTTTATTACAGGAAGCTGTTCATACCGTGTTGAACTTAGCCTTGCCCAACATCCTGATTTTGAGAACCTTCCTGACAGGTGACCTTCGTATTGTTGAACTTGGAGGGGAGGTCAGCAGGAGTGCATGCGATTGGGCCCGAAAGAGGATGAAAGCATTTCCATTGGAGTCAACACCACATGTGGAATGAACTCCCTTTGGTTTAGAAGTGCCTGTAGGATCCACTGAGCCTGAGAGAGTTGAAGAAACAATTTTACAGGTTCCTACAAGAGAGCCTAGTAGACAGATGACTCCTGAGAGGGTGTCCTCAGACATCCGAGGTTGTAGAACGATGATATTTTACACGTTTGAAGAAGCCTCCAGTGAGATTGAATTTGTAAATATGTAAATAGTTAATATATTCTAAAGATTGTAATTTGTACCTTCAAGTAAAGGGAGGAGGGATGTGGTAATCTGAGGTGCAATACACCTTTAAGAGAATGTGAGTAGATTGACCATGTGATTGTATTACCCAATTGCTGTGTAGCACAGGCTACATTGTTAATCAGTAGTTTAGAATGGGTTCTGGTTTGAGAAGCACACGTGTTTGTGCTCTGTTGCTTACGTGAATAAACAGCATGTGCTTCACTCCACAATGTCTCTTCATCCACATCGTTTAATTTACCAACTCACCCCTCAGTAGATAGGCATGCAACCATGTTCGCTGAGCAAAGCAAACCAATAGTAAGAACACAACACTTTCCTTCTCATCCTTCCTTGCTTTTTCTTGCTTTTTCCTCGTCCCAGTTTGTTTGATCCTGGTCACTAGTTTCGTTGCACTAATGGATCCAGGTTGCACACTTGTTTTGGGGTGACTGAGTTGGTGCCATAGACAGGAACTCAGCAGCTCCACTTGTGTGCTTATAACTGAAACCCTGTCTCCAGACTCTAACTCTAGACTACTCACCACTGACCACTAATGTAGCCTGCCCTACTCTGATCATGTGATCTTCCATTATAACATTCTTCTTAAAGGTATATTACACATCAGATTACCACCCAAATAAAATGGCTTAACCTCAGGTGAGCACGGACTGGTTTAACACCATGATTAACAGCATAACTCACAACCCACACCTCCATGCATACCTCCCCACATCCAGAAACCACCCTTGACCTAATCTGACTAACCAACCGCACAACCCACCGGCCCGACCATCCAACTCCCCTATCTACTTCTCCATTCATTCACCCAACCACTTACCACTGAATCACGCACTCACTCACCCACTCAGCAATCCACTTACTCACCTACCCACTCATTCACTCATCCACTCAATCACCCAATTACCCATTCAATCACCCATCTACCCACTCGCTCATCTGCCTATCCACTCACTAACCATCATCACTCACCTACTTACCCACTCACACACTCACCCACTCACACCTACTTACCCATTCATCCACTCACCCACTCACTCAATCACTTACTCACTCACCCACCCACACACCACTCCCCCACTGAAATCCTTTGAAATCTTTAAACCTTTAACTGAATATGGCAGCTGACATCGTAGAAAGAGAGCTTTTCATAGAATCCTCCTCCTCCTTCAGGTGCCATGCCCTAACTTCTGTGAACTTCCATTGAATTGGTCCATGATTATGCTTAGCAAAGTATTGCAGTGGTTTGCTATTGCCTTCTGCAGTATGGCTGATGAAGAAACCCTCCCACTCTTACCGCCTGCCATCAGACATAATGGAAAGATTTACAGGTTGGTAATCAATCTGTTTGGACACATTATGAATGCACCTTCCATGGCCATCAAGCCCTGAAGTGGGACTTGAACCCGCAATATTCATGCCAGAACGCTACCACTACACCTCCACCATAGAATGAGAAAATCACAGGGCAGAATTGTCCCAGATTTGCACCAAGTGCGGTAGCAGGTGAGAAAGAGAACATTTTATCCGCCAGTCACAATGGCGGCTTTTCACGCCGTATCATCACAATCCTGCCTCATTAATCACGCATTCCTGGGAAACAGGCCGCTTTGCTGGTGGGCGGCCTCAGATTCGCCTGCCACACCATCAACTTGTCACTTCCTCATGTCAGGCGCCATAGTTAAAGTGCAGCCACGCTCACACCTCTCAGGGCTTCCAGCCCAGGACTGCTGCACAGAAGTCATGGCCCCAAAAGGCAAGAAGGCTACAGCCCCCTGAATCAGTGATGCATCCCTGGGACGTCTTCTGGACACCACTGGAACCTGCCGCGATGTCCTCTGCCCTCGCTCTGGCCGCAGGAAGCCCATTAGTCTCACCACTCCGGCTTGGGAGGCGGTAGCAGAAGTCATCAGTGCCAACGCTACAGAAGAGGTTGGCCATCCAGTGCAGAACATGGATGAATGATCTCATCCGTGTTGCTAGGGTAAGGTGACCATCTTATCACTCTAAACTCACACTCACACACAAGGCCATCACACATTCAGTGAGCTCACTCACTGTCAGCTCAAGGGACATCATCACTCACTCTCTCACACACACTTCTCCTTTTCCCTCATCTCCTCTGAATACTGTCTCCTCTTCCCTCACCCTCTTGAGGCCACTTGCACAGATCAACATGTGTCATCACACATACCCTGGGATACGCACCTTCTGCAATAATGCCCTCGTCCTGCAGCCTCTTCCCTTGCCTGAGGCCACTTCTCCCCCTTCCCCATGCAAGCCCTAGCCCTGCAGTTATTGAAAAGCCACCCCCGCCTTATAGCTGGTCTGGTAGGTAGAGACCTGCCCATGAATTCCCCCCCTAAAAGTGATGTGGTGCTGCCTGTGAAGCCTGGTGCTGATGACTGTGAGTGCTGCCTGAAGCAAGGTAGGGAAACAAACCTCGAAGTCCCGAGTGAAGTGCAGCTCGCTAAGTTCAGTTCAGTTCAGTTGTGAAACATTCAGATGATCCAATGCGTACAGATGATTCCAGCAAGCTGGGCCTATAAAGATATGCTGGTGTATGACAATGAAGTTCCCAATGTGCAGCAGCAGGAAACACAGCCCACCATTGACGGGCAGAGTGGACGGTTGCAAACGTGTTTTATGACGGTGTGAAACCGATTTTTGGCCTTCCCTCCATATTGTCTGCCCACACCACCAAGCACACCTGATGCCAGCAAGCACAAAAAATTCCACCCATAGAATTGTTAAAGCACAGAAGAAGACCATTCTGCCCAGCAGGTCTGGCTCTCTGTAGTAATGTGAGGTACCCTGTCCCTTTAAGAGAATGCAAGTGTGCTGATCATGTGACAGCACTGATGAATCACTGTACAGCACAGATAACTAAGAACTGTAAGTCTGGTTCTGGAGGCTTCTGAGTGAGCACCTATGATCTGGTGCTCTGCCCTGTGTATAAACCATCACTGTTTATTCTTACATCAGTCTCTCCCAGTTATTGACTACAAGCAAAAACTGAAGAGAACATAGGAAGGCGTGCAGTCAGTTGGAATAATTTACCCAAAACATAAAACTCTCCTAAGGAGCAATTGTCATTCTGCTACTCACCAGCCCTCTCCCCACACCCCTGCGCATTCCTCCTTTTCAGCGTAGCCTTCTATTCATGTCTTTATCTTGCTTCCCCAACTACTCCTTATGGTAGCATGTTTTACAGTCTTACGACTCTTTGGTTAAGGTTTGTCTTGAATTCCCTATTTGATTTATTAGTTGCTATCTAATATTTATTACATCGAGTTTTGGTCTCCCCCACAAGAGGAAACATCTTCCCTACATCTACCCTATCAAACCCTTTCATTATCTTAAGAGCCTAGAAAAGGTCATTCCTCAGTCTTCCCTTTTCTGGTGAAATTTGCTTAATTATATTCAATATTAAACTTGACAGAGCATTTCTCTAGCGGGCGTTATCAGATGGGACGAATTTAGAAGTCTTCAAACAGAAACAGTTCATGTGGTTAATTATTTTCCAATCCTTGCACATATATACAGTGAACACACAGGCATGATTGGAATATAGAGGAGGAACTGAAATATTCATGCCGTGCACTTAGCACTAAAATATTATCTGAGATTCAGAAAACAGTTTCATTGAATGAATAGTGTGTCAAAGCCATAAGTTATTATTTTTATTTAGTGTGTGCAGTCTTGCTGTATAATTCCAGCCATTCCACAGCAAAGCATGTCAAAGCAAGATAGTTATTGTGTCAGCAATGGCTCAGTGGGTAGCACAGTCCCCTCTGATACAGGAGGTTGTGGCTCCAAGTTCCACTCTAGAAATTTAAGCATAAAATCTAGGCTGATATTTCAGTGCAATACTAAGAACGCAAGGACTGGAGCAGAAATGGGCTCCAAGGCTTCTCGAGACCTACTCTGCAATTCAATAAGGTCTTGGCTGATCTTCTACATCAACTTCACTTTCCCACCCTATCCCCATACTCCTTGGCTGAAGAAGCAGCAGTTCAAGAAGGCAGCTCACCACCATCTTCTCAAGGGCAGCTAGGGATGGGCAATAAATTCTGGCCCAGCCAACAAAGCCCGCATCCCATGAATGAATAATTATAAAATAAGATCCCCTCAGCGCCCAATAATCTGTCGATCTCAGTCTTGAATATGCTCCATGACTGAGCATCCAGAGTCCTCTGGGGTAGAGAATTCCAAACATTCATAACCTTCAGCAGAAGGAATTTCTCCTCATAACAGTCTTAAATGGCCATCCCCTTAATCTAAGATATTGGGCCAGATTTTGTGATTCTGTTACAGGACCGCACAGAGTCAGGAATTAAACAAAAGTGGTTGCTGAGCAATGAAGGTGGAAGTCCTGCTTTCCATCTCCAGCTATACTCAATGGAGTGGGCAGGGGGGCAGGTTGGGAACTCCACACACTGCTGTTTAAAAGTTGCCAAGCCATTCTAGAAGTGGACATTTCAGAACTTCTGGAATTTTCAAACAGACAGCCGTGTTTTGAAAGCCTTCCTAAATTACACCTGCAGAGTGGGGTGTGAACCATGGATTGGAGGCTGGAAGAATACAAAAGGTGAATAAAAATGGTGTCATCTCCTTTACAGTTCATCATGAAGTGCTGTAGTTGGAGGTATATTTGTGGTACTCACTTTACAGCTTTCTGGAATTAACATTGAGTTCAACAACTTCAAGCCATAAACTCTCTCCTCTACCCTCATCCCTTTATAAATCCCTTTTTTCTACATTCATTTTTATTTTTTATCCACCTATTTTTATTCATTTGTTCATTGTTTTATCCCCTTTTATCCCCCATTTATCCCATTTCTTAGCCTTTTCTCCCACCACCACCCCAAAAGGGCTACCTGTTACTTGTCCCATGTTGTTTTTTCACACTGTGCTTTCCCTTGTTCTTCTATTATCACATTCTGCTTTCTGACCTTAATAACACAATCAGCACCTTTTGTAGCCCTTACCACTTTCATTAACAGTCCCTTTCTCTTTTAGTTCATGACATCTTTGTGAATCTCTCCTTTGCCCCCACCTATCGCTGGCCTTCTATCCAGCTTCACTTGCACCACCCCCCCCACCCCCCTTAAACAGTATAAATTCCATCATATTTCTACTTCTCTTTAGCTCTGAAAAAGGGTTATACAGACTCCAATCATTAACTCTGTTTCTCTCTCCACAGATGCTGTCAGACCTGCTGAGCTTTTCCAGCATTTTCTGTTTTTATTTGTGAATGATGACATTGCTGTGATTGGAAAAGGTAAGCAACCATTTAATAGTATGGTTTGTCAGGTTATTATTTTTGTCCAGTGGCAAACCGTCAAGTGAAAGAACAATATTTTAAATGTTGAAAAGTCTTTTGATATACTAAAATAGACTAATCACCTGGAAAGTGCTATTCTGCATTGTACGATATTGAAAGTCCAGCCCAGTATGAGATACAGAGCTAATTGTTTAAACTCTCCAAATTACTGTCATTCATTCTTTGCAGAACAATTCAGCCATCTGTTTGGTTGTTTGAAATCTTAGGCAGATTTTTGAGATGGATGAGATTTTAGCTACCTTCAAAGGCACTGATAGATTTGGTACTACAGAGTTTCTTTTAACAACAGTCCTGGGAGAGAGATATTGATGGCTTGGCTGCTTTCCAAAGCACTAATGGATTCTATATTGCAGAACTTGATTACACAGCTATTCTGAGGAATGTGACTTTACTTATTTTGACATTGTTGATTTATGAGCTTATGAAGCGGATAATGGTTTTTCAAATGCCTTATGAAATGATTTTTTTGTTTATTTTGATGGTTTTATGAGCTTTTCAATAACTTCCAAACATTATTATAGGTATGTGACTTCTGTTTATAAAGTGGTTACTAGATGAGTGAGTTGGGGGTGTAGGAGGGGGTGAAGGTGGGGTGAGAGAAGCGAGGGGGTGAAATGACATGAAGGGGGTTAGAGGGGTTAAGGGTGTGAGAATGATGGGGGATTTACATTGAATTGAAGAACTGGGCTGATGTCTCTGGGAACAGAGGCAGGACTTATAACCTGGCTGCCTTGGCATCAGCCTGCCTCCCCAGTGGCAGGCCTGATTCCAGGCTGTCCCAGCCCCAGGAAAATGTAAACTATGCCTGTTGGCACTGGCAGGACAGAGGCAGGACCATGACATCAGGAAAATTCCAAACTTCTGGCCCCCATCTCCGTGCCGAAAATCCGACCTTGTGACTCCCCAATTCTAGTTGCTCCAGCCAGGAGGAACAGCCTCTCAGCATCTACCCTGACAATTGCTCTTAATTTTTAATTTTATATGTTTCACTGAGATCACCTCCCAGTCTTCTAAACGGTAGAGAATATAGACGCATTCTATTCCACCTCTCCTCATAGGAAAATCCTGTTAGGGTCTGAGCTATGAGGAAAGATTGGATAGGGTGGGGCTGTTTTACTTGGAGCAACAAAGGCTGAAAGGGTACCTGATTGAGGGGTATAAAATTATGAGGGGCATAGGTAGGGTGGAAAGGAAGGCACTTTTTCCATTAGTAGAGGGGTCAATAACCAGGGGGCATAGAGTTAAGGTAAGGGGTAGAAGGCTAAGAGGGGATTTGAGGAGAAATTTTTTCACCCAGAGGGTGGTGTGAGTCTGGGACTCACTGCCTGAAAGGGTGGTTGAGTCAGGAACTCTAGTAACATTTAAGAAGTATTTAGATCTTCACTTGCGTTGCCATAGCCTCCAGAGCTATGGGTCAAGCGCTGGAAAATGGGATTAGTGTAGTCAGATATTTGTTGACTGGTGCAGACACAATGGGCTGAATGGCCTCCTACTGTGCTGTAAACATCTATGAGTCAATGAGGAATCAATCTAGTGAATCTTTTTCACACCCAATCTCAGGCAAGTGTATCAAAACTGCGCATAATACCGTATTGGCTGAATTCTAGGGGGCGCTGTGTTCCGGCTAAAAAGTCAGCAGCCCCATAGCCATGTTTCGCTGGCAGGGCATTAATTGGCTCAGGGCGTGACCTTGCCCCTTCAGCTGTTGGCATTCCCCAAAGAAGAGGATGTAATGGAGGTCTGACCAGGGGTATCACCAAGGCCAGGCTGGCAGGTCCCAATGAGGGGCATGAGTGGGTTGGGGGAGCTGGTTTGAGTGGCTGGGGGAGAGGGTTAAGGAAGGGAAACAACCTTGGAACTGGTGTCTCCAATAGGCACAGGGAACCCCCAAAGAAGGCTCCTCCCTTGCCTGACATCAGCCAGCTTAATGAAAGCTGCCAGGCTACCCATTTGGTGTGAACTCCACCTGCGTTGGGTAAAATAGAGGCCATTAGATGAAACCACAACCACCCCCATCCCACCATAAAATGGGAGACAGGTTAGGGGAGGGCAGGTAGGTGGTGGACAGGCCATATATTGCATTTTATGAACCCCCTTTAAACACACCTTTAGGGGAAGGGGGCATAAAATCTCGCTCCATCTGTGGTTTCATTAAAGGCCTATATCGTTGCAGCAAGACTTCCTTACTCTTACACTCCAATGCCCTTGCAATAAAGACTAACAGGCCACTTGTGTTCTTAATTGCTTCCTGTACTGCATGCTAATGTTCTATGATACATGTACAAGGATCCCCCAATACCTCAGAATAACAACATTTAATTGTCCTTCATCTTTTAAAAATACTTTTCCATTCTTCCAGCCCGAGTGGTTAACCTCACACTTCCCCATGTTATACTCCACCTGCCACTTCCTTGCCCGATGACTGTACCAGCCTGTATCATAGCTTGCTTCCCCACCTAGCTTTGTATTGCAACAAGCTTGCATTCGATACAACAGCAAAGTACTGCGGATGCTGGCAATCTGAAATGAAAACAGAAAATGCTGGAAATATTCAGCAGGTTTGGCAGCCTCTGTCGTGAGGGAAACAGAGTTAACAGGCAGAATGTTACACTGCACACCACCGCACCCCCACCCCCCCCAACCACTGAAGCAAAGTAGATGTGAAGCCAACCTGCTCCATGCCAGCCCGCACTGCAGGCATAACGCGCTGTCGCGCTGTGGGCGGGCTAAACCGGGGCAGTGTGGGACTTCCGCCCCTCACTGGAGCTGCCGGCCAATCAGTTTAGCCAGAAGTTCAGTCAGTTCTGGAAGCGCCACAGTCGCATTAGTGGCCACAGCCGGGACTGCAAGCAGGAAGAAGGAAAAGGCACAATGGATCCCCGGAGTCTTGAGCAGAGGAGGGTTTGGGGAGGTTAAAGAGGTGGGCAGGGGTGGGGATGGTTTTTCTAAGGCAACAGGCCTTTGAAAGAAATGGGGATGAGGGGTGTTCTATCCTGTGGGGGCGGGGGGGGGTGAGGGGGATTGGGAGGGGGAGGTGTCCTCAATCTGTAAAGGGCAGCCCCCAAACACAGCACATATCATCAGGGTCGGTTGACTTGTTGACAACCTCAGACTCTTGATTATTTATTTAAACATGGGGGGGTGGGCTGCAGATTTCGGCGCCTGCCCACCCTCCATATTATGGGGGTGAGCTCGGGGGTGGGTGGGAAGGTGGTGGGGTGGGCAGCTGCCCAATTTTCCATGGCCCCCATCGGAAACATACCCGGCGGGGGCATGTAAAATGCCGCCCACCATTTCAGGTTCCATCAGAACTCTAGTTTGCCATAGAATGTAGTTGAGGCCGCTGTGGAGGGACTATCCAAGAAAAAAGGTAAATATTTGAAGCAGAGACTTACTGTACAAACGCTTGGATAGATAAGTACCTTAACAAGACTCAACAAAAAGGGTAGGAGAAACTCCCCAATCTTTTCACCATATCTGCTGGTCAATGAATCGACTGTGCTTTACCACCCAATCTATGCCCAAAAACCCACATTACAATTCAACTCTCTAATTCTCTCATATTAACCAATTCAGGTTATATGACCATTTGTACCACCAAACATCCATCAGCTTCAACACCAGTGGCTGAATGAATGAATCAATTCTTTCTTCAAATTTCCTGAAAGGACTGTGGAAGCAGATTTATTGGTAATTTTCAAAAGGATGATCCCACCCATGCCATCTTAACCCCCTCCCCATACTGTTCATACGGGGTGGATATAGGTCACCAGCGTTAGATAGCTAGTCTATTCAGTAGACTATAGTCTCTATCCTCCGAGCTTCAGAACTCACCCAACCTCTTCTTTATCAGTTGCGCTGAACTGGTTGCTTGCCTTCCTCTGGGAAGAAAGTTAATTCAATGAGACTTCAACCTGTCTATAGATATGCTACCCTTTCCTCTTGGATACAACTTGTCATGATGTTACAATGAGTTGAAAATCAGGAAAGGGACTGTAAATGGTCAGCCATTGGCCCTCATGAATTTGAAAATTTCTATTAAGTCTCTTCTCAGCTTCTGCTCTTCAAGAAAAACAGTCCTAACTTCCCCAATCTTTCATCATAACTGAATTACCTCATCCTTGGATTCACTCTCATAAACCTCTTCTGCATTGTCTCTAATGTGTTCACGTCCTTCCTATAATGTGGCACTCAGATCGGTACACAATACTCCAGCTGAGGCCTAACAAGTTCATCATAACCTCCATGCTCTTGTACTCTATGCCCCTATTAATGAAGCTTAGAATTCTGTGTGCTTTAGAAACAGCTCTCTCTATCTCCCCTGCCACCTTTAATGGCTTATGTCATTATGAATAATGACCTATGACATATACACCCAGGTCGCTCTGCTCCTGCACACCCTTTACAATAGTGTCCTTTATTTTATACGGTCTCTCTATGTTCTTTGTACCAAAGTGTATCACCTCACACTTCTCCGCATTGAACTTCATCTGCCACCTATCTGCCCATTCCACCAATATGTCAATGTCCTTTTGAAGCTCTACAATGTCCTCCTCACAGTTTACAATTCTTCAAGCTTTGCGTCATTCACAAACTTTGAAATTGTCCCCTGCAAACCAAGGTCTAGATCATTTATATATAGCAGGAAAAGCAAGGGTCCCAATACCGGGCCCCTGGGGAACTCCACTACAAACCTTCTTCCAGCCCGAAAAATTCCCATTAACCATTACTCTCTGTTTCCTATCCCTCAGCCAATTTTGTATGCATGTTGCTACTGCCCCTTTTATTCCATGACCTATAACTCTTCTCAGAAGTCTGTTGTGTGGCACTGTATCGAACGACTTTTGGAAGTCCATAAGGGCACCACATCAACGGCCTTGCCCGCATCAACCATCTCTGTTACCTTTTCAAAAAAACTCCAGCAAGTTGCTTAGATGTGATTTTCCTTTAACAAATCCATGCTGACTCTTCTGAGTTCCACCTGCTGCTGCCCATCTGCTCCCTTGCACCCACCCTGCCCTCCCCTTCCATATCCCTGCACGTAGTGGCCAGGATTCTATGCAAAGTTGGTAAAGTCGAGGGTACGCCTACTTCTGCTTGGCAATTGCCAAGTGAGAGGATGAGTGGGTGTTTTGCCAGGGCCAGACTGGCAGGACTTGGTGCAGCGGGTGGAGTGTGCTTGGGAGGGTGAGGGGAGTACCTTGGGGAGTGAGCCTCCGTTGGGCACACAATACATGAAAAGGAGAGGCCCTCCCTCCACAGCACGCAAAGAAAAGGCCGCCAGGTTTCACTCAGTGGTCTCCCCGTGTGGCATGCACATCTCTCAACGCTGGGAAAATACCAGAATGCAACAAAAGCCACTTAGGGGCCTCAGTTGGCCCAACGGTGGGTGGGCTTTTCCCCACTGCTCTTGAAATGCTAGTGGAGGTGAATAGGCAACAGGCACGGCACTGCCGCAATGCTAGCTGATCACAGTATTCTCACGTGTAATCTGGCTACTGACTGAAGCAATTGAGCTGAGAAAACCTCCCAAGGTATAGTTGCCCCTGAATCAGAAGGTTGTGGTTCCATTGGAGAACACCTAAGAGCAAAATAGCAGAATTCCGATGCCAGCTTTTTATTTCTACTTTTAATATACTGGCATTGGAGGCAGTCCAGGGAAGGTTCATTAGGGTATGGAGAGATTTTCTTATGAGGAGAGATTGAGTAGATTGGGCCTGTACTCATTGGAGTTTAGAAGAATGATAGGTGACCTTACTGAAACATATAAGATTCTTAGGGGGCTTGACAGGGTAGATGCTGAGAGGTTGTTTCCCCTTGTGGGAGAGTCTAGGACCAGAGGGCATAAACTCAGAGTAAGGGGTTGCCCATTTAAAACAGAGATGAGGGGGAATTTCTTCTCTCAGAGGGTAGTCAATCTGTGGATTTCTTTACCGCTGAGGGCTGCAGAGGCTGGGTGGTTAAGTGTATTCAAGGCTGAGATAGACAGGTTTTTAATCAGTAAGGGAATCAAGGGTTATGGGGAAAAGGCAGAAAAGTGGAATTGAGGATTATCAGATCAGCCATGATCTCATTGAATGGCACAGCAGACTTGATGGGCCAAATGGCCTACTTATGCAGCTATGTCTTATAACTTATAATCAAAGAGGCTAACACCCCCGGTACAGGAGTGAGGGAGAGTTGTATTGTCAGAAGTGACATCTTTTGGCTGAGGCATTAAACAAGGGCCCTCTCTTCCCATTCAGGTGAGGTAAAAGGCTCCACAGCACTATACTGAGGATGAGCAGGGGAGTTCCCATAATGTTCCGACTGCAACAAAAACATTTTTAAAATTCTCCAGTGGGACTTGGGCGTTTCTGGAACTGGGCCAGCATTTTTATTGCCCATCCCTAATTGCCCTGGAGAGGATGGTAGTGAGCCACCTTCTTGAACCATTGCAGAACACGTGGTGAAGGTACACCCACAGTGCTGTTAAGGAGGGAGATCCAGGATTTTGACCCAGCAGGAAATTCCACGTGGTGGTGTTCCCATCTGTCTGCTGTCCTTGTCTTTCCAGGTGGCACAATTGTGGGTTTGGAAGGTGCTGGTGCTGGTGAATTCCTACAGTGCATCTTGTAGATGGCACACACTGTTGCTATTGTTGCCAGTGGTGGAGGGAGTGAATGTTTGTGGTTGGGGTGCCAATCAAGTGGGCTGCTTTGTCCTGGATGGTGTCAAGCTTCTTAAGTGTTGTTGGAGCTGCACTCATCCAGGCAAGTGGAGAGTATTCCATCACACTCCTGGCTTGTGCCCTGGAGATGATGGACAGGCTTTGGGGAGTCAGGAGGTGAGTTACTCACTGCAGGATTCCTAGCCTCTGACCTGTTCTCGTAGCCACAGTATTTATATGGCTAGTCCAGTTCAGTTTCTGGTCAATGGTAACCTCCAAGATGTTAATAGTGGTGGATTCAGCAATGGTAATGCCATTAAATGTCAGGGGGAGATGGTTAGATTCTCTTGTTGGAGATGGTCATTGCCTGGCAATTGTGTGGCCTGAATGTTACTTGCTACTTATCATTGTCCTTATCAAGACCTGAGCATTGTCCAGGTCTTGCTGCATAAGGATACGGACTGCTTCGGTATCTGTAGAATTGCTTATGGTGCTGAACATTGTGCGATCATCCATGACCACCCCCACTTCTGATCTTGGGATGGCGGGAAGGTCATTGATGAAACAGCTGAAGATGGTTGGGCCTAGGACACAACCCTGAGGAACTTCTGCAGCGATGTTGTGATAATTAGATGATTGACCTCCAACAAGCACAACCATCTTCCTTTGTGCTCTGTATGACTCCAACCAGTGGAGAGTTTTCCCCCTGATTCTTATTGACTCCATTTTTGCAAGGGCTTCTTGATGCCACACTTGCCTTGATGTCAAGGGCCGTCACTCTCACCTCATCTTGGGAGTTCAGCTCTTTTGCCCATGTTTGGATTAAGGCTGAATTGATGTCAGGGATCAAGTGGCCCTGGTGGAACCCAAACTGGGCATCAGTGAGCAGGTTATTGCTGAATAAGTGCCACTTGATAGCACTGTTGGCGACCCCTTCTGTCACTTTTCTGATGATGGAGAGTAGACTGATGTGGTGGTAATTGGTTGGGTTGGATTTGTCCTGCTTTTTGTGTACCATACAAACCTTTGTTCACAATGCCGGTTAGATGCCAGTGTTGTAGCTGTACTGATATCTGTGCTGTCTTGATATCACGTGGATTGAATTGAATTGGCTGAAAACCGGCAACAGTGACGTTGGGACTTCAGGCGGAGGCCGAGATTGTTTGCGTTTTGGAAATGCAATGCTGTACTGACTAACTGGCTTGCCATAATCGTGTGACTCTGCCATGAGTCCTTCTGCCTCTGGGGGCAGAGATCTTCGGTCAGTTCAATAAAGTTTCTCACTGAGTACACACTGAAGTACAGCTGTCTGTACACATGAAACATGGTTGACAGAAGTGAAGAAAAAATTATTTTTGAACCCTTTAAAAGGAGCAGAGAGGACACTGAGAGCCCAGGGACACAGAAAGGTTCAAATCTGCAAAAAAGCTGCTGAAAAGAACAAAGGGAAACAGACAAAAGCTGCAAGTGAGACAACTCAGAAAGGCAGACAGCAAAGTACAAATCAGCAAAAAACCTGGAGAGAAAAGAACAAAGGAAAAGCACACGCAGGCTGCATGTGAACTTATTGGCTACAGAGCAAAAGGACAAAGGAAACACAGACAGAGGTTACAAGTAATTACCGAGTGAGTAAACAGTGGCTGCAGTAAATTTTCCAATCCCATCTCCAGTTCAATTAAAAAAATGATGCATGGCAAATACAAGAAGGAGACAGAAAAGCTGAAGAATCAGCTGAGCAAAACAAAAGAGACATTAGAAGGAAAAGTCATGGAACTTTCCAAAATGCACGTGGGTGATGAAGACATGGGTAGCTCAACCTCTGAACTAAATCAAGTTGAGATTTTGCCTGAGAGATGTTTAGCCAACCGTGAAGTCAAAATGAAGGACAAGACTAAACTCTGTGGTAGACAGAAGAAGACAAGATGGTTCAGAAAAGACAATGAACAACCCCCTCCCCTCCCCCCATCCCACCAACACTACTACAGGTTCAACACCTTCAGAATTACCCATGAAGCGCCATATTCATATGCGATTAAGCCTGGAGCTTCCCAATTTGGAGGGGAAGGTAGAGAAAAGTCAAGGGAATCAAAAAGTGACTCGTGATTTGCAGAGTTGAGAGCTAGAATTTACTGTGTGTGAAACAGTATTTGTATGAAACTTCGGTGGATCGAGTTGGTTGCCTGGTGTAATAGTTTCTGTTGCCGGACCGTTATCGTACCAGATAGAAGTGGGGGGCTGGATCACCTGAAAACGTGTGGGTGATTTGAGAAGAAGGGAGGTACCCCAAAAAACTGATGTTCCACCTGTAACCATTGTAGAACCTGTGGTCCCCATTGTGATTGATCAACCAAGGAGAGACATGCCAGATGTCTCTGTCAGAGTGGATAATACTGAGCTGCCTGTGCCTGTACTTTAAGGGTTGTAATGACTGTAGCTTTAAGACTTATTGTGCTGTGCAGTATCACTTCACAGTGTGAACGAATCAGCCCGAAATGCGGGGAACCTTAGGGGTGGAGTTTGTGCCTCGTTGTGGATCTTGATGGAAGCATGTAACTGCTACTAAAGACTTGTAAATAAAGTGCACGGTTTCTTATGAGAAACCTGATTGGAAAATCCAGTCCATAACATACACGCTTCAGGAATTCAAGTGCCACAGTGTTATTGCTAATTTGGTTTGCCCAGCCTATACGTAGATTAAAGTCACCTACGATTTCCGTAGTGCCCTTGTTACATGCATCTTTAATTTCCTGTTTAATGTCGTCCCCTACTTTATCACTACTGTTTGGAGGCCTATAGGTAACACCCACCAGTGTTTTCCACCCCTTGTTTCTTCTTAGCCCCATCCAGACTGTTTCTACATCTAGATTTACTGAGCCAATATCCACTCTCACTATTGCACTCGTTTCATCCTTAACTAACAACCCCAACACCACCTCCTTTTCCTTTTTGCCTGTCTGTCCTAAGTATCGAGTACCCTTGGATGTTCAGCTCCCAGCCTTGGTCACCCTACAGCCCTGTCTCTGTAATCGCAATCATATTGTACCTGTTTACATCTATTCGTACTGCTAATTTGTCTATCTTATTCAGATGCAGTGCCTTTAGACTTGTCTTTTTAGCACTTTTACACTATTTTTGTACTATGGCCCTATTTGCTGCTCACACCTGTTTCCTCTGCCTTCCACTGTTGCTCTCTACTTTTCTGTCTTTCATTCCTGTCTTTGTTTTTCTCTCCTGTGCCTCCCCATTCAGATACCCATCAGCCTGCCACTCTTATTTAAACCCACTCCCACAGTATTAGTAAATCCCCCTGTGAGGATATGTGGTCCTGGTCCTGCTGAGGTGTAATCTGTCCAGCTTGTACAGGTCCCATTTTCCCCAGAATTGGTCCCAATGCCTCAGGAATCTAAATTCCTCCCTCCTACACCATCTCTCCAGCCATATGTTTATCTGGTCTATTCTCCTATTCCTGATCTTGCTAGCACTTGGTGCCAAGAGTAATTCTGAGATTACTACCTTTGAGGTCCTGCTGTGTAACTTATTTCCTAGCTCCCTATATTCTGCTTTCAGGACCTCATCCTTCTTTTTACCTACGTCATTGGTACCGACATGGACCACATCCTCTGACTGTTCACCCTCCCCCCTTCAGAATGTCCTGCAGCCGGGACATCCTTGACCCTAGCACCAGGGAGGCAACATACCATGCTGGAGTCATGTCTGCAGCCGCAGAAATATCTACCTGTTTCCCTTAGAATAGAATTCCTATCACTATCGCTCTCCTGCTTGCTTTCCCCCCTCTGTGCAGCTGAGCCACTGGTGGTGCCACAGACTTGGCTCTTGCTTTATTCCCCTGAGAAACAATCTCCCTCAAGCATCATCCAAAATGGAAAATCTGTTGGAGAGGGAAATGGACCCAGGGGACTCCTGCACTACCTGCCTGGTGTTTTTACTCTGTCTGGCAGCCACTCATCCCCTTTCTGCTTGTGCAATCTTTACCTGCGGTGTGACCACCTCACAGTACGTGCTTATCCATGAAGATCTCATCCTTGCGGATGCTCCACAGTGACTCCAGCCGCAACTCCAGCTCTGAAACACAGATTTTCTGCGGCTGGAGGGACTTCCTGCAAATATGGTCATCCTGGACACTGGAAGTGTCTCTGGCTTCGCACATCACATAGGAGGCACATTCCACTTAGCTGAGCTGCCCTGCCATGACTTACCTTTTAATTACTCTCTTTACCTTTACTTCCTCTGGCTTAGAGAATATTAAGGACAGACAAAACACTAACCGGATCCTACTTACCAAGGCCGCCGCTCTTCATACTGAGGAAAGGTAGAAAATGAAAGGATCCCTCCTTCCCTCTTCAGCGAACTCCCTCTCTCACCAAACTCCAAGTGAAGCACTCTAATGCAGCCAAAAGCAGCACTCCAGTACTGGTATGGGTTGGGAATTGATTAACAGTTAAAAAGAGTATGAATAAACGGGTCACTCTCAGGATTGCTGGCTGTTAAGAGTGGGGTACTGCAAGGTTCAGTGCTGGGGCCACAGCTGTTCACAGTCTATATATAAATGATTTGGATGTGGGACCAAATGTAATATTTCCAAGAAATAAAAACAAAAAACTGCAGATGCTGGAAATCCAAAACAAAAACAGAATTACCTGGAAAAACTTAGCAGGTCTGGCAGCATCACGGAGAAGAAAAGAGTTGACATTTCGAATCCTCATGACCATTCCATAGTTCTGCTGAAGGGTCTTGAGGACTTGAAACATCAACTCTTTTCTTCTCTGCCGATGCTGCCAGACCTGCTGAGTTTTTCCGGGTAATTCTGTTTTTGTTTTGTAATATTTCCAAATTTGCCGATGACACAAAACTAGGTGGGAATATAAGTTTTGAGGGGGCTTCATGGGGATTTGGGCAGGCTAAGTGGGTGGGCAAGAACATGGCAGATAAAATATGATGTGAATAACTGTGAAGTTATCCACTTTGGTAGAAAAAATGGAATGGCAGAGTAGTTTTGAAATGGCGAGAGGTTGGGAAGTGTTGATGTCCAAAGTGACCTGGGCATCCTTGTTCATGAGTCACTAAAAGCTAGCATGCAAGTGTAGCAAACAATTAGGTAGGTAAATAGTATGTTGGTCTTCATTGCAAAGGAATTTGAGTACAGGTGTAAATATGTCTTGCTGCAATTGTATAGAGCCTTGGTGAGATGCACCTAGAGTACTGTGTACAGTTTTGGTCTCCTTATCTAAGGAAGGAGATACTTGCCATAGAGGGAGTGAAATGAAGGTTCACCAGACTAATTACTGGGATAGTGGGATTGTCTTATAACGAGAGATTGAGGAAATTGGGGCTGTATTCGCTAAAGTTTCAAAGAATGAGAGGTGATCTTGTTGAAAATTATAAAATTCTTACAGGGCGTGACAGAGTAGATGTGGTTAGGATGATTTCCCTGGCTTGTGATTCTAGAACCATGGGATATCATCTCAGAATAAGGAGCAGGCCATTTAAAACTGTGATAAGGAGGAATTTCTTCACTCAGAGGGTTCCAGAGGGCAGTGGAAGCTCCATCACTGAGCATGTCCAAGACAGAAATTGATAGATTTCTGGGTAATAATGACATCAAAGGATGTGGAGATAGTGGGGAAAAGTGGAATGAAGATGAATAATCAGCCATGATCTGTTTGAATGGTAGAGTAGGCTCGAATGGCTGATTGGCCTATTCATGGGGGATCCTCCATTTAAGACAAAATTGAAGATTTTCTTCTCTCAAATGGTTGGTAACCTGTGGAATTCTCTTCCACAGTGGAGGCTGGTGTAGCATAAAGGATTAATGCTAAACATGTTAATGGACAATCTACATCATCTGTGATATGGGATCACATGACAACAGAGTATGCTGACAGAGAGTTCTATGAGAAACCCCATGGTAAGTCTTGGAGTGTATACAATTATTAGAATGTTCAATAAAAGGTAAAGTTTACCAAGAGCCTAGCCTCTTAGTATCTATCAATCCTGACTAAGGATAGCCTCATCTAAGACCTACGCCGATGATAACAGATAGTGGCAGTGGAAAACATGACAGATAAAGCACCAAATGAAGCACCCAGCAATTGGAAGAATCAGCAACAGAAGCAACTGCGGGACAAAGACAACATTGGAAAAATGCCAACACAACTCAGAGAAAGGTTACTGTGAAGAAACACCATGGAGAAAACCTTGCCTTGACCAGAGTACTGTGAGCATGTGGAAGGCCCGGATCAAGTTAAGATTTGGCAGAACTGGTCTGTAGGTTTACTAAGTGCAGACAGCTTTGGGACTAACTCAGAAGACTAGAAAGAAGCAGGTCAGTACCCTTTTCTATGCCATAGGCAGTAGTGCTGATGTAATGGTTAGACATGGCATTAACAAAGAGACAGCAACATAAAAAGAGGTTGGAAAAGCCTTTGACACACATTTCAGACTTAGAAGAATTGCCATTACAGAAAGGGCAAAGTTCAATAGACATACCCAAAAACCGGGAGAGCATAGATTCGTTCATTAACGATTTATATCAGCTAACTGAGAACTGCAAATATGGAGCCCTGAAAGATTAATTAATTTGGGATTACATTGTTTTAGGAGGCTTGGAAGAGACTTTATCATATTTTCTGTAGTCAAGGGAAGATTTGGCACTATTGAAAGCTGTGTAGTTAGCAAGGCAGGCAGAAGTTATAATGTAAAATCATATATTTATTCAAGGCAACAAGGAAATTTTGCAGAGAAAATTGACCAACACAGTACAGCTTGTGGCAGCGTACCTACTCCAAAACAGCAAAAGAATGAAGAGGGCATGTTAGCTGCTATATTCCTGCTGTGGTAAGATATCAACACTAAGAATGCGCCGCGAAAAATGTGGAGTGCCATTCATGTAAGAGGAGAGGACATTTTAAATCTGTACACCCAGCAAAAGATTTGCCCAAATGACTAGCTCGCCCAGGTACCCACAAATGGAAAGGCTGAAAGAGGAGTAGGAATGATAAAGGCTTTGTTGAAGAAAAATTAGATCATCAGCATGGCGCTGCTGAGCTATCATTCCACACCCATTCCAGAATGGTTTGGCTTCATCAAAACTTCTGATGGGAAGATGACTACAGACACAACTTCCTGTTCTTCCACACATGCTTATGCAACGTCTCAAAGCAGCAGGCATAGAGAGGAGAAGGGAGAAGGAGGATGAGTATCATGCAAAGCAAACTAGAAACTATAATCAATGCTGTAGAGTGCAAGATCTCCAACCAGATGAATTAGTCTGGGTTCGTGACTAGAATTGCGAAGGCCAAGTATTGGAAAAAAAAAACAATAAATCCATGATTTTATCTTGTAGAGACTGAAAATGGAATAGTGAGAAAAAACAGAAGTGCATTTGGAAAAGAAGAAGATGGACTGAACCAACTATCCAGATGAAAATGCAAACAGAGAGCCAGTAACATCTGAAGATTCACATGCTACTCCACAGAGTTCAGGAGAGAACAAGAAAAACTTAAATCCCATGCAACTCTCAAGAGAGCTAAAAACAAGGTTGGGGAGATTGGTGAAACCACCATAATGGTTAACTCTGTGAACCAGAGATGTAGGCAGAGTCTTTTGGGGACTATGTGGGATGATGTAAACAATGTATTTAATAGAGTCAGAGGCTTGGGGCAGAGATGTAGTATAAAAAGTTAGTGCTAAATGGGTAAATAGATAGTCTACCTCATCAATGATATAAGATCACATGACTCACAAGTATTGTGAGTGATAGTTCTATGTGAAGCCTGATTCTAAGGGCAGGATTTTACATGTCGGCGAGCAGGGACAGGGGCAGCAGCCACTCGCCGATGCATAAAATGACGTGTGGGGAACTCCCGATGTCACTGCGCTCCATTTAAATTTTCAGGAAGGCGGGAGGGCAGCAAAATCAGCTGCGGGCCAGCCGACCTGTCAATAACCAATTGAGGCCATTGAGAAGGTCAATTAAATAATTAAAGGACCTGCCCGTCCAGTCTTAAGGATGGCAGGCAGGCCAGGAGCCCCAGCGGGAACTAGGAAAAACATGAAACCTCATCCACGGGCGGGATGAGGTTTCATGTAGACTTTAAAAAATTTAAATAAAGTTTTTGTAAAATTATGGACATGTCCCAACTCATGTGACAGTGTCGCATGAGGGGACATGTTAGGGAAATTTTATTTTTCTATTTTCATCTTTTTTACATTTACAGTCGATCTCCCTGAGGCTGCACTTAGCCTTAGGGAGATGAGTGTGCTCTTTTGTGCATGTGCAAGAAAGAGCACAGTTTCGATTTTGGGATTCCTAACACCAACCCCCCCACCACCCACCCACTCGCCCACACAGGGAGTGCATAGTGCTTCTGTGCAGACGTCACGCTGGGTGGGCCTTAATTGGCTCACCCGCATAACATGGCGGCATGCCTCCAATCGGGGATGCCAATCGGAAGTGCGCCTGTAAGCGCCCGCCCTTCAACTTCCCCCCCAAAGGGGGGAAAATTCAGTCCCAAGTCCTGTAAGATATATAGTTAGTAGGATGTTGAATAAAAGGGAAAGTTTACCAATAGCCTAGCGCCTAGCAATATCTATCAACCCTGACAAAGAATAATCTCACCTAAGGTCCACAATGATGATAACAGAGCTGCACCATTGCGTATATTCAAGGCTGAGTCAGGCAGATTTTTGATTGACAAGGGAGTTGAGGCTTTTAGGGGGACAGGAAGGAAAGTGGAGTTAAGGCCACAGTCAGATCCACCGTAATCTTATTGAATAGGGCAGCTGGCTTGATAAGCCGATGGCCTAATCCTGCTCCAATTTCTCATGATCTTCTAAGTCTTCCTGCCATGTGAGATGTTTGGGCTTTGAAGGCCCTGTCACAATAGATTGGGAACACATCTGGGTCTCAGGTCAAAGGGCAGGCACTTCTACTTAGAAACATAGAAAATAGAAGCAGGAGCAGGAGTAGGCCATTCAGCCCTTCGAGCCTGCTCCACCATGCAATATGATCATGGCTGATCCTCTATCTCAACGCCATACTCCCGCTCTCTCCCTCCACATCTTGATGCCTTTCGAGTCTAGAAATCTATTTATTTCCTCCTTAAGTATATTCAGTGACTTGGCCTCCACAGCGCTCTGTGGCAGAGAATTTCACAGGTTCACCACCCTCTAACTGAAGGAGTTTCTCCTCATCTCAGTCCTAAATGGTCCACCTGTATCCTGAGACTGTGACCCCTTGTTCTAGTCCCCACAGCCAGAGAAAATATCACCCCTGCATCCAGCCTGTCCAGCCCTGTCAGGATTTTATATGCTTCAAAGAGATCCCCTCTCATTCTTCTAAACTCCAGTAGACGCCTCCTTTTTTTTTTTTCCCTTTTTGTATTTCAGTAATTAAGTCCATTAAGTGTAATTCTTGCGCGTGTATTTATTTTATCACTGACCGATAAGGAAGATGCTGCTGCTCAGCTAAGTGAATTTTCACTTCAGCACAAGATTGCAATCAGTCACCATTTCTCCCCCCAACGTTCAGTACATTACCCGTGCATTTTCAATTAACTCCCGCTACCGTTTCTGACAGCATCATTTGTGCTCATACAATAACTCGTCATTTGCAGGACCAGGGCAAGTCTATTTTGTTACCACCACGAAGACGCCTGCATAACTCTTCCATGTTCCACTCCAGGAGACGCAGCACAAACCAACCATGTGAATCCATCACTGGCAAACTCGACTGCGCTTCCTCCTACTTCTGTTGGTGTTAAAGACTCTCGCAATCATGATCTATGCTTTCTGTAAACAGCTAGTGGAGCTTTTACACCCGGCAGGCATGTTAGAGCGCACCGATATATCGTTTGGCAGTCTTCAAACAAAGTGATTTACAACTCCACTGTGAGGGAAAACTATTTATATCCCTTTTAACAGTAGTCCTGGCCTTCATTTTGAGAAGGACTCAATAACCCACATCAGTCACCGAGTTTAACTTGCGGCTGCCAGCCAGCAGTTGCAAGTGATTTCCAAGAGGTTTCAAGTGGTCCCTGATAAAGCTGACTGTTTCCTCAATGTAAAGAGAATGACACAGTGGGCTTGCTTATGTGCTCTTGCATCTCAAATGGCGAGAGTTCTTGGCTTCTTTGTGCAATAGCTCAGTTTACAGTCGAGATAAGGAGGCCACTTGGCAGCACCCATTTGCACTGAATTATTCAGCACCAACTTACATATACATAGCACCTGTAATGTGTTATAGTGCTGTAAGGTGCTACACAGGAGAGTCATCAAACAGAATTTGACACCAAGTCACATAAGGAGAGGTTAGGGCAAAAGATTGCTCAAAGAGTTAATGTTTCAAGTATGCTCTTGAAGGACCAGAGAGGCAGAGAGGTTTAGGGGCAGAATCCCAAACCTCAGGGCCCAGGCATTCGAGGGCACAGGCACCAGTGGTGCTGTGATAAAAAACTCAGGGTTCCACAAGAGGCCAGATTGGAGGAGCATAGATGTCTCGGAGGGTAGGAGAAGATGGTAGAGGTAGGAAGATGTAAGACCATGAAGGGATTTGAAAGGAAGGGCAAGAATTTTAAAACGAGGAGAAAATTTTTTATGCAGCGAGTGGTTTGGATCTAGAATGCACATTCTTGAGACTGTTGTGTAGGCGGGTTCAATTGGGGCTTTCAAAAAGGAATTGAATAAGCACTGGAAGAGAAAAAAAAATTGCAGGGCTACTTGGTAAAAGGCAGGGAAGGGAACTAGCTGTGTTGTTATTGCAGAGACCTGGCACAGACAAGATGGGCCAAATGGCCTCCTGTGTTTCTCTTCCCATTTACACCTCCCTAGATCCACCTGTTGTTTCTTCATGTGCCCTATTATCACTTGGTTTTGTCTTGCACTATCACCCCGTTCATCATTCAATCTTTCCTGCCTTTCACCATATCAGTAGACTTCTCTATAGTCTTCTTCCCACAACCACTTTCCCCTGCCTCTGTACTTAATTATAATCTGTGAAATTTGACGTGGCGCATTGGGCTAAATTTTCCTGAATGGTCTTTTTTCGGATGTAAGGACCATTTTTTATTCTTTCAAGGGACTTGTGTGCCACTGGCAAGGTCAGCAATTATTGCTCAACCCTAATTGCCCTTGAGAAGGTGGTGGTGAGCTGCCTTCTTGAACCGCTGCAGTCCATGTGGTGTAGGTACACCCACCGTGCTGTTAGGGAGGGAGTTCCAGGATTTTGACCCAGCGACAGTGAAGGAACGGCGATATATTTCCAAGTCAGAATGGTGCGTAACTTGGAGGGGAGGTGGTGGTGTTCCCATGCACCTACTGCCTTTGTCCTTCCAGACGGCGGAGGTCAGGAAGGTGCTGTCGTCGGAGCCTTGGTGAGCTGCTGCAGAGCATCTTGTAGATGGTACACACTGCAATGGTGCACACACTATTTTCAGGCTATGAGCCCGATCGCTAGAGTAGTGGGTCTTTCAGTTGTTCTTTTCTGGAGCAAATCAATTAAGAGCCCGCCTCCTGGCTTCTTAACTGATTAGGGAGGTTGGGTTGCCAGGATGGATTAGCCATTTTGTCAGAGAAAGGATTTCTAATGAAAGGTACCATGGCATCCTTCAAGCACTTGGCTGTTTCGGCTGCAGCACCCTCAGCAATGGGGTGAGACTCAGGGAGGCTGTGGACAGGACCTCCCATTTGCCACCTTGAGGGACTGCAGCGAAGTGAGCAGGAGAGCAGGGCACCTTTTTGTGTCAAGTTCGGAAGTGGCAGTGGGGCCCCTTTAACCCAGAGACAGGGGACCAGGAGGATCCAGGGGCATCAGGAGGGCAGGACAGGTGAGTGCCGTGTTGCCGTCAGGTGCCAAACCCCACACTCCGGCTTGCCCAACATTCTCCTGCCCAGCTCGTCTCAGATCAGGGCACCTTGCAGCTCCATTCGTTCCTCTCTCTGCACGCAGCTTGGATCCCCATCCGAGCAGCCAACACTTGCAGTGGCCTTCAGTTGACTTCACTCGTGCACCCTTGCCTCATAGTCACCATACAAGGGTTTGCTTGTCGTGCTGCTTGTCGAGGTGACTCCCCTGCCTGCTGCTGGGTGAACAATACTGGCAATGGGATGAGGCCCTTAAATGGGCATTAAATGCCCACTTAAGGAGGTCAATTGGCGGCGGAGCAGGAAAGCCATCCACCAGCTGTCCTGTGATTGGGGGAGAGGCGGGAGGTGGCAGAATTCCCACCCGCTATTCCCCCCTCTCGATTAAAGCCTCCCACCGCCAAACTCACCTCCAGAGAGGGCAGTAAATTCCTCCCACTGTGTGGGGCTGCTCCTCTGTTGGGATAAGGGGATTCCACTGGGAGAATCCCTCTCAATAGCCCCCTTAATGACTTCAGATAACTTACCACCTCAGCCAACTTCTTCACCAACCCGACCCTGAGGACAAACAGCCAGAGGTGGGAGCTCATCCCCAAACTGACCTGATGTGTGTTTTCTAATTCTCCCAGCCACCCAGCTCCCACCCCCAAACCTACCTCTAAGGTCCTGGGGAAATTTCCCTTCCTCTGGCTAACCTGCTTTCTAGTCTCTTCAAATAGCGCCTGACCTGCTGAGTATTCTCCAGCGTTTTCTGCTTTTATTGCTCGTCCACTGTGCCTTGGGGAAGAATTCAGCCCCATCGACCAAACCCCTGGTTGCATCTCCCTCACTGAGCGAATTCATTATTTAATGTCAACTAAATTCAGATTTAACGGTTTCAGAGCGAGAACAGGGCAAGGGAAAGGAAGGCCGGAGAACATCAAAATAGGGAGGTCTGTGATAAGATGGAGGGCAGGAGCGATTAAATGATAAAAAGGGGTGATGTTGCGATGCCAAAGAGACTGGTAACGGGACATGTGAAGAAACACCAGAAAGGGTCAAGAGACAATGTAAACAATACACACAGTCTCCTGGAAAAACTCAGCAGGTCTGGCAGCATCGGCAGTGGAGAGCACAGTTGACGTTTCGAGTCCTCATGCCCCTTCAACAGAACTAATTGAGGACTCGAAACGTCAACTGTGCTCTCCACTGCCGATGCTGCCAGACCTGCTGAGTTTTTCTGTTTCAGTTTTTGTTTTGGATTACCAGCATCCGCAGTGTTTTTTTCGCTTTTAACACAGTCTCCTGTTTTTATTTCAGATTCCCAGCAACCGCAGTGTTTCGCTTTTTGCATTATTTAATACGTTGTTAGATTTGTAACCTGTTGCAGATCCATGAATATAAATGTATTTACACTGCAGCCCACTGTTGTGCATATTTAATTTCCTCGTTTTCTCTGCTTACGTGAATCACAAATTAAAATTCCGGCTAGCGATAGACAAACAAGAGTTAACCTCTGCGGGCAGAGTGGGTTATCTTGAACTCACCTTGAAATGGAAGTTAAAATCAGGCGTAGCGTAAAACAGGTGACGCGATCCAATTCCGATGGTTCGCCGACTGGTAAGTTAGGTTATAACGATTGACCGTGGATTTATAAAGGAGAAAGTCATGCAAAAAAAGGAGACAATTTTTGGACCAATCTGCCTAACGAGGCACTGAAGTGGGTGGCGGGGGGGGGAGCGAAATTGCAGGGTGCAATGTGAATTTACTCAGCGCTTGTGTCAGTTTATATAAACATGCGCGTGGATTTTACGAGGATCGCCGGGACACAAAAGCAGGTCCCGCGCCCGCATTCGTCGGCGGTGGGACCCACTGGGCAATTTTGCCGCAGGTGATTTCCTCATTGGCCACCTGCAACGAAGGAGAGTTGGCAGCTCTGACGCCTCAGCATTGCCCCCAGGAGGTGTGGACGCTGATGAGGCACGCAAGAAGAGGGACGCCAGGAGCCAGACCAGGTGAGTTAAAAGAGGGCCCCTCCATGGAAGCTGTCGAGACCACAGGGGCTCCCACCCCTGCCCGCGGCCTCCTCTTGGGCCATCAAGCCTGGCCTCCCCTTGGGCTACCTCCATTTAACTGGCAGCAATTCGCCGGCAACAGGCCCCCTAAAATGGCCCCGACTTTGGCCTTTGACTGTTCCAGTCCGTGGCCTGCTACCTTGGAGTGAGCAACCTCTCCGCATCCAAAGCCGCTGCTTGTTAAACACTCCAGTGTTAGAGCCACGTCCCCCTGATTTTACCAGCCAGCCCTCCACACCCCCACCAACCTCCCAGCCCACCTCGCGGGGCCAGTCAAATTTTGCCCATAGAAAGGTGTACAGCACCGAAGAGGCTATTTGGTCTAGTGTGTCAGTGCTGGCCATAAAAGAGCTATCTTCCCTAAACCTGCCTCCCACCTTTTGGTCCATAGCCCTACAGGTGATGGAACCTCAAGTGGATCTCCAAGTAGGGTTTGTGCCTCTGCCACCCTTTCAGGCATTTCGTTCCAGATTTCCACCACCCTCTGGGTGAAAAAAAGCACTCCTCAACTCACCTCTAATCCTTCTGCCAATTACTTTAAATCTATGCCCCTTGGTTATTGACATTTGCTAATGGATATAGGTCGACCTTCCTATCCACTCTATCTAGGTCCCTCATCATTTTTGACAGCTTCCTTAATGAAAATGAACCCGGCCTATCCAAAGAGCAAAATGCTGGAAATCTGAGATTTAAAAAAAAAACAAAAAATGTGCTGGAAACATTCAGCAGATCAGACAGCATCCATGGAGCGAACCAGCGTTATCATTTCAGGTCTGTGACTTTTCATCAGAACAAAATCTCTGTTTAATAAAAGCAAAATACTGCGGATGCTGTAAATCTGAAGTAAAAACAGAAAATGCTGGAAAAAAACTCAGCAGGTCCGGCAGCATCTGTGGAGAGAGAAAGTGTTAATATTTTGACAGAAGGAGAATGTTCCCCAGAAGAAGAGTCATACGGACTCGAAACGTTAACTCTAATTCTCTGTTTGCTGTTCTTATTACAGCTTATCCAATCTTTCCTCACGGCTAAAATTCACTATTCCTGACAACACCCTCGTAAATCTCTTCTGTACCCTCCCTAGTATGATCATGCCCTTCCTACAACGTGGTGACCACTACAATTAACAGCAGCTTCGATTGCTGCTGAAAAAAAAACGGCCATTTTATGTATTTTGTTTAAACAAGGAGACATTTTTGGGAAATATATTTTAAGCAAAAGGAAAAAGTAGTTATTAGAAAAAAATCTGTAATAGTCACTGTGCATAACCTTACACCAAACCTCCAAAACCTGACGAAAATAAACATGCAAGGCAGAGTTAAGCCAAAATATAGCCAGCAATTATCCACACCACTAACAGGCACCACCTCTATCAGCCTCAACAGCAGTTCCAAAAGTAATAAGGTAATACACTCACAAGATACTGTCAAACTATTTTAGAAAGTAAAATATGTTCACCGTATTTGTGAATGGGCACAGCACCGCAAAATATTGACCCATAAAATTAATAATTTGAAACAGACCATCACTTTCAAAGCTGACAGTCGCTTATGTGACAGTCTCGTTT